>NC_048309.1:25084903-25128811 GCF_013100865.1 Trachemys scripta elegans | reverse complement strand
CGGGGAGGAGGCGGAGCAGAGGTGAGCTGGGGTGGGGAGCTGCCCCATGGCTCCCCGGGCCGGGGAGTGGGGAGCTGCCGCGGGGGTGCCTCAGGGCACGGGGGGGGGGAGCTGCCACAGGGCTCCCCACCCCAGCTCACCTCTGCTACGCCCCCCTCTCCACGCCGTAGCTGCTCCACTTCTTCCACCTCCCAGGCTTGCAGCGCCAATCAGCTGTTTGGTGCCGCAAGCCTGGGAGGGGAGGAGAACTAGAGCGGGGGCGGCGTGCTCGGGGAGGAGGCGGAGCAGAGGTGAGCTGGAGTGGGGAGCTGCCGTATGGCTCCCCGCGGGGGGGAGAGCCGCCGGGGGGGGGGGGGGCGCCGCAGGGTGGGCCTCAGGGCAGGGGGGCACAAGTTGGAAGTTTCGCCTAGGGCGCAAAACTTCTTTGCACTGGTCCTGTCAATGCGTGGATGAGATGATGGTGATTGGAGGAGGGATTTAGGTTTATTAGGAGCTGTGGAACCTTTGGAGAAAGGGGGAGCCTATACAGGAAGGATGGGCTCCACCTAAACCACAATGGTACCAGACCACTGCCATGTAAAATTAAAAAGGTCATAGAGGAGTTTTTAAACTAAGGCCTGGAAGAAAAGCTGACAGGTGCAGAAGAGCGCACAGTTCGGACTGAGACATCCCTTCGGGGAGGGGGGGATTAACAGTGAATCTCTATATCCTAGCAAAGAGGAGAGAGGTAGGAATGGAAGAGAAACTGTCAAATCAAAATGAATCCCATTCAATTACATCACATGAAGGCAGACAACTCAATATTGACAAATGTTATAAGTGCTTGTATACAAATGTTAGAAGTCTAAATACTAAGATGTGAACTTGAGTGTCTGGTATTAAACGAGGGTATGGGTATAACAGAAACTTGGGGGAACAATGGTAATCAATGGGACACAGTAATGTCAGGGTACAAAATAGATAGGAATAACAAAGTAGGCCATGTTGGTCGGGGAGTGGCACTATATGTGAAAGAAAGAAAGCATGGAGTCAAATATAATAAAAATCTTAAATGAATCAAAACAGTACCATGCAATGTCTATAGACAGAAATTCCATGCTTGAAGAGTAAGGGTATAGCAGTAGGAATATACTACCGACCACCTGACCAGGATGGTGACGGTGATTTGAAATGCTCAGGAAGATTAGAGAGGCTACAAAAACAAAAAACCCAATAATAAGGGGGGATTTCAACTATCCCCATATTGACTGGGAACACATTACCTCAGGACAGGATGCAGAGATAAAAATTTCTGTACATCATTCACTTCTTGGAACAGCTAGTCCTGGAACCCACAAGAGGAGAGGCAATTCTTGATTTAGTCCCAAGTGGCGCACATGATCTGGTCCAAGAGGTGAATATAGCTGAACCACTAGGTAATAGTGACCATAATGTAATTAAATTTAACATTCCTTTAGGGGGGAAATACAAAAGAAACCCAACACAAACATTTAACTTCAAAAAGGGAAACTACACAAAAATGAGGAGGCTATTTAAATGGAAATTAAAAGGAACACTCACAAGAGTGAAATGCCTGCAAGCTGCATTTGAACTTTTAAAAAAGCACCACAATAGAGGCTCAAACTAAATGTATATCCCTAATTTAAAAAAACAGTAAGAGGACCAAAAAAAATACCACCATGGCTAAGCAACAGAGTAAAAGAGATGGCTAGAGACAAAAAGACATTTTTGAAAAATTGAAAATCCTACTGAGGAAAATAGAAAGGAATATAAATTCTGGCAAGTCAAGTGTAAAAGTATAACTAGGCAGACCAAAAAAGAATTTGAAGAGCAACTAGCTAAAGACACAAAAACTAACAGCAAAAAAAGAATTTAAGTCGTTCAGAAGCAGAACCCTGCCAAACAAACAAACAAACAATTAGTGGGGCACTCAAGGAAACCATTGCAGAGAATCTAAATGAATCCTTTGCAATGGTCTTTACTGTAGAGGATGTGAGGGAGATTCCCACACCCAAGCCATTCTTTTTAGGTAACAAATATTAGGAACTGTCCCTGACTGAGGTGTCAATAGAGAAGGTTTTGGAACAAATGGATAAATTGAACAGCAATAAGTAATAAAATGGCAGATGGAATTCAATGTTGATAAGTGTAAAGTAATATACATTGAAAAACACAATCCCAACTATACATACAAAATGATGGGTTCTAAATTTGCTGTTACCACTCAAGAAAGAGATCTTGGAGTCATTGTAGATAGTTCTCTGAAAACATCTGCTCAGTGTGCAGTGGCAGTCAAAAAAGTGAACAGAATGTTAGGAACCATCAAGAAAGGGATTGATAAGAAGACAGAAAATATCATAACACCACCATATAAATCTATGGAACGCCCATATCTTGAACACCGTATGCAGTTCTGGTCACCCCATCTCAAAAAAAGATATGTTAGAAATGGGAAAGGTACAGAGAAGGGCAACAAAAATTATTCGGGATATGGAACAGTTTCTACATACGGAGAGATTAAAAAGACTGGGACCGGTCATCTTGGAAAAGAGACAACTAAGCAGGGGGGGAGTGATATGATAGATGTCTATAAAATCATGAATGGTGTGGAGAAAAAGTGTTATTTACCCCTTCACATAATACAAGAACTAGGGTCACCAAATGAAATTAATAGACAGCAGGTTTAAAACAAACAAAAGAAAGTATTTCTTCACACAATGCAAAATCAACCTGTGGAACTCATTGCCAAGGGATGTTGTGAAGGCGAAAAATATAATAAAAAATGAGTTAAGTTCATGGAGCATAGGTCCATCAATGGCTATTAGCCAAGATGGTCAGAGATGCAACCTCATGCTCTGGGTGTCCCTAAACTTCAGACTGCCAGAAACTGGGACTGGAGGACAGGGGCTGGATCACTCAATAAGCGCCTTGTACTGTTCACTCCCTCTGAAGCATCTGGTACCAGCCACTGTCAGAAGACAAGATCTTGGGCTAGATGGACCATTGGTTTGACCCTGTATGGCTGTTCTTATGTTATGGCCTGCTGTTAGGGCACAAATGTCAGTGACTGGTTAGGCTAGGTCCAAAATTTAACTTTCAGGCATTATAAAAACCTAACTGAAATTGTTTTTAATCTCCATTTTTAAAATTCAGTTAAAACTAGGTGTTACAGGTCAGGGCATCTGCACCTGTATTCCACCTCTGCGGTCCAGCAAGGACACCCACTCAAGGCTTTCGGTTCTCCTTTACCTCGCTTGGGCAGAGACCCACATCTTTCTCCCTCCGGAAAGGGGTATTTTCCAGGTTCCCTACTTACATTGTGAGTTCCCCAGCAAGTCAGACGGCCTAAACAGGCCTGCTTTGCTTTTCTCCTCAGAGGCTATAAACAGCGGAATTGCCCACAGTTTCTAAGTAAGCACATTTATTCTTAAAGCATTACTGAGAAAACCTATTTAAAACAATAAAAGAACCTACATGCAGGCTAATAAGCTTACTAAAGCTCAGCCTCCCATCTCCACAAGGGCTGTAGTCAGCGTCAGTCCTTCCAACCTTTCCCTAAGGATTGGGGCCTGCCCTTCGGACAGAAGTGCCTACCCATTTGCTGGATCAGAAAGCAGGCCCTGAAGCAGGTTAAATTCAGGCTATTCATCCAAAAGTCCTTTTTTGTCTGTTGGTTCTTTAGAGAATCCACTCTGAACCAGTACATGCGAGCCTCTCCAGGTGGTGGTAGCTCTCCGGAGGTGATACAACCTGAGTGAATTTGCCTCACAATCCCTCACTGATCTTAGTTCCTGGAAGGTTGTGTTCCCCCTCTCCCTTGGAATTGAATATGATCGCTGGCCCACAATGATCCATTAACTTAATTCAATGAGGTTTGTCCAGGATATTGCAGGAAATTGCCCTGGCTCTCACACCATGTTCTTCATTACAGCTAATCATCTCTTTGCTGTGTTGGGATCCCATATTATTTTTACAGCATCCAGAAGCATGCTCATTAGTCACTTTTTACAGAGCAAATAAAGAGATGTGGCAAAATGTTCACAAGTGCCTAAGTGATTTAGGAGACTAAGTCAATGGGACTTAAACACCTAACTCACAGAGGCACTTTTGAACATTGTATTCACAGTCCCTGCCCCAAAAGTCTTACAGTTGAAGGTCCCAATTCAAGAAAGGACTTAAGCATGCATTTAAGTGCTGTGCTAAATAGTGATGCTTTCCAGAACCAGGGCTGTATCCTGCAATAAGACCCCTGCTACAATGTGGGACATCTGTATGGATCCAGCTGCAGGCTCAGGGGCCAATTGGTTCAATGAGCAAGGGGAACAGCATGGGGAGATGCGGTGAGAATCATAGATTCATAGAATATCAGGGTTGGAAGGGATCTCAGGAGGTCATCTAGTCCAACCCCCTGCTCAAAGCAGGACCAATCCCCAACTAAATCATCCCAGCCAGGGCTTTGTCAAGCCTGACCTTAAAAACCTCTAAGGAAGGCGATTCCACCACCTCCCTAGGTAACACATTCACCACCCTCCTAGTGAAAAAGTTTTTCCTAATATCCAACCTAAACCTCCCCACTGCAACTTGAGACCATTACTCCTTGTTCTGTCATCTGGTACGATTGAGAACAGTCTAGATCCATCCTCTGTGGAACCCCCTTTCAGGTAGTTGAAAGCAGCTATAAAATCCCCCCTCATTCTTCTCTTCTGCAGACTAAACAATCCCAGTTCCCTCAGCCCCTCCTCATACGTCATGTGCTCCAGCCCCTAATCATTTTTGTTGCCCTCCACTGGACTCTCTCCAATTTTTCCACATTCTTCTTGTAGTGTGGGGCTACACATGAGACAAGACAATGGTTAATAATAAAGTGACCAGAAAACGGTCACCATTTGCAAGTGCACATCCGGATAGTTCTGTTAAATGAATTTTTTTTTATGGGAGAGGATGAATTAATTCACTTCTTATCACCCAGTAGCACACCAGAGGTGAGCTTTGATGAGGAATTTGAACAAGGAGCGTGTAGTGGCTTGGCAAGAAGGGACTGGAACGATGTTCCAGGCATGAAGACAGCTTGGAATAAGGTGCTAAGACAGGAGGAGAAGGAAGCCAAATAACTATTCCCTTATAATGCTGTAAACCGAAACCCTGCAGCATTCTCCTAGCGGAGAGTGAAACCAGTGATAACAAAGCATAACTGACCAGCACAACTGCTGAGTCTAAGGTGAATCAAGTGCAAAAAAATTAACAAAAAGAGTGGAGAGAATTAGATTTTTACAATTCTGTCTATTTCAGTAGCCAGCATGGGTTCTTTGCAACATGGGTAAGAACCGCGCTCTTTGAAAGACATGATTTTCATTTTAACAATGTCCCTTTAACTAAGTTGTTGGAGTTTTGTGTCTTGGCTGCCATAGTAGACAAAAGAGTTGTAGTGGGTGTTGTTATATAATGTACTTGAAGTGTCACAAAGCATTTGGTTTCGTGGGATGATTCTCACAACTGGAGTGCTAACACTGATGGGTGAGATCTCCAGGGGAAGGATAGAAAGGAAGGAAGAGATGAAGGGGTGCTGCTGCCTGTCAGAAGTGTCTACAACGCCACTGCAACACAAACCAATGCTGAAAAAGCTGGGTTAAGGGAAAAAGAAAAGGGGAAACCACAGTGAGGATCTTCTAAGCCCATAAGAACTCAAGGAGAATTAAAATTCCCTGTACTAACTACACTGAAATAACACATTAATGCACTCATGGAGGGAGGGAGGGCTTCAGACAGCTATGGGGTGAGGTTCAACAAGGACAAGTACAGAGTACTGCACTTAGGATGGAAGAATCCCATGCACTGCTACAGGCTGGGAACCGACTGGCTAAGCACCAGTTATGCAGAAAAGGACCTGGGGATTGAGAAGCTGGATATGAATCAATAGTGTGCCCTTGTTGCCAAGAAGGCTAACGGCATATTGGGCTGCATTAGTAGGAGCATTGCCAGCAGATCGAGGGAAGTAATTATTCCCCTCTGGCACTGGTGAAGCCACATCTGAAGTATTGCGTCCAGTTTTGGGCCCCCTGCTACAGAAAGGATGTGGACAAATTGGAGAGAGTCCAGTGGAGGGCAACGAAAATTATTAGGGGGCTGGGGCATATGACTTATGAGAGGCTGAGGGAACTGGGATTATTTAGTCTGGAGAAGAGCGTGGGGGGGATTTGATAGCAGCCTTCAACTACTGGAAGGAGGCTCCAAAGCGGATGGAGCTCGGCTGTTCTCAGTGGTGGCAGGTGACAGAACAAGGAGCAATGGTCTTAAGTTGCAGTGGGGAAGGTCTAGGTTGATATTAGGAAAAACAAAATAATTAGGAGGGTGGTAAAGCACTGGATTGGGTTACCTAGGGAGGTGGTGGAATCTCCATCCTTAGAGGTTTTTAAGGCCCATCTTGACAAAGCCCTGGCTGGCATGATTTACTTGGGGTTGGTCCTGCTTTGAGCTGGGGGTTGGACTAGATGACCTCCTGAGGTCTCTTCCAACCCATATCTTCTATGATTCTATGTTTCTATGATTCTATACAGCAACCAGACATCATAGACACATCTACACGCTGTGTCTGCCAGCCGGAGCACCAAGCTGACTGCAGGGCAGGCTCCCCACTCTCCGCCTGGGAAAGATGTGTTTCAGTTCCATTCCTTCCTTCTCAGCCCTTGTGGTGGCTGAAAAGCCTCAAACAGGTGTGGGGCAAAGGTGGGGTCACCACAGTCTAAATGGGAATCAGAGACTGGCAAGAAGGGACATGGGAAAATTGTCCAGCTGCAGGCAGGCAGAGGCCTACACCAAACCTAGGGTCAGTCCTGCACACACCAACCCTTGCTAACCCAGACTGGTTTGTCCTGGGAGCCAGGTGGGTAGTCACTTCAGTAACTCCAGAGTTCCTCAGTATGGCAAAAGGGTTCACAAGGACGAATGAGAGAAAGGCTTCAACTCAGAGCCTGATGGGCTGCCTGCTTGGTTCTGTCTTGTGGCTGATCCTACTGCTTTGTGTGCCCGGATTTCTAAATAAACATCCCCACTAGGAGCTCTAAGAGAGATTAGGGGTTTCCCTGCAGAGAGAGGAGAGGGGAGGAGGGGAAATTAATGAAATCAGGCTATTGTGGCCCATTGAGTTTGAATGGCCATTCCCTTCACAGTTCTATGTGGCAAAAGAAGCTAACAGAGTCGCTCTTGCAATGGTGGAGAGAGCCTGACTGCTGCAACTCACAGCGTGGCCCTTAAAGGAGAGCCAGGGCCTGGATACATTCCCATGGGGGAGATTTGTCTTGCAATACCCTCTTTAAACAGGATACAGAGGCACAAGGCCTGATTCTCCATCACTCTGCACCACATGCAGCTATTTACCCCAGTGCAAAGTGGGTGGGAAATTCTACCAAATCCAAATGGTAACAAACAAGGCACAGAGCAATGGAGAATTTGGTACCCAGGATAGATTCCTTGGGTTGTCCATATGCTGGGCCACTTTGAACCAGGAAAGATGCAAGTACACTCACTCTCTGTCACCTACCATAAAAAGTTACGGACAATAGTCACTTAAAAATGACAGCTTTTTTTTAAAGAGGACATTGATTATAGATCCTGTATTTAAGAATGGGATTTTTAAAGGACACTAAGGGAATTAGGCACCCAAATCCCATTGGAATTCCATGGGAGTTGGGAGCATACAACCTTTAGGATCTTTTGAAAGTCGCAGCCTAGAAGCACTTAGGGCTTGTCTTCATGCCGAAAAAGCCGGGAATAGATAGGTTAATCCTCTTTGGAAATGAATTACACTAAAGTGGAATAAAAGTGTCTATGGGGGAGTTAGTGTGGAATAGCTGTTTCACCTTAAATTCACACCCTAGCTATTTCACACTAACTTCCCCGGAAATTCCCTGTGTAGATAAGCCTTTATACAGAGCTAATAGCATCTTCCTACATGAATCCATTCTGGGCCCTACTGCTCCCCCTCTAAATGCAGACACCTGATCTCTTTGGGGCTAGTCTAATCTTCCCACATAGGAGGAATGCCTTAGAGCATTCTATATTCCCCAACGGCACCTGCAGGGTACCGAACACCCCAGGGGTGCATGTGATCCATGCATGTACTCACGAGTTCCCTTTCCCTAGAGTACTTGCTATTAGTCTTGAAGTGATTTCCCCTTTATAGGGCCTGAGTCAACTCCCGCTGAAGGCAGAGAAAGGATTTCCATTGACTCCAGTAAGTGCTGGAGCAGACCTGTAGCTTGGAGAGATGACTTTAACTCCTCGCCTAATCAAATCAATTGCAGACTTGTACAACTTCTGTTTCTAGTCATCCCTGTCCATTTTTACAGAAGCCGTCATTTCAATCATCAAAATATATAAAAAAGCCCATAAATCCAGATTCTGTATTAAAGGGACTGATCAGACCAGAGACTAAGGCCAGGGGAAGGAAAACAAGATTTTTCTAAGTTATCTTGCCATTTTTATTGACAGTCTTTTTTTGTTGTTGTTGTTGCCTTTACGGACAGTCTGTAAATGTCCTGACCGCTGGAGTCACCTGTAGGGGATCAGGTGGATTAAAGAAGGCAGCCGGCTGTGCTTTTTGCTTCTGCTGAGTCTATTGTCCCCATGCATTCTCAGCCTAACCCCAGTATCTTTGCAAGAGGTATCACCTGGCACTATGGCCTGATCCAAAGCCCATTGAAGCTTTCCATTGACATCAAATCACTCTGGATCAGGACCTGTATCCTGAAGCAGCCTTTTTCTATCATTTAACTTTTCCTTTCTTTACTCACGCCAGGGCTGGCTCTTTTAGCAACTTTTCTTTAGCCAGGAGGGCAGCAGGCCTGAAGGACAGTGCTTAAGTTTTCAAAGGCTGCCATTAAGCTGCTTTTGGGGCTGTCCAGGACTGGGTGTTGTGCAGTCTTGTCTATGCTAGGGAAAAATTACAAAAGAAGCTGCCCACCATTGCAGCCGTCGGTTCTGTTGAACTGGTGTCAGCACCACGGGCAGCTCTCAGGTAGCTAAATCTCTTGCTCCCAGTTTCTTTCTTATCCAACTTTTTTTTAAAAACACAGAATCATAAAAATGCCAGAAGCCACAGAGGTCTCGACTACACTACGGTACCCACCAGCACTAATGCAGATTTGAATAACTTCTTGAAACTTGTTATTTAACCCTTGCCCTTTGGTCTAGGAGCATGCATGCCTTCTTTGGCTCTCTTAGAACATGTTTAAGTAGCCACCATGCTGAGATTAAGGAGTTTAGGCTGGGATCATCAAAAGAACTGCAAGGAATTAGATGCCCAGATCCCACTGAAATTCAATGGGATTTGGGTGCCTAAATCCCATTGGCTTTTCAAAAGCCCAGCCTTAATTCCCTTTTTTGTCTTTAATAGAGCTGGCTGACATGTTTCAGATGAACAGTTTATTCACCGAAACAGCTTTTTGAGTCAAACTGTTCACAAATTTCACCCAATTTGTTTAGGCTGGGAAAAACTTTGCCCTGGCCAGCTTCAGACGGTCATGTGTCTGTATCTATGTCCTTATAACCTTTAGCTAAGTGGTACCTGCAAAATAAAAACTCATTTTCTTACCAGTTCCATACACTATCATTCTCCACGTCCAGAGGCTGGTAACGTAACCTTGCTCTATTTGGACTCTTATGATTTAGGATTTGTATCCTTACTGCACAGTCCTCTTTAGTCAGGAATGGCATGTCACTAGATCTTTCTGGAGCTTTGACTTGTATGCCTTCTTCCCCACCTTTCCAGCCCATTGGTGCCTCCTGTATAGGTGACAGCCAGGTGTCACTGCACCCCATTGACTCCTCCCTTCCACCAAGGCTCAGCTCCTCTCCCATAGCCAGACATCACCAGTGTTCACGTTTCAGCCTCTTGTGCTGGCAGAGAGACACTTGCAGTGTTGATTTTTTGGAGCTCCGTGGGGGTGAAACTGACGTCCCTTGTGCAACCTTTCACAGGGATGGAAAGTAGAACTGTTACTCCCCATTCACCTACTCGGCATAGGTGTAAAGGAGTCCTCAAGCTGCAGGGCCCGGGAGAACCCCAGTGCCCTCCCCGCTCCACTCCAGATCACATCTTTCCCCACCACCAGTAAGAGCTGCCATCACCATGCCTGTGTTATACCTGAGTCTCCTCCCAGCAGCCCAAAGCACTGCCACTCTGTAACCTAGGCCATACTACCTTGGAAGGGGGCACGTTTCAGCATACAGACTCAACCATTGAAGCACATGCAGTGGAGGAGAAGGAAAAGGGGAAAGTTTGACATTCCTGATGCACATCAAGAATGAACTACTGGCCAGGGGGATCCTCATTCATTTCTAACACTAATTCTACACTAGTGTCAGTGGGAGGACAGAGGAAAGCCTGGGGAAGTGCTTTGGGATTCAAGCCTTCTGCACTGGTCTCTCCTTTGCAGGGATCAGCAGTAAGAGTTTAGTCATGCTAATTTCTCCAGATTCGAGGTGGAGGGGTGGGGGGGATGTGGAAAGAAGGATGGTCCAGTGGTTAGGACACTAGCCTAGAACTTGGGAGACCTGGGTCAAGTTCTGCTCTGCCACAGACATCCTCTGTGACCTTGTACAAGTCCTTTAGCCTCTCTGTGCTTCCGTTCACCTCATGGGGTGTTGCACGAATAAATACATCGGTGATTGTGAGGTGCTCAGATGCTATAGTCATGGGGGCGAGGTAAGTACTTAAGACACATAGATCCCCAATGTATCCCAGAGCATTTATGGAAAATGGTAATTTAACTTAATTTAATATAATTTAAACAAACAACAAGGAGGAAATAGAGGCCTCCTCTATTTGTATAGAGGCCTCCTCTATTTGTATAGAGGCCTCCTCCCTAAAGTTATTATAACCATATCCTAGTTTATGTTGGAGTTTAGTACCAGACATTCATTTGCCTTTTAAAAATAAACACACCACTAGCACATGGAAGTTTCTAGTATGTTTAGTGGGTGGCGCTGGAGCGTGTGTGTGGGGGAAGAGGGGATGTTTCTGGCTGAGGAATGCAGTGTACATCTGGCTGGGGCCTGTGTGCGCTAATTACTAGATTCATAGCGTGGTCCTGTACAGCACATCAGTATTTTCCCAACTCCACGAACAGCCTAGACTTCTGGCATAATCCCTTGAAAACAACAGAGGGAAATGGATTGCTATCCAGCCGAGGTAAGATGAATGGGTTACGTATCCCAGCCAGCGACTACCTGCTTAGCATATATATGAAAAAAAGCCAGCTGCATGGAAAATGGCCTGCTGCCCTCTGCCCGTCTCCACTGTGCAGTAGGGCTCCTGTGCTGAGAGTGCTGCTCTCTGTAGGGAGTTCAACACAAAGCCCCACAGCAACACCTTTGTCTCGGTGGCACTGCAGATCTTTGGACGGCACCTGGTCACCCTAGCATCGCTTGGAGTGTAGAGAACAATAGACTAGCTGTTCTGAGACAGAAGGAAATAATTGCATTGGGGGTTCTGTGACATCATAAACAGTTTTTTATGATACCACCAGAGCACTTGAGATTCAATTAATGCCACGTGTCTCATTCTGGCTCATTTGTTGTTTCTTCACGCAGTGTGCGGGCTGAAGAATGTTTATTTTAATTAATGCAATAACTATGCTAGCAATGATTGAATGCTGGGTCCGATTCTACTCTCATTCAGATCGCTGTAGACCCAGATTAATTCCCTGACTGCAATGGAGCTATCCCTGCATAGAAGACAGCAGAATCTGGCCCACTTACTGTAAGATAGAAGGTTTAAGGATTTTAGTTACTTTCAAAGGTGGACAAAACTATAACAATACCCTACATTTGTAGAGGATCCCAAAGCACTTTACAAATGATACATAAATCACTGCACCTACCTCTGGGGTGGGAGACAGCCGCTGTTGGACTGCAAACAGGTTAAGATAGAAAATGGAGAAGATAGTTCCAGACAGCAATGCAGCAAGAACTCGAGAAGGCAGAACGCAGATACTCAAGTTGACATTTGATCAGGACACTAGGACCAGGGTTAGTGCCCCCAATTCTTGCACAAAGTGCCATTCAGTCTCAAGTGGGCAAAGCCTCCAGTTCCCACCTGCTCTTTAAGTGTGCGAGAAGTGACAAGTGAGATGTCTTCAGGTCTGGCTGAAGTGACGTGTGCTTATGTAACTGACAGGCCTGAACTCTGTTCAGGAGAAATCTCAATTCTTTGAGCTGGTGTCTGAGCAGGGAGCTTCTCAGTCAGGCAGACTCATGAAAGGAGCAATAGCACAGAACGAGGTTCCTGAGGTAACTGCCTCTCTCCAGGGCCCATGGCAGGTGCATTCAGCCATCAGTCTAGGGCCAATTTCCTGTAACAAATATTTTCTGACTAGCCACTTGAGACAAAAATATAATGGTTTCAATGGAGCAGTCTGTCTAAAATGGCAGCATTTACCTCAGGATTTGAGCCACACTGTTTATCACTCAAGGCTCAGTCCACTGCCCAGGCATCTCCCATCAGCAATGGTGCCACCCTGGTTGCCCAAGTCAACTCCTCCCAGCTGGCAGCAGTGGTCATGCTTTCAAAGTTTGGAGGAAGGCCTCAGGGTCATCTGGGCCCAGCTTCACCAACCCAGTAGCCGGCCTGAGCTCCCCTCCTCAGGACCAGCAGGAACCGCTCCAGCTGTTGAGCGCCAAACTGCCTCCTGCTTCTGTCGGCTCTCCAGGAGTGGCAGGAGAGTTGCCTGGGTCTGCTTCTGTCTGCTCCCATTGCTGCTGTGCCACCGCCATCGGGTGTAGCATGTCCTCCGCTTTTCCCATTTGTACAAAACGCCCCATGGGGTGGCCCACCAGACAATCCCTACCTGCTATCACTTTGGCCCCTGCTGCCTCAATTTCCCCTCAGCTCTAGGGGACAATCACTGCTACATTCTCCACCATGTGGAGGCCTGCTGGCCTCTCTCCCTGCAGCCCAGGAAGGTCTAAAACCACAGCCAAGTCTCTTTCAGGCCCTTCCCTCAGGGCCTGGGTTATTAATTCAAACAAACACAGAACAAAGCTATTCCCTGACCCACATAGGCTGCAGGGGTCAGAGGCCTTTGACTCCGCACCCAGGCCAGTCCCAGGAGCCAACCCTCCTCTTGTAGCTCTCCTCCAACTGAGCAATCTCTGCCCTTTATAGGGATCACCTGACACCTTCCCAGCTGGATCTGACGGTGGGCCTAGGCCCAAACACCCTGTTAGCATCCGGCTGTAAAAATCACCGTCCTTTTTGGCTCCTAACAAGCTACTGCTGTGGCATCTGCTAGCCTGCAGGCATTCACGGGCAGCAGAAGGTACAGCGGGTTGAATGGTCTGGTGCCTGTGCTCGTAACACTATGGAAACAATACAATTGTGCAGCACTGCATGCCAAATGCTGCCTGGCAGTGCGACAAGACCTTGAGCAAACACTGCGTGCTGCTACCCGCACCAACAGGGGCACTAGGACCTAATGGGCTGGATAAGCTGCTAAGTGTGCTATAATGCCACCCTACCGCTGGCCGCACTGCACTGCACCAGTGGATACGACTCCACTGGTGGCCATTACTGTGGCCCAGGGCACATCACTGAGAACAGAGCTTACCAGGAGCCCCTCTTACCTATGAGATCAGAGCAGCACTAATACGGTTAGGAGAAAAGACATGGTGGAAAATCAGCACTTCGGTTACAAGTGCCATGTACACTTGGACTGGAAGAGGCCTCCTGGGTCATCAAGTCCAGGCTCCTGCTACTGCAGGACACCCAGTCATATAATCCTGTTAATAAATTTATCAAGCTCCACCTTAAAATGAGTCAGGTTGTTTGCCCCCGCTCCTGCTATCCGGAGTCTGTGCCCGAGCCTCCCTCCTCGATGATTAGAAACCTGCTTCACATTCCCAACCTATTATTCCTGGCCAGTTTATCCCCATTTGTTCTTCTGCCAACATCATGCTTCAGCTTCAATAGCTCTTCTCCCTCCCTGAGGTGTACCCCGAGTGAGAGGCTGCATTTTGCTGTGCCTTGTCTCCTCTCATAAGCTAGGCTGTTAGGATGGGCAGGGGAACTCAGAGCCTTCCCCTGCACCTGTTCCGGTTGGAATTAGTCGTTCTCGAACATAGGTGACTAGAATTGTCCACAGAAATATAACATTGCAGAAGAGTGACTCTGCAGCCAGCGTGCCCCTTTGTGGCTGGGCATGGCGGAGCAGGCTGTCCTCTGGCTCCTCGCTGCCAAGAGCGGCTCCAACTCTGCGTTGGGCCGCTGCTTCTCCTGATTCAGGCCTCCAGCCAGGTCATGTTCTTCTAGCGTAAAAGAGAGTCCCACAAAACAATAGTACAATGACCTTACACCAGCTCTTACTCTGGACTCAGCAGTCCTTACACCCCTTATATCAGGGGCTTTCACGCCCCCTTCTTTGGTGGGTGTTAAGGGAACCCAGGCCCTCTTTCTACTCTGGGATCCACCCAGGGACCCTATAACAAGCAGCTAAGGTCTGCTCCCTCACACTCCTTGCTTGCTGTTCTCCTGGGGTATTTTGTACCTCAGCCTGTCTCTAGGGCCTTTTCACCAGGGATCACTGCCCCCCTCACCCCCAGCCTGTCACCCCTTCCCTGGCTCTACAGTGTTGGTCCTGCTCTGGCACAGAGCGCCACCTCCCAAAGGCCTGGCTCCTTGTCTGCCTCCCACAGGTTCGCGCTCTCCTGAAACCCTGCCCCCCTGGTGTCTAGCCCCCTTACCAAGGCTCATAATAGGAACTTGCTGCACTCCTGTCCTTTCCCAGTCTCTCTCCTGGCCCTTTGCCGAAGCTCCCTTCTCAGGAGAGGATTAGGGTTTCCAGGCATCCGGTTTTCGACCAGAACACCTGGTCGAAAAGGGTTCCTGATAACTCCGGTCAGCACTGTTGACCGGGCCGTTAAAAGTCAGGTCAGCAGTGCAGCAGGGCTACGGCAGGCTCCCTACCTGCCCTGGCTCTACGCAGCTCCTGGAACAGTCCGGCATGTCCCCGCGGCCTCTAGGCATGCTCCCTACCTGCCCGTCCACACGTTACCACGGCCAATGGGAGCTGCAGGGGTGGAGACTGTGGGCAGCGCACACCACACAGAGCCGCCTGGCTGCACCTCCTCCTAAGGGCCAGACATGCCAGCCACTTCTGGGAGCTGTGTGGAGCCAGGGCAGGCAGGGACCCCCGCTGTGTCACTGTCCGGGAGCCACGTGAGGTAAGCGCCGCCTGGCCCCACCCCAGAGCCTGCACCCCCAGCCAGAGCCCTCACCCCCTCCTGCACCCCAGCCCTCTGCCTGGAGCCCCCTCCCACACCTTGAACCCCTCATCCCCAGCCCCACCCCAGAGCCCTCACCCACTCCCGCACCCCAACCCCCTGCCCAGTGAAAGTGAGCGAGGGTGGGGGAAAGCAAGCGACAGAGAGGGGGGGATGGAGTGAGCGGGGGCCGGGCCTCGGAGAAGGGGCGGGGCAGGGCAAGGGTGTTCAGTTTTGTGCGATTAGAAAGTTGGCAACCCTAGAGAGGATCCTGAGGCGTACTCTCCCCTGGGCCTTCTATTTCCCTTCTACTGCCCTGACGTCCTTCCTTTATTAGTCCCCTGCTCCTCCCTAACTCAGACACCCAGCTCTTCCATAGCTGGGCCTAATCCTGAATTGGGCCTGGCCCACCCTCCAAGGGCAACCAGTTGCACTATCTGCCCTTGGGTTCCAGTTAACTCTCTCTCTGCCAGCGTGAGGTACGCACCCCATCACAAGCACTATCCTGGCTGCTCAGCGACAACTGGCCCAAATAGGGCAAGTTGTCCATTACAGCCTCAGATTGCAGGACACACTAAGTATGGGCCTCTGCCCCACTTGTTTGCCATGGTGATGTGACTTCAGAGGGCATGTGTGCAGCAAATTACAGCCTGGCCATACCTCCTTTCTTTCAGACCACACCCCCTTTCTGTTGTCTCTGTGCATCACGTGTGTGCTGCGTTCCATATAGTGCCAGGCACACGGGAAGGATTACAAAGCTCGGTGCTCTCCAGGCTACCTTTTGCTAGCACTGAGGCCTGTGACTTTTTTTCCTCCACTGCTTGGTGCACCTGAGATGGAATGAACAGACCACTTTCCAAACAAATCCATTAGCAACCCTACCCTACAGGAGGGCAAACGCAGCCTTTCCGTTGTGTACTGGCACGTAGCACACTATGGTTAAGCCAAAAGAGGGTGGGTGGCATCAAACCTAGTCCACTGTCAGTCCCAAGACTGGCCCAATGTTCCTCCATGGAGATTTGTCATTTTGCAGAATCTAAAGCAATTTCAATCAGGGTTTGATGATTCTGGCTAGAAATGCCAGCTTTGAGGAACATGCTATCACCCTGTCTCCCACTCTCAGAAACAAGGCCTCTTTCTCTTGCTGTGGGGCAGTCAAGGGACATTACGTGATATGGAGCCAGGTTTTCAAAAGAGCTTGGGTCAGATTGTCAAGTGCTCCGCACCCACAGTAGGGGCAGATTTTCAAAAGGGCTCCGCACCTGGCACCTCCCACTGTGACACTTCTGGGGTGTAAGTCAGAGCTGAGACCCTTCCACAATGACAATGCCCCAGCATTTTTCTTGTTTACATATCTCCTTAAAACCCATCTATGCCGGGAGCCCTACACATCATCAGCCTGACAGCGGCCAGGCAGCCAGTGTGTTGTGATTGCTGCTTATTCTGCTAGTCATAACTGTCTCACTGTTTCTTTGTACCCAACACCTATTTGTCATATCAGGGCAGGTCTACACTACCACTTAAATTGATGTGACTTATGTCACTCGGGGGTGTGAAAAAGCCACCCCCTGAGCAACGCAAGTTACAGGGACCTAAGCACTGTCCACACTGGTGCTATGTCAGTGGGAAACACTCACCTGCCAACATAGCTTCCGCCTCTCACGGAGGTGGAGTAATTACGCCAATGGGAGAGAGCTCTCCCGTTGGCACAGAGCATCTTCACCAGACATGCTCCAGCGGCGCAGCTGTGCCAATTAGTGCTTCTCATGTAGACTAGTCGTCAAACTTCAGTTGTAAGGTCTTTTGAGCAGGGACCATCTCTTTGTTAGGTGTTTGCACAATGCCTAGCATGATGGGGCTGAGTCCTCCAGGCATGTCTGCAATACAAATATTAATAAAATAATACCAAAATTCTGGCCCCTAGACACCTCTATGGCCTTTGACCCCAGCATCCCTGACTTCTAATTCTGTGCAAAATCCAGGCAGGCAGTGTGATGTAGGAGCCTGAGAACAAGGCTGGAGTTCTAACTCCAGATTCGCCACTGACCTGTGGTGTAACTTTGGGCAAGTCATTTAAATTCTCTTGGCCAAATTCTACTATGTGGCTTAATCTACGGATTGTATATTAATTATATTGATTACTTAAAAATTCCCAATTATGACTTTGAGGTTTGACAGGGTCTTGTCCTATATCAGGCCCAGTATTATTAAAATTACTGTTTGATTGGGAATCCCAATGTGCATGGTTGCAGCATTCACACTTTAGGAACTTTTCTGTATTTGTAATAGTTTTATTCATACATTTAGCAAAGTCACAAATACTCTAACCCAGCAAGGTAGAGAGAGATAATACTGAATGTGCATCTATGTGATGGGGAGTTCACCCCACACCGGCAAGGAAGGGGTTAAAAGCAGCCTAGGGAGGTTGCACAGGGGGTTAGCCAATCAGAGAGAGGCTGCATGGAGCAACCAATCAGGACCCAGTGGGCTCACATAAAAGGGATCTGCAGGGCAGAAAAGGGTCAATGGCTGCTGGGTACTCAGGGAGTGAGGACTGTGGCCTTGGCTACACTTGGGACTTCCCAGCGCTGCCGCGGCAGCGCTGTGAAGCGCGAGTGTAGTCGTGCCGCCAGTGCTGTGAGACCTCTCTCGCAGCGCTGTATATACTCCACCTCTCCGAGGGGAATAGCTTGCAGTGCTGCGAGCGAGCGTGCAGCGCTGCAGGCTCTGATTACACTGGCGCTTTACAGCACTGTACTCACTGCACTCGGAGGGGGGGGGCGTTTTCACACCCCTGAGCACAGCAAGTTGCAGCGCTGTACAGCGCCAGTGTAGCCAATGCCTGAGTCCCTGAAAAGCTGAGAGAATAGGAGTACCTTGTCAGGGCAGCTGCCACCAGGGAACAGGTGAGCAGGAGGGAGCTCCTGGCTGGCTGCTGGACTTGCAGGCTCAAGGCCCTGAGAAGATGGAGAAGATGGTACTGGGGCCACAGGGAAGTGGCCCAAGGAACTTAAGCAGCAGCGAAGGAAGTCTGAGAGTTGCAGCAAGAGGCTGTTATCCACAGGGTCTCTGGGCTAGGACCTGCAGTAGTGGGCAGGCCCGGGTCCCCTCCACTCGTCACCGGGGAAGTGGCTAGACTATAGAACTGAGATACTCCCACCAGAAGGGGGAAAACACGGCGCAAGGGCTGAGTGATGAAGAGGACACTGCAGGATTTGGACTTAGGCAGGTCTGCAGGTGGAGACGACGACTGGAGAGGCACCACCAGGAGAGGTTGCACCAGCTGAGAGAGCTAATCTCCATAATGGCCAGCCAGAGACACCACCCTGGTGAGTGAACTACATGACAATCTGAACATCCACATACTCATATCATCCCCAGCAGAACAACCTAACAGGTTGTTATCTTCCTCATCACCTTCTTCACCATCACCAGTGGTCATCATCCTAGTGCCTCCCAAGGGTGACACCTCTCTCTCCTCCAATACACAGGCTGGGATACAACTCTTATGATATGTTTTGCTGACGACATTATGCCTAATGCATATTCAGTAGGGATTTTTCCCCTTTCCTTATTTGTATTTCCTCCCCATACTAATGTTTGGGTACCCTTCTCCTATAAGTTAGTATATTAATTATCTCAACTTAGTATCATGTGTATCAATTCGTTGCCATGGCAGTCTTGTGGGCAGACATCTGCAGATGTTCCTATCCTAAAATATCCAAAAGCTGGTGTTAGTTCATATTCCTGTGGCTGCCTGGTGTCATTATGTACAAACTTCCCCCTCAAACATTCTATTCCTAGTTCGCCAAGACTCAGGGGTGATTGTTGGGCCATTTATCTGTGCCAAAGTTCAAAGGCCTTGCGCCTTATGCTAACTGCTGAAGCCAACGTTTTACAGGATACCAGCCTGTAGGTTCCTTGTGATACTGCTAAGTAAAATAAATGACAAACCTAGCTCTATAGGCTACAGCTATAAGTTTCGTCAGTTGGGATGTTAATCCCAAGAAACTCGTCATGTCCACGGAGCCAACTGCAGTTTAATTGTGTAACTAGGGTTGCCAACTTTGTAATGTATAAAAACCGGACACTCCAGCTAGAGTGCTGGAACCTCCCATGCCCTGTCCTTTCCCCCAGGCCTCACCCCTGTCCTGCCTCTTCCCCTAAGGCCCAGCCCCTACCCCACCCCTTCCTCCAGAGGCCCCACCCCCTGTTCACTCCTCTTCCCCTCTCTCCCTCTCCGGGTCAGGAGGGACTCGCATGCAGAGCCGGGGCTGGGAGCTGCAGCTGCCAGATGCAGGGAGGAGGTGGCCCCGGCTAAGTAGGGGCTGGCAAGGGTGATGACTCGGTGCCTCCCCGCCTCCTCCACCTGCAGTAACTGGACTTTGGGTGTCCAGTAACTAGATCTGACTGGACACCGTCATGTCCCCTTTTTGACCAGACTTTCTGGTTGAAAACCAGACACCTGCTCACCCTATGTGTAACAGAGCAGAATGTGTCCATCTGGGTGTCAGTTCCCCCATCTGGAAAATGAGGTCATGTCCAAGGTTGTGGGTGCAGCCCACTTTCGCCAAACTGTCTCTCCTCCATTCAACTCACATTAAGCCAGTCCCCATCAACTTAACATAAAACGAATCAATCAGTCCTTAAGCTCCAGGCATTGTAGTCTTCCTACCATTCCCTGGAGGCAGGCTGGCAGGGGGCTGTTGCTCCTCTGTAGCCCCAGGCCCTTCTGCCTCCCCTTCTCTCTTAGGAACCTAATTCTGCTGACCTGCTGTAGCTGGATCAGACTATGCAGAACTACAATGGTTCTGCTCATTCACTTCAGTAGGGACCCATAGAGTGGTGAGGCACGATGTTCTTCTTTCTCAAAGACCCTGTAGAGTCCCACAATGCTCCCCCATCCCCGCTCTTCCACATACATATGAGAGCACAGAGAGATGGGGAGATGCCAACAATACACTGACTCTGAGCCATATATCCTATTAAAAGAGCATCTCAAGGACATTGCAGTGCCTAGGTACCGATTAACACCTGCAGTAAGAGCGACTGGATCAAACCTTGTAATGAACTGATTCAAAAGCTGCTGAGAGATTGAAGATGGCCGAGATGTTCACTGACATGTTACTGTAAGGCCTGCAACAATAGCACATTACAAGAAAAAGCAGCAAATTATAAGACAAATACAACATACAGAGACAAGACAAATCAAAGAAGAAAAGAAATCGCAATCAACCTGGGCCATCAGACCACTTCCCCCTCGGCCCCAAGCATGAGAGTTGCAGAACGCCCTCCCAAGGTACTTTCCTTGGGGTAATGAATGAATCCAGCCGTATGATCTTCCGCCCCGTCAGTTATAAATGAGATGTTCTGCATCTGAGGCAATCTCAACTCCTCTCCACTTTACCAAGCCTTCCTTACAGGAGTTCAAAGAGTCCCCCTTCCCCTCACCCCCTCGAACACACACCTTTCTCCTAATTAGCTTTTTGGCAGCAGAATGAGCTCTAGAAAGCCATTTCTTGAACATATCGGCTCCTGTGCGTCATGGGGAAATCATTCAGTAAACAGGAGTGCAGCAGAAGTTGCTTTTTTCCTGCCATTTGTTATTTGTGGCTGGAAGCGTCTTTGATGAAGGGATTTGTCGTTCATGAAATGTGGCGATTGCACTTAGAGTATACAGACCTTCACTGAAACTCCCAGACCGGTTTTCATTTCCACTGCTCTCCCTTGACTCCTTCTGCCAGGGAATGGTCTTTAAACTGTGCAGGAAATTAAAGCGCTGATTCCTGACCTGATCCAATCAGATGGTACTGGTGATGTGGATCCCATACAATCAGTATCTAGAAGAACAGACAGGATGGAAGGGGAAATCTATACCCTATGCTTGACAAAAAAAAGTCTTAGTTCATCATCCCTCATATTCCTCTGTCCCTGCTCACCATCTCTACTCTACACCCTGTCTCTATCTCTCAGACTACCCTGTAGCATGCGCTTTCCTATGTCTACCCATCCACGTTTTTCTACAGATCGCTGTCCATCTCTTCTTCTCTCCTCTCCTCCTCTCCCCTGTATTTCTGTAGATCTCTCCTTTCCACTTGAGAAGTGAGAAATGTTTAGAATGAAATGGAAAAATGCTCTCGATCTGAGTTTTTTCCAGTCTTCATTATGAGTGCAAGTATCGTCCTGTTGTCATGATAGAGTTGCCAAATGTTGCAAATATTTGTGCTCAGAAATGGCCCTGTTTTCCCATTTACCAGAAAAAGGTAAAAATGTATGTTTTCAGAGGTTCTCAGTGTGGAAATATCCATTTTGCAGAACTTTGTGGAACAGCCCAAATTTAAAGAATGAAAATCCCTGAAATGGCAAAAATGTTTGCATGAAATTTCACAATTAAAAATTATTCCACTTCTGCAGATCCCAATACCCACCTCTTTGGATCTTCTCTCTCTCTTTACTACGGTCAGGTTCAGGCATTCAGGAGAGAAAAGACATTGACTTTATTAATCTGGGACCTCACCAGCCCTCCAAACCGATCCTACCAAAGATGTATCACTCACATTCCGGCTGCCCACAGAGAGATGCGCTCTTCCCCCTCCTGGTGAGATTCTTATTTATTGCACCACAAATGAACCATGAAAGCATCTTTAATATGTTTCCACCTACTGAGCAATGACTGTACCTATTAATTCTCTGTCTAGCTAACCTTGTACCTGCCTAGCTGTTGTCTGTCTGTATCAGTATTGTATCTGCCTAGCTAATGATTCACCGTCCTGTCAGTGTAGCCAGAAATTTGTCAGCGTTACTGCCATTTAACTTGAGTTGTTGGGGGAGGGGGAGTGAGAGAGACTAATCTAATGGAGAAAAACAGCTTATTCTGTTATTCATCATTTCCTTGGCTGCTATGTTCCTGGACAAAAGGACACTATACAAAGACTTGTATTGACATTTCTGACAATCTAGGAATTAACCATTGGGGAGGGGTAGAGCCATTTCAGGATCAGTCCACGTTTGTTGTCTCAGATCTGGTTTGTTTAATTTGTGTCAATTGAGGGGTTTTGTCTAGACAGCTGCTTTACAATCCAGGGCTGGATTGCATGCATCAGAAGTGAATGCAAGTCAGAAGAAAAGCAATCAAACAACATGAGACGGTAGACAGCGGACTCTCATGCATGTTACAGCTGACATGAGAATGAGCATGGCGGGGAGAAGGTCAGTTAGCTTGTGAAGAACAGTACCAAGGAATGTCTGAGAAACACCCATCGAAATCCAACATGCCACAGAAACGGTCTCGCATCAGCTAAGCAAATGAACCATCCGGCCCCTATCGCCACAAATAGAAAGAGCTTTGTCCCAGAAAGCTGTGAAAGGAACCAACCTCTCTAAAGAATCGACTACCAATATGAAGCCAAATCCTGAGCCCCTTGCTCACGGGCACGCAGCGAGTTCAGGCCGAGTACGTCATGCTGGATTGGAGAGGAGCAGTAGCTGGGCAGCTAGGTGCTAACCTGCAATGCTGGAACTGTGGGTTCAATTCCCGAGTGCTGCCACAGGCGGTCTCTGCATCCCTGGGAAATCTTAACTTCTCTGTGCCTCCAGCTGGTCTGTTTACACCACAAGCTCTCTGCAATAGTGACCATCTCTTCCCATGGGTATGTACAGTGCCTTGCACAACGGAGCTCTGAGCTCAGCTGAGCCTGCCACTGAGTTCAAAACAATGCCCCTTGGAAATGACCCGGAGATTTCCCACATCAGCTATTCCTGGGAAAGCTGTTCAAATCCAGGCAAGGCTCTCCCCTGTAGCTCAGCCCGATCTGACCAGCAGAGCATGTCTCCTCTGCTTCAAACAGCATCACCTGCTCCAAAGTTCTTGGGAACTCTGGAGCAGAGGCAGGAGGCAGGGCAGAACTCAGTGCAGCTCTCCACCCGTCCGGCTGGCCCAGCAGTAATGCAGGATGCTGGAGCAAAGGGGACATGCAGGAAAGGGGTACGTGTAGCACCAAGGGGCTGATCTCACAGGGTCCTTTTTCTGGAGTCTCACCAAGACTCGATATAAAGCAGAGCTCAGGCCGTTTCTCTGAAAGCATAGGACAATTCCCTGCAGGAGACAGGAGAGCCCACATGGCTGAATTTCTCCATGCAGCTGCTGAAGCGGGGAGCTCACCTCCGCCCTTTATCACAGATTTCTCATTGGCTGGGCAAAGCAGGGTCTAATGCACAACTCTGTGAACCAAGGCTCTCAAAGCACTTTGTGAATAGTAAGAGGCAGAGGAAGCAGATAGGGATGCATGCGGGACTCAGGAAACCTAGGATCCATTCCTGGCTCTGCCACTGCTCTGCTGCACGGCCTTGGGCAGGTCACTGCCCCCCTTTGTGCCTCTGTTTCCCTTCCCACACTCTACCTATATTAGCTATTACGATTGGAAGCCCTCCAGGGCAGGGACTATCTTTCACTGTGAATTTGCACAACCCCCAGCGCAATGGACTCGTGCACTGCTGTGGTACAGTTAACCCTAATGTGTGTGCATGAGCCGCGCAGATAGGACCCTTCTCCATCTTATAGACAGGCACAATCGTAATCCCCGCATGACCATGGAGACTGCTTCATGCCAGCGGCTTGAAGGTACAAGCCTCCCTAGCACAGGTGGGCACATGCCTGTGCCTGCCCTCTGCCATCCTGCCGAGTTTATCATAGAATCATAGAAGATTAGGGCTGGAAGAGATCTCAGGAGGTCCTCTAGTCCAACCTCCTGCTCAAAGCAGGACCAACCCCAAGTAAATCATCCCAGCCAGGGCTTTGTCAAGCCTGACCTTAAAAACCTCAAAGGATGGAGATTCCACCACCTCCTTAGGTAACCCATTCCAGTGCTTCACCACCCTCCTAGTGAAATAGTTTTTCCTAATATCCAACCTAGATCTCCCCCACTGCAACTTGAGACCATTGCTCCTTGTTCTGTCATCTGCCACCACCGAGAACAGCCGAGCTCCATCCTCTTTGGAACCCCCCTTCAGGTAGTTGAAAGCAGCTATCAAATCCCCCCTCACTCTTCTCTTCTGCAGACTAAATAATCCCAGTTCCTGCAGCCTCGCCTCATAAGTCATGTGCCCCAGCCCCCTAAATCATTTTCGTTGCCCTCCACTGGACTGTCTCCCATTTCTCCACGCCCTTTTTGTAATGGGGGGCCCAAAACTGGATGCAATACGCCTGATGTGGCCTCACAAGTGCTGAATAGAGGGGAATAATCACTTCCCTCGATCTGTCCTCCTAGAGGGTGGGGCAGCGTTTCAAGGGGACCGGTGTCACAGCAGTTTGATAGCCTTAATTGGCCCTGGAGAGCAGGGCTCAGATCTGAACAATTGTAGGCCACAAATGATCAGAGTTTGAGGCAGTGAAGCTATTCTGTAGAAAGCATATGTCTGTGTCCAGTAGAGCATCCCCCAGCCAGTGTGTATGAAAATAGCTGCTCAGGAGAGAGCTATCCTGTTCCACAGAGCTGTGCCTTGCCCCCCCCTTCCCCCTCCCCCCCAGGCCCTTCACTGGCGAAGATGAGGCAATTGTTTCATTCTGCTCTGGGGCATGTTCCCAAGGCCCTAGGGAGGGATCCTGATGAGTCCCAGCTGCCGGACGAGGCCCCTCTAGTGCCAGTGGAGAAGGGGCACGTCAGGCTTTGTACTGAGCAGCTTTTAGTATTTAAAGTCTGCAGGAAGGGGTTGGCAGCAGAGGCCAAGGTAGATGGATGCTTCATCCGGGGCCTGTCAATCTCCCTCTGTCGAATGGCCCTAAGGCATTTCACAAGAGGCAAACAGGCATTTACTCTATTTCCAGCCTGTCTTCATCCCCCGGTCTGCATTTAACAGAGGAAGGGAAGCTGGACTCCCCGACGCACATTCCCCCTCGGGTGGAGGACGATGTAGGCCCAAGTCTCCCCATGGATTGCTGTGCAGTTAAGGGAGCAATGCCCCACAAACAGCTGGCTCCCTCAGATGCGAGCTAGGGCAGATCCACAGGGAGGGGGCGCTCTCCAAGCGAGGACGGAGAGGCCACAGCTCAGCCTATGGCCCATCAGGCCAACGAAAGCCAAGATTTGACATAAGGAGAAGCAGCAACTGCCTTTATACTGGGGCAGGGAGTTCCGGAGAGAAGACGCCGCTTTGCAGGCTCACAGTCACAGGGCTCATCCTCGGACTCTCTGCTCCTCACTTCAGCTCTGAAACGTGTCAAGGATCCTGTGCTCTTCTGGACCAGGACTTGGGTGGACAGACCTAGAAATGCTGCCCTTGCAGAGTCCAAGCCAGGTTTTACACAGCGCCCTGTGCATGCTTAGGCAGGAGGAGTGTTGGGGAGAGGGCTGTGCTGGATCAGACCTCCAGCCCGGTTGGCCTCCTTCAATAAACCTTGTAGTTTTTTTATCTTAATACCAGGGTTTAGTGCATTAACTATGGGCTCCCACTCACCTCGGACACACAGTACACACCAGAGCATGCGCTGTTTGGAGGGAAGTGGGACTGCTCAGGAGAATGCGATTTGGAGACTTTTGCCTGCTTGGTTCAAATGCAGCCAAACTTTGCAGTGGCCCAAAGCTGTCCCTGTGGTGTAAGAGGAGTTGGGAATCTCAGCCCAGGGGGCAGGTGAACACATTGCGTTTAGCACTGATTGGCAGCCTGGTGAGCAACCTCAGCAGAGAGACCAAAGATTGAATGGACCGTGGAGACTCAGCTGCATTAGTATCCTTAGAGCAGGGGTAGGACCAGTTCCGGGGTAGGACCAGCTGGCAGGACACTCCGCTGCCCTGTCGATCAATAGAGAAGTCCTAGGAGCTGACGGCATGCCTGACACTATCCACTTGTCACGACTCACGAGCATGGAATCCAGTGAAACCAGAAGGCAGAGTGGGTAGGTACTGAGTCCTGAACTGGCTCTGGGGTGGTCATGAGCCTTCTGGTGGTAGGGGGTGTTTACGGCAGATCTCTGAAACCCTCTGGACCAGATTTACTAGACTAGGATCCTTACCTTTTAACTCACAGGCTAGAGAGAAGCCCCTGCTGGCTCATTTCAAGGTGTCAGGACTTAGTGGCTTAGTACTGTTAAAACTCTACTCATATTGAGCCTTCTTTCTTACCACTAGCTGATAGAAGATATGGCATTCTCATCAGCCCACCGCATGCTACCCTCCTAAGATGTGCTCTACACCCACAAGTCCAGGTGACATCACAGTGTCAAGCTTCTACCTCTGAATCCTCTTATGGGAGAAGATGTGGGCATGAAGGAGGGAGGGAGGGGGGAAAGGGGTGAGGAGGGTGCTGAATTGCCCAGCTCAAAACTTGCTATTAAAAATCAATGAGAGAGTGGGATCCAACCATTAACTGGTTATTGCAGTAGCTCTTAGAAGCCCCAAGTAAGATCAGGGCCTCCATTGCGCTAGGTGCTGTACATGCACACAGTGTAATTTCCAGCTCAGGGAGATGGACACGCACTAGCTTCTATTGAACTGGTGTGCTAAAAATAGCAGTGTGGCTGCGACGGAACAGGCAGCTGCTGTCCAAGTACAATCCCATCCTCAGTCTGTACTCAGGGGTTAGCCTGAGCCACCGCTGTGGCTACACCACTGTTTTTAGTGCGTGAGCTCCAGCTGCAGTGTAGATATACCACAGTGACCGTGGGACAAGAGAAAGGCACTGAAACCTGGAACGAGTGAAAGGGTCTTGGCTGGTCACATGGCTGTTCCCAACAGAGTATACCAGAAAGGGAAGGGGGCACTTTTCCCCCCTCCTGGCTGGCTAAAGAGGAGGGATCCTCTGGGATGCAGTGTTGTCAATTGATTTGCTTTTTGTGTTTGTGACTCTTCAAGAAGCCCGCAGGATAGGGCCTTAAAAGGAGTGAGGCTTGGAGCTGTATTTCCGTTCCCTGGCTGGCAAGCCCACCCACCAGTTGACCTGAAGGGCTTACAATCCAAACAAGCAAGATGGACAAAAGATTCAGATTCCAAAGCCAGAAGGGACCATTGTGATCATCTAGTCTGACCTCCTGTATAAAGACAGCCCGGAGACCTGCCCGCCCCCAAATAATTCCCAGAGCAGCTGTTAGAAAAACAACCGGTCTTGATTTAAAAGTGCCCAGTGTTGGAGAATCCACCCCGAGCCTGGGTAAATTGTTCCAGTGGTTTATCACTCTCACTATTAAAAATTAACACCCGAATTTGTCTAGCTTCAACTTCCAGCCATTGGATCGTGTTACACCTTTCTCTGCTAGAGTGAAGAGCCCATTATTAAATATTTGTTCCCCGCATAGATAATTACAGGCTGTAATCAAGTCATCCCTTTATCTTCTTTTTGATAAGCTAAAGAGATTGAGCTCCTTGAGTCTATCACTAGAAGGCAGGTTTTCCAATCCTTGAATCATTCATGTGGTTCTTTGCCAAACCCTCTTATTTATCAACTTCCTTCTTGCATAAAGGCATGTCTCCCTTTTACAGAAGGGGAGCGGAGGTCCAGAGGGAGATTAAGTGTCTTGCCCAAGGTCACACAAGGAATTGGGAGCACAGCTAGAAACTGAACCCCAATCTTGTGAGCCCCAGTCTACTGCCTTAACCACCAGACCAGCCTTCCTCTTTCTGCTTTGGCGTTGCCTGGGTGGGAACCGAGTGTTACCTCACCCCACGTTCCTGTACATTACTGATCTCGAGCTCAATCTTCAAGTGGGAGCTCTGGGACTGCCAGCTGGAGCTGGCTGAATGGCTCTGTGTTGTATCTCTCTTTAAAGAGGCATGTCTCACATGTGAGTCTTGGTAAGAGGAGAGTTCTGGGTGGTAGGGAGAGGGTGAAGGGTCACCGCTGACCTCCCCAGCATCCTCCCAATCAGAATAAACTGATGCTGATCCAAACTGAAGCCAGGATGAGTAGAACAGCCTTTAACGTGTCTCTAAAATCTGTATTAAAAGCTGGATTTCTAGAGCACATCTCTGACCTCATTTAGTTGTGAAAGGCAGTTTGCTCTTGCTTAGCATAGCATCTTGGGAAATGAAAAAGCCCGTGACAGCCACAGACAAGAATTGATAGGAACAAGCCCTGTCGTAATCAGAGTCCAGGAAGCCAGGAACCTCTCAGCCTGGACCCTTGGGGCCAGGTGCAACTCTGCTGTAATGGTGTTCCAGCAGGGATGTGTCTGTCCTAATAGCCAGTTCTCTAAAGAAGTGCTGTGTGGGACGCAAGGCAGTCTAGGGGTGGGGGGAGCTGGCAGGGGGAAGAATGATCAGTTCTCATATTCACTATCAAATCCTCTCCCCCACCCCACTATGAGATTAGCAGAGGGGGGAGGATGCCTCCTATTCCCATTTTGCCCGGGAACCCTACTCCCCCAGACCTGGCAGAAAGGTGAGATGAGATACTGTGGGCCATGTTTGCTTCTTAAAATACAGGTGAGTTTTATGTCACAAGAAGCCAAATAATTTGTTGCCTTTCCCTGTGGCTCTCTCACAATTTCTAAGCTTCCCAACGTCCTTCTGAGGAAGGTAGAAGTATTATTATCCCTGAATACAGATGGAGAAACCGAGGCACATGAGTAGGCGTGGGGGGATGACTCACCCATGGTCATGAAGCAAGGCAGTGACAGAGGCAAGAATTAGAACCCAGATCTCCTCCTTCTGGGCATTAATAACTCCAGGCTGCCTGGCTCTCCTGTGTACATAATATGGTATTGCTTATATGAGCGGAGCATGAAGGCTAGCAGCAGTAAAGTGGAACAGGAAAAGAGGCCCTCACTGATTGCCCCTGGCAAGGGAAGCAGAAACAGGACAAAAACATCACCCAGAAAAACCCATGCAATTAGCAGCTGCAGCAGCTTGCGGAGAGAGGGATGGTAGAGTAACGTGCACTTCCAGCACTGGGAGCTGCTCTGTGAACACCAGCAATGGAAGGTAATGAACAAATAGAGATGCAGGGCACCAGGGCTGTGCGTGTCCAGGATTAGGGCTGTGTGGGATTACAGCACCTCCTTTCAATCAGCATCCCCTTTCCACAGCCATGCACATGGTGTCATCACTGGGCTTGTAGCGATGCTCCCGACTGGGTCCAATCCCGGGGTTACAACGGCCTGAGCTAATAGGCCAGCTGTCACAGTGCTAGAGATGGTCCCGCCACTAGAGGGGGACACAGAGCAGACTGTGTTAGTGCCAATTCCATACCGTTGGACCAAGCTGGGAAATGTTTGTAAGTACGTAGAGAGCTGGGGTTTGGTAGCATGCAAGCGCTCACTGTGCCTGGATGGGATTGGCTCCCTGAGGGACAGGGGCAGGGGAATGTCAAGCCCAGGCCATCTCAGTAAAGGATCAGAGACTGTAATGCTGGTAAAAGGGGCCAGACTGACAACCCGCTAGACCTACGTTCCTTGATTAATCTCAGAAGAGGCAGCAGTCATGCCACCCCCCTACCAACATGCCTCTCTCTTGCACTGCAAGGCCTGTGCCTAGGGATGGGAGAGTTCAGCTCCTGCACACATTGAGTCCTTGGCCTCACTCCTGAGCCTGCCCACAAGGG
Source organism: Trachemys scripta elegans (assembly GCF_013100865.1). NCBI lineage: Eukaryota > Metazoa > Chordata > Testudines > Emydidae > Trachemys > Trachemys scripta. The sequence goes on along the minus strand of NC_048309.1, from coordinate 25,099,027 downwards.
AGCCAATCAGTGCCAACAACGGTGGTGGGGCTGTTTGTGGACATGCCACTAGGGATTGGTCCAAGAGTCCCGAATCCTTTCTCACCCCCCTGAAGGCCACGGACCCCAGTCCCGAGCTGGATGAGGCTCAGTGACCACAAGCTCCATAAGCTGCAGTTTTTAGCCTCTTCCCACAGGGATGAATCCCCACAGCACAGCTGGAAAGGAGCCCAGAGGGTGGAGTGACCTTGGCCCAGCCACATGCAAGGAGCCAGGCTCCAAATGCCAAACACCTTCCTAACACCTTCCTACTTCCATAACGTGCAAGGGCCACATGTTGTGCTCCTGTTCTTCATGCAAGGGGAAAAAGTGGTGAGGGAATATGGCTGTGAAGGCAGGAATCCCAAACTAGCCTGAGGAGGGAGGGATGCAGGGAAGGCAGGCTGGACCCTGGGAGTCATTTTGACTTCACTGGCTGCTCATCAGCCTTGTCCTTCCCTGGCAGCCACAAGGAACACAAGCGGCACTGGCCCCAGGACTACCCCGTCCTTGCACAGATCGAGGCTGGAGCCTGGGACCACGGAGTTCCGTTCTGGAAAGAGCGTGGCCCATCATTTAGCATCAGGGCCTATGGAGAGACTAGGTGAGAGATCATGCGTGCAGCTCACCCTGAACCGTGGCAACCTATGATCATTTTATTCACGTAAATGAGCAATCACCGGATGATAGTAACTTTTTGTCACTGCTGGATTCACACAGCATGCCAGAGGTGAAAGAGTCAATTGCCCACCGTTATATCCCCCAAACTATCCAGCCTTTTAAAGCACAAATATTCATCTAGGATCTTGGGTTTGTTACACCCACAGACACACAAAAACCAATGACAATGTTTTCTATTTAAAGGCCATGTCTCTTTGTTCCTTACAAGAGGATTCTCACATCATCAAATTGCACCAGAAGCAAGAAAGGATCCGAGTCACTTGAAAATTGAATGTGGATTTCAAACATTACACTCTTCTGGGGTATTTTGTTTCACTGCATTGCAGAGTAAGCAGTCATGGGATAAGAGGGAAGGGCCTCTTAAATGATAGGATAAAAAGGGTTTTCAGAATGGAGAGAGGTAAATAATGGTGTCCCTAAGGGGGCTGTAACGGGAACCTGTGCTGTTCAACATACTCATAAATGATCTGGAAAAAGGGTAAACAGTGAGGTGGCAAAGTCTGCAGACAATACAAAATTACTCAAGATAGTTAGGTCCAAAGCAGACAAGTGAGGAGTTACAAAGGGATCTCACATAACAGGGTATCAAAATGGCAGATGGAATTCAATGTTGATAAGTGCAAAGTAATATATATTGAAAAACGTAATCCCAACTATACATACAAAACGATGAGGTCTAAATTAGCTGTTACCACTCAAGAAAGATCTTGGAGTCACGGTGGATAGTTCTCTGAAAAATCCACTCAATGTGCAGTGGCAGTCAAAAAAGCTAACAATATTAGGAACCATTAGGAAAGGCATAGGTAAGACAGAAAAAATCACGTCTCTATGTAAATCCATGGTATGCCCACACCTTGAATACTGTGTGCAGTTCTGGTCTCCCCAACTCAAAAATATATATATTAGAATTGGAAAAGCTAAAGCAAAGGGCAACAAAAATGATTAGGGGAATGGAACATCTTCCATATGAGGAGAGATTAAAAAGACTGGGAATTTTCACCTTGTAAAAGAAACAACTAAGGGGGAGATGTGGAGAAAGTTAATAAGGAAGTGTTATTTACTCCTTCTCATAACACAAGAACTAGGGGTCACCCAATGAAATTAATAGGCAGCAGGTTTAAAACAAACAAAAGGAAGTATTTTTTCACATAATGTCAATCTGTGGAACAAATTGTCAGGGGATGTTGTGAAGGCCAAAACTATAACAGAGTTCAAAAAAGAACTAGACAAGTTGATGGAGGATAGGTCCATCAATGGCTATTAGCCAGAATGGGCAGGGATGCATCCCATGCTCTGGCTATCCCCAAACCTCCGACTGCCAGAAGCTAGGAGTGGATGGCAGGGAATGGATCACTCAATGATTACCTGTTCTGTTCACTCCCTCTGAAGCACCAGGCATTGGCCACTGTCAGAAGACAGGATACTGGGCTAGATGGACCATTGGTCTGACCCAATATGGGCGTTCTTATGTTCTTAGATAAGGGATGGCTGCAATAGCTCAGATGCAGGTTTTGATTTTACCCCCAGAGTGATCAGCTATGGGGTTTGCAGTGGCAGAGTTGAGAACAGAACCCAGGAATCCTGAATCCCATTACTGGAAGGGGAAGGGCTGGGAGGGAGTCTCTTCCCAGAAAACCTGCAGCCCAATCAATGGTGCAACCCAAGAAGTTTGATGCCTCTGAAGAAGCTTCAGAGAAGCTTCCACATTTGCAGGTGTTTGAGCCTGCACTTAACCATGAGCGATCCCCTCATCGCTCAGTTCCAGCTTCACTGACTGATGGAAGAGGGGACAGAATGCCCTTTGGGGAAGCTCCTTGGAATCAGAGATGGGCTCAAGTTGCAAAAATTCAGATCCATGGTCTTGATTTCAACTCCTCCCCCCCCCCCACTCACAAAAAAAACCCTCCAGGCTGCTTGGGTCTGGGGTTTGCTCCAACCCCATCTCTGCTCACAATAAGGTTCCCTCCAAGGTTCTCTGTTTGCTTCCTTAGCCCCACCCCAAGGGGCAAAGGGGAGATTATTGCATTTCCAGCCTCATTTCATCCCACTCAAGTGTACCGGCTGCTATTCCCATGACAAACCCTGTGGAAAGGCTTTGCTGCTGGGGCTTCCCCTCCTGTGCCCTGAACCACGTTATCCATTTACTCCCCCCTCCACTCCTTGTACTTTTATCTGATAGGAGCCCAGCCTAGCAACAAAGCAGCTGGAGGAGCTCCTGGAATGTTTAGAGACAGAAAACTGTCCCCGTGCCTCCTCCCAGCCACTTCCATCTTTGTTCTGTTGCAGGAAAGACGTGCCCACTAGGTGCTCATGTTGCTGCTGAAGATCACAGAGACCTACACCCCTGTGCAACTCTGTGGGCTGAAGCGGCAGTGCCTAGGCCTTATGCTGGTCCTCTGCACAGGGTCAATTTCACCCATGGAGAAGCAACCGGAAAGGCAGGTGCAGGAAGATTTACAACTCTGTAAAGGCCGCTGGGTTTATGCACTCCCACAGCTTACCAGGTGAGTACCAGGTTACTTACTTGCCTCATGGATCACCCAGTCAATTTCCAATGCACTGTGCAGGAGATGGCTAGCCCTGGGGTGGCTACAACCCTATCATCTTTGCCCAGCACTCAGATGGGCTCCAGGATGGACTCTGGCACAGTGCAACGGAGAAAGCCTAGGCAAGGGTTAGATCTAGGTCAGATGTTTGACAATGCAGCGGGGGGCAGGAAAGTCCACTGGGTGGTTTTGTTAAGCTGCATTGTGTGCATTTGCAGGCAACCATGAATTTCTGCTTCATCTGACTATAGGCACTTGGCACTGATGCGAAGGCCACATTTGAAATCGCTTAGTCCCTTGTGTAAATGCAACAGTGGAATTCCTGACAACTGCAGAGCCATCTTCATTGTGCATTTCTGGATAGATCAGCTGGTGCACTTGGGCAGGTGGATGGAGTAACTGAGCATCCACTTACCCAATCCACAGACACGATCGGGGGTTTTGTGCGCACAATCAGATCTTTGATACTAAGGAGACCTGTTGAAAATTTGGCCTCTATTTTTTTCCCAGTCTACCCATTTCTGCAGCAGTCTAGTAGATGAAATGTCACCACAGTTTTTTGTGGGACCTAAAACCCAACTTTGATTGTATGCCCTGCTGGCTCTTCAACTCCCAAGTTATGGCCTCACTCATGGAACTCTTTCCAAAGCTCATTCTTTACAGACTAGGTGGCTCTCTTTACTGCAGGTGAGGAAACTGTTGTACGCAGCAGTGCAGGGACTTGCTCAAGGTCACACAGCAGGTCAGCATCAAGACTGAGATGCTGGTCTCCCAGTAGGCAGCCCAATGCCTAACCCACCCTCTCTGGGTATTCATCTGTAAAATGGGGATAACGCTGACTGTGGATGTCTTCAATACAGTATATCTTCAGATTTTGCCTGTGGTAAATACCATTCCTGCCTCTTACAAATGGGAAAATTGAAATGTCTGACTTTTAAAGTAATTTACCTGGGATGCATGGACATCTAGTGGATTACCCATCATGCCAGGAGCCATCAGACCTGGATTCTGCTCCTGGATCTAAGTAGGACTGGTTGTGTGCCCCTGGTTAAGTCACATCCCCACTCGGAGTTTCATTTCTAGTACATAGGGGAGCAATATGCTGTATGGATGGTCTCACATTGGTGGCATGGCAGTGGGAATGTAACTGTATAATGTAGGATCTCCTGCCTCTGAGCCTTACACTGCAGTCACTGGACCTGGCGGGTTTTGTGCATCTTGGCTGTTTTCAAAAGTTGGCTGTGACATTTGCTTTTTGTGGTTTTATGCAAATATCCAGCAAGTATTTTGCACCTTTTTTTCTGGAACAGGAAATTTTAAATTTGTGTAAAATTGCTCCCGATTCAAAAAGGCCAAAAGGAGGCAGATTCGGCATGGGGAAAAAGAAATCCCTTTTGTTGCACATATTTCACTGTGACCAAATGCACCCTGTGTTCACGCCCAATGCACTACTGTAATAATCTTTGTATAAACTATGCCTTGTGAGGTATCATTTGAAAACTAATGCCTCACTGGTCAATACTATCATGGTGAAATGAATTTAGCAGCATTATAAAGTTATGAACATAAGCTGAAATTATGACAAATGTGGCTACTAGACAAGTCTGGGGAGTGGTTAGTCCTTTATCTTTGAGAAACAGGTTAAGCTGAAGCCTCTAGCCAGGTGTCATCAAAATTGAAGAGCAATTACCTCTTAAGTGACCATTCTTTGGCAAGGAAGGGAGTAAAAACAGAACGCATTTTAGCAAACATCAGCATGGAACCGCTTTCGCCACGAGACTCCGTGAGTCCAACCTCACAGCAGGAATGAACTTTATCTAGGGGTGACTTTGGGAAATGCATTTCAAGGGGGACTGGGCCAGAGGTGAAAGTAACTTACAGGATTTACCGGTACTGCTGGAGTCCTGAGGGGGCGTGGCCTCATCTGGAAGAGGCGTGGCCTCAACCAGAAGAGGCGGGGCCTCTCAAGATTTAAAGGCCCTGGGGCACCGGCTGTGGCTGGGAGCCCCAGGGCCTTTAAATCAACCTGGGGCTCCCCGCTGCAGAGGCGGCTGGGAGCCCCCGGGGCGCAGGGACAAATTAAAGGGCCCGGGGCTCCAGCCACCGCAGAGCTCCGGGCCCTTTAAATCCCCACCGCAGCTCCGGCTGCTGGGCTGGGGCCAGGATTTAAAGGACTCGGAGCTCCCGTGGCTGCAGGAAGCCCCAAGCCTTGCCAGGCTGGGGCCAGGATTTAAAGGGCCTTGAGCTCCCGTCACTGCGGGGAGCTCCAAGCCCTTTAAATCCCGGTCCCAGCCTGGCTGCCAGAGCTGCAGACGGGACTTAAAGGGCTCTGGGCTCTGTGGTGGGGAGCCCAGAGCCCTTTAAATCCCCGCCGTGGAAGCCGATGCGGTCCAGCATGGCGTACTGGCTCTTGCCGGTATGCCGGACTGGACCGGACCAGCTTACTTTCACCTCTGGACTGGGCTATAAGTGAGGGGCAAAACCACCCTAGTTCTCTATCCTGATCTCTCTCGCTCTTTCACCTAAGACAACAAAAGAAGCAACCATGGGATTTTGGAATAGATCCTGACCTGAAATTTGGTTACTGGGAGTTTGTGGTAACAATTTTACCTTGAACCAAGTTTAGTTTGTTAAGTTTTATTTATTAGAAAGCATTTTAACTTGATTTCTCTTGTAACCATTTCTGACTTGAATGGTTTATACTTGTACTCACTTAAAACTTCTCTTTTTGTAATTAAACTTGATTTATTCTTTAGTCAAAACTAATCCAGTGCTGTCTTACATGGGCAATATCTGGACTGTCCAGGAGAGGGCTGGGCAGTGCATAACCCATGTTTTGGGGAGGAAATCCAGGACTGGGAGTGTGTAGGGGTTACCCTGCAAGTGGTAACCCAGGCTGGTGGAAGGCAGAGTGACTGGAGTGTGCTGGCAGGCTGCAGCTACATATAGACACTCAGGGTATAACCTGTAAGCGGCCCAGGTGGGAGCTACAGCAGCAAAGCATTGTGATGCATCCCCAGCTGCAGGGCAGAAAGTGACACAGCCCCTCACCGGTCTGGATTGCACCTCGGAATGTGACATTCACCCAACTCAAATAAAACCTTTTCTGAAACCTTGAAAAAGTCACTTTCAAGGTCGAGCATCTTTTCATTGTATGTACTTCATTGTTTGCAACACCTTATTTGTAGCCTAAAAACAAAAAATATTTCTGTTTTCAGACCAGATTTGCCCTTATCCTTTGATACCGCTTCCCACCCCCCCTTCCCAGCATAGTCAGAAGAGAATAACAGCAACCGTGTTAAGTGCAAGTGCAAATCTTATGTTTTCTATACACAAACAGCAACCATTTACTTTCAATCTGAATGACCAATCCTAAATTAAGGAAAATAGCAATAAAGAACAACCGAGAGCATGGTGTGTGGTCTTCCTCTCTAACAGCCGGTGACAGCTCTGAGAACAAAATGGCTGCTGTCCCTGCCCCAGGCAGAGTTCTTAGAAATGGAAAGGGATAGCATGCACCAAGCAAGGGTACTACAGCTACATAGCTGTCTGCACCAAGTACATGCAAAAAAGGGTTTTGGATGCTTCCCTAACAAGGATCTATTGTGTTTCAAAATGTGTGTGTGTGTAAGACCTCACACAACCAAAACTTGCATTAATTGTTAACTATTATTATTATTAACAAACAACAACAACAACTTCTATTGCAGCAGCACCTAGAGATTCCAGCTGAGATCAGGGCCCCATTGGGCTGGGCAGTGAATGGGCACAGACTAAGAGCTGGTCCCTGCCCCAAAGTGGTTGCAGTCTAAACAGACCAGGCAGACAAAGAGTGGGAGAAAGGAATACAGCCTTCTTTAGATTGTCAGCTTCACAGCAGGGGTTGTGTCTTACCTGTGTTTGCACAATGGGGTAACAGTACCGATTGGGAACTACTATAATAGTAATTAAGAGCATACAATGAATTTTAGCAAGAAAATGGTCACAAATTTCTCCCAGTTCTGGGTTGCAGGCATTTCTCTTGCATTTACCCTTGTTGCAGTGGCGCATGTGCAGTGGGATGGGGATAGACACATGGTGGGTGGGAGCAAATAAGGAGCCATTTGGGGAGTGAATAAATCGGGTATGTGCACACACGCATTTTGTGCACAAGGCTGGGGATGTGCAAATCAACACCCGGAAATGTCCGTGCTTAGCTTTAATTCCCTGGCCCTAGAGTTTGTTCCAGCCAACCTCTAAAGCCCCTGCGGTTGCAGCTGGATAGAGTATCCTTCGCTCTTTAACTGGAGCCTTAGCCAAAGCCCACTGAAGCCAACACTCCTGTTGACTTCAGCGAGCTTTGGCTCAGGCCCCTATTGTGTGGCATTGGTTGTGTGTGATTAGAAAGATGTGACATTTCACCCCAGAGATGGCTGCATTTCACCAATTGGTCAGACAATCCCTGTATACAGGACAATGCTTGCAAAGACTGCCAGACAGGCAGGTAGCACAACTTGATCCTTGGCAGAGGCTGTGCACAGAACACAGGTGGATTCTGGGAGTAGTATTTTCCACTTTTGCAGGTTACGATATGACGCACGGTAACACCTCCCTGAGCACTGAATGTACAGTCTCCACACGCCCCCTTCCCTCGTGGAGGGTTGAGCTGACAGTGATGAGTTTGAAGCAGGAGATGCTTCCAATGAATGAATGAGACAGCTAATGAATATTCAAAATTGGCAAAGCAGATCGCTTTCAGCTAAATTTGATCACAATACAGGGTAAATTAAGCCGCAGGAGGAGCGCGTTAGAAATAAAGATGAAAAGAACACACTGTACAGAGTCAGAAAAGTAGGATTAGCCAAAATCTGACAATGTACACAAACAGACTAAAATAAAGTTCCTTTCACCCAGGAAATAATGCGGAGAATTGGATCGACGATCACAGCGGGTTCCTATGGAAACATGATCTTTTTTATTTAAAAAAGGGAAGGATGGGGAGAGAGTACCCGGGAGAGATGAGATACGCAGACGGTCTAAACATAGAGGGCATGCGCTCAGAAAGGGTTATATTTAACAAGACACCCTCATGTGGAGGGAAGGACCAAGAGGGAAAGGAAGGATCCACTGAGAGTTTCTCAGGCAAAAGCCGCTCCGTGATGGAAATGTGATGGACCTGGGAGCTGCTGGGGTTCTCAGGCACCAAGGCTGACTGAACGGCCGTGCAAGGATCCCAGCCTAGGGCCTGGTGGGTGGAGGGGTAAGCATCGTCTCGGAGGCACTGGACCCTGTTGCATGCATCAGCTGCTGCTAGGATGACAATGCTTCCCCCTCGCTAGAGCCTTTAGGTGAAGATCTCAAAGCACTTTGCAAATATTAGGGCTTAAATGGGGCCTAAGCCCCATGCTGGTCCTCTGCACAAGGTTGAATTTCACCCATTATGCTGCACACCTGAGAGGAAGGTAAGTGTTCGTTAGACTTATTTAAGAGGTCAGGTTAAGAGGTCAGGTTAAGTTACAAGTCATCCAGTTATCAAGAATCAAATTATGACAACAAAACAATGGCAGAACCCAGGAGTGCTGGCTCCTAGACCTATCTGCCAACCGCTGGGCAGCATGCAGGCCATCTCTAGCTTAGGTTTGGAGAATCAGGCTCTTGCAACCTAAGGGACTAGAAGATTTGGGTGTTTTCTAGAGCACTCATGTAGCTCTTATCTGGGAGTGGGTGACAGGAGAGCTGGGTTCTTGTGCTAACTCCACCATGGACTCACTGTGGGCACTCAGGCAAATCACTCATCTATCTCAGTGTCCCAGTCTCTGAAATGGGTATGAGGCGTTGTCAGGGAAATGTGTTGTTGGTAGGCTGTGAAGCATGATGCAAGTATATAGGATGTTGTTGGGCTTGTCATGGGAGCAATGGGCTCGTCCATTGCAAAGAGGGGAGGTTGGGAAGTTCAAACCGTATAAGATCCCAAATGTTTGCTCCTTCCTCTGAATTATCCAGACCCTTTGGGTCTGCAAAATCAGGCTGGTGATCTCATCAGAAAAGGGTTCCTCAGGGGACGATAGTAGATCTGCCTCTGGTCTGGGCAGATCCAGAGAAGCCAGACGCAAGGCAAACTTGAAAGAATGTCTTCAGAACTGTGAGCAGGAACTGCTCCCTGGGTCAGAGAGATCTCAGTGGAGACGTGGAGAAGGTTCAGGTCCAGTTCTAATTGTGTCCTGCAGAGGTTGCCACTGAGGAGGAGGAGGTTGATCTTGCAGTAGCACCAAGAGGCCCCAACCAGGATCAGGGACCTTTATGCTAGATGCTGTTCAGAGAGGGTCAGAGATAGCTCCTTTTCCAAACAGCTTCCAGTCTAACTAAGCGAGCCAGGCAAGGGAGGGGAGAGAAGTATTCTTCCCCCCAGTTTACAGATGGCAAGCTCAGGCCCAGAAAAATTAAAGGCCAGATTTTTAAAAGAGCTCCAGGCCCACAACAGGGGCCATGAGTTCCCAAAAAGCTCAGGGCACATAGAGGAGCAAGGGAAAACCTGCCCCTAAGTGACTTAGAATCATAGAATATCAGGGATAGAAGGGACCTCATCTAGTCTAGTCCAACCCCCTGCTTAAAGCAGGACCAATCCCCAGACAGATTTTTGCCCCAGATCCCTAAATGGCCCCTTCAAGGATTGAACTCACAACCCTGGGTTTAGCAGGCCAATGCTCAAACCACTGAGCTATCCCTTGTCCCTTGCCCAAGGTTGCCCAGACAATCTGGGGCAGACCCCGATCCTCCTGAGGCCCAGTCCGGTGCCTTTACTGCAAGACTTTCCTTGCTCAACTTCTGCTCAGAGAAAGGGGTGGCCACCTCCCATGGAGAATGTAAAGGTATTTGGACAGATGTGGGCTGACAGCTGGATGCCTGTGTGCCCTGGATCCGCTCTGAGCACCGAGGATGTATGTACATAGCAGGCAGAGGTCTGACTGCAGCACGTGCAGACCTGCCTGCCCTAGCCTGGAGTGAGCTCACTCCACTAACGAGCGGTGAAGCTGCAGCAGCATGGGCTAGCAGCTCGAGGGAATACCCAGGGTCCTAGGCAAGGCCCCTGTGTGGCTGTGACTATGGTCACTCAAGCTAATTAGATCAAAGCTAGCTTGGGCTCATCTACACTGCTGCAGTCACACCTCTGAATTCAGCGTAGACAGAGCCAGAGACCTGCTGGGGACAGAGGGGAAGCCAGGAGCCAAGGCAGCACTTACACCTGGGCAGAGCGTGACACATGGCGCTGCTGGAAAGAGATGGCCCTTTATTCCCTTGCCTCCATTACCGAACGTGCAACAGGGGGACAAAAGATTAATACCCCAAGACCATGGTAGGGTTCAGGAGCTCCTGCTTACAGCTCTTCTAGCTGGACTTGTCTGGGTGGCAAGGAGGCACTCCCCCAGGAGGCGTTCAGTGCCACACAGAACTGCCAGCCGCATGGGGAAAGGAGAGTGAGCCTGAGTGCGGGCAGCAGCGGGATGTGGGCAAGCATGCCCGTGCTCAGGAAGCCCATCAGAGTTAGAGATGGGCCCACTCCTCCCAGAATTTAACTTAGTGCTTCTCTGAATCCCTCCTTGCACTTTCAAATGGAGGTGGGATCCTTCTTTGGTTCCTGTCCTAAACTGTTGCATAGTGTAAGCAGCTGCCATGATCTACCTCAGAGGTGGCTGCATGTCAGTGGTGGGTGAAGCAACCCTTCTAGACTGTATCGCCTCCCTACTCCTCACATGGGGTGCCATGAGGCTTAATTAGCGACTGCCTCTGTGCTGATTCATTCAAAGTATTGTTAGCACTACATTGATCTCATTATGAAACCACTAGAATCCCAGGATCCTTCCATAAAGCCAGGAACTCGACTGAGGAGGTGGGAGTGAGATTCCTTTCATGACAGGGGTGGATCTGAAAAGCTTTAGGGGAACATGTCTCTTGAGCTGACCCACTTTCCCCTTGGTTTATAGAGAAACCTTCAGGTCATTGGAAAAATCCTTTCCAATCAAGGCCATCTTCCCACCTAAGGAAGTGGAGTGAACAGGGGAGGACAGTAAGGCTGGGAGGTGGGGGGCTATGTGACAGAGCTAGAGTGACACTGAATGGGTCTTGGGGCATCTCGGCCGGGCCCTACCTCCCCCTCTGCTTTGGAACCATGGGACTCACTCAAAGCCACAACTCCCGCTTGCCACCTCCTCCTCATCTGTGCGGATTCCAAGGCCCCTGAGCCCTGGGGTGGCGAATGCTGGGAGCAGCGAGGAGAAGAGAAAGCTACATGCAACTTACTGCTCCAAGTCCCAACAGCAGCAACAGCGCTGGGCCACTGATTTCCATTGTAGCCACTTACAGTCGTGCCCAGTGAGCATGAGGCATTACTAGGCTGCTTGGGGTGCGTTTCACCCCCACTTGGCACTGGTGTGCCCAGCTAAATGAGGCACAGGCTGGTGGGGAATCAGGTGCACAGCAGCTACAGAATACAGCGCCACAAAGCGCCTCCCAAACACGGCCTAGCGCCTCCCCCGAGGCGGGCCCAGCATTGCCACTGTGCAGAGGGGAACCCGAGGCATGGCAAGGTGAAGCAAGTCACCTAGAGTGGCCGTAGAGAGGGAGTCAGCATCTGTCAGGAGTCCTAGCTCCGAGGCTTGTGTTTAGGCCGCTGCCTGTGCCTTCCTGGAATAGGAAGGTGGCTGGTAATGCTGGCCCCCATATCTCCACTGTTCCTTCAGCATCCTGCCCCAAAGGGCAAACTTCTCCCCACCCACCTCTCCATCACCTCACAAGGCATGTCATTTCCACAGGGGACTTTGCCCCCTAACCTGTAGGTCTGCGGGGAAGGCCAGCTGCAGGTTGGGAGGGGAGACAAGAGCTCAAGGAGAATGGGAAAGAGACCAGACTGTGGGGAGAGAAGGGGACCCCCCCCCAAAAAAAAGGGAGTCCGGGGAGGGAGGCTTCTTGGGCCACTGGGTGGGAGAGGAAATAGCCCAGTCCAGTCCAGCTGATCCATCCTTCGGGCTTGAATGGCAAGGGGAGCCACTGGCCCTCCTGAGCTGAGCAGTGTGCTCATGACTCAGCTCCTGGTGGGGGGTGGTGAGGTGTCCCAGCACAGGGATATGGGGCTGGATTCCCAGGCGCTGGGCCCAAGGCAGCGGACTCTCTTCCAATGCCTAGCCAGAGCAGGATTCTCAAAGTAGTGCAGGGTGATGGGGCAAGCTCCGTGGAGCCCAGTGTCTCGCTCCAGGAACACCGATTCGAACACCTCTGTTCCAGAAATGCATACATTTCCTTACACACCGACCTTATGTACATCTCACACTACTTACAATGATCAGTGCGATACAAGCATCCGTTTGCTACCTCACTTGGCAGTCTTTATAGCTAAATAAATACAGCAGCAATGTGTTAGGAGTTGCTGACAGAGCAGTGAATCCTTGGCTAGCTGGCACCAAGGGGCCTCTGTGTCACACCCATCAGCCCAGACCTCCTCACTGCTTCAGGGAGGGAAGAGGAGGGGTTAACTAGACCAGATCTGTGCAGCATTTTGGAGAGAGAACCTGTGACATCGTTGCCAAGTGTCACTTACTCCCTAGGAAGGTTAACATTGCCCCTGCACTCAGTTACTATCACCTGTATTCCAGTTTCATCTGCAGGCTGGACACAAACACTGTACCAGGCCCTGCCTGCGCACAGAAGTTGTACTGCTTTAACTATACCGCGACAGTTAAAACTTGTACAACCCACCTAGGAAAGGGAATAAGCTGCACTGATACAAGGCAGCTTTATACTGGTATAACTGTGTCTGCACTAGGGGTTGTACTAGCATCACTAGATAAGACCGTGATGGTTTTACCAAAGCCATGTGGTTAAACTGATACAAAGGTGTGTGTAGACCAGACATAACCAGATAAAGTTTGGGAGGGGAAACTGAGGCATAGAGCCATCAGGTCACCCAGCAGACTAGTGGCAGAACTGTGACTAGAATCCAAGTTTCCTGAGCCGCAGGCCAGTTCACTAGCCACTGCACCATACTGCCTGTTTTGGCAGACTGCCTCACTCTCCCAGCGTGTTTGCAGGAAGAGGAAAATTAGAGGCCTGTCCATCAGCCTGACATGAACAAGTCTAGGAGCAGCCTCTGCCAGGTGAGATAAGTTTCAGCTGATGGAACTGGAGGAGGCTGGCTGGGACTCTGTTGTGACTGTGCAGAGAGGTGAAACCAACGAGATTACAAATAAATCCCACACCCACTTTATTTTTTCTGTCTAACAGTTCTGCAAAGTTTTTGACAGGTTCAGGAATTCTGGGTGGGTTCATAGCAGCTACAGACAGGCTGGGAAGGCCGTTGAGATGACAGAAGAACAGAAAGGGTGAGGGAGCGGGGACAGGACTACAGGGAAGGGAAACATCTTGTGGAAAGAGAGAAAATGCAATAAAACGGCAAGCTCTGACTGAAGGGGAAATGACCAGGACTCTGGCATGCTTTAAATTAGCCTGCGTCAGGAGAGAGGGGGAGTCCCATCCCGTCTCGTGCCTCTGGGCAGGGGGCTGTTTTCTGGCACGACAGGCTTTGATCAGTTACTAGAAAGAGGATAAATTAATAGCTTTGTATAGCATGGTCAGTGACAGAGCACTGACCTGGGAGTCAGGACAGCTGGGCTTTGACTGGGCCCTGGGGTAAGTTACTTCCCCTCTCACCCTTTCTCTTGCCTGCTTGGACCGTAAGCTCTTCAGGCGCGTGTAGAGCGCCTAGCACAATGGGGCCCTGGCCTCAGCTGTGGCCTCCTAGGGCTGCTGTTATACGAAAAGCAATGAACATGTAAACGATTTCCATGTTTGTTAAACTATGGAGCCGAAAATGGTGACCCACTCCACCCTGCCCTGGGGAAACATTTTC
>NC_048309.1:25075630-25079974 GCF_013100865.1 Trachemys scripta elegans | reverse complement strand
GGGGCGCAGGGTCTGGAGGCTGCCCGGCAAACCGTGAAGCCGGTAGCGCTTGGGCTTCGGGCAGCCCCCTTGCCTCTGGACCCTGCGCCCCCAGCCGGGCACTTCCCCTCCCAGGCTCCGGCGGCGCAGGGTCCGGAGGCATGGGGGCTGCCCAAAGCCCGTAGCGCTCGGCTCTTAAACAGAGCCGAAGAGTCAGGGGAGGAGCAGAGCTGCCATTTTCCCGGACATGTTCGGCTTTTTGGCAATTCCCCCCGGACGGGGGTTTGAGTGCCGAAAAGCCGGACATGTCCGGGAAAAAGAGGACGTATGGTAACCCTACTTTGGATTCTCAGGTTGGTAAAATATCAAGCGGTTACTTTGGGGCTGCTGTGGCTCCAACTGCAGCAGAGTTTTTAAGGCCAGAAAGAATCATATTATGGATGAGCCTGGCCACAGGCCACATTGTAGAGCGAGGAGCAGAAACCAGGAGTCCTGACTCCCCCGCCCTCAGGCCCATCCACTAAACCTCATTCCCTATTCATCTGAAAAGTCACAGACTCATCCTCAGCTGGAAAGTCAGAGTGACCTGCAACTGCAGATTTCTGTTTCCTGGTTAGTGACAGCCATTGAAGTGCTACATTAATTATTGCAGGGCTGCTATTTGCCCTTCAGGTTCGTAGTGTCAGAACTCTGACTTGAGCTGACATCTGCTTCTTGGACCTCTTCTGAACGCCCCCATTTCATTTAGAAACCCACGTAGGCAACTGGTGCACGCCCTAGCCACTCTGCTCTCTCAGGAGCCGGAGGGAGCGGGAGAAAGGGAGGTATGTGTCACACTGCAGCACAGAGGTACTTAGACCCAGATCCTCAAAGGGATTCAGGCACCAATCAGACACAGATTTCCCTGGAAGTTCAAAGAATAAATGACTCGCAGGGTCTGGGCCTGAGTGGCTAGAGACAACGGCTATCCAACGCCGGGGAAACGGCTGATGTCAACTCTAGTCTGGCCATTCGAGGCGGCGGCATTCGGGTGGTTTCTGCTTCTCCTCCAGCAGATGGGTGGCTGTCCCATCCTGCCCCTGGTGCGGGACTGGAGGAGAGAGCTCAGCACATCCAAACACCTCCACTAGGGTACAAGCACTTGGACTCCGCTGCAGGTCAAATAAACCCACCCTTCCAGGACAGATAGGAACTTCAAGTCCGATAGACTCAAATTTCCAGAGGGAACCCCAGCTATAGGGTCTTCAGCCCTGCCCCCTCTTCTAGAGCCAGCCCTATGCCTGTACCCACTAGGAGAGAGGGCTCCCAGTCAGTGGAGAAGAGGGGACTGGTGGGAGAAGCGTTCACCCCAGCTTTCAGGCCCCTTGATGCTGCCAAAATGAAGAAGATATAGCTGCCCTGCTTTGTAACTGGAACAACAGTGTCTCAGTTAGCATTAAATTGATATACTTTCCATATCCGGTAACGTAGCCCGCCCATTGCTATCCCACGCTATCTGCATTCTGCTGCTGAGGGTCAGCATGCCATGAAGTCACCACAGGTATCAAGAGCTCTTGTAAACCAAAGCAGGCCCCCTTCACAAGCCATCAGCGTGAAGAAAAAACAGCTGCTAATGCTTGCTCTACACTAAAGACGTACAGCAGTGCACTGTATGTTAGTATAGGGTGTGAAAAACGTCATGCTCCTGCCCAGCATAGCTGTGCCAACCTAACCCCTGTTGAGCTAATTCTGACTACAGAAGGTGGGGGCCCGCAAGGATTCTAAAAATTAATACTGGCCACTCCAAGCTTGTATTAAACTCCCATGGTTACATCTTCTCTCTGACCTTGGATGGGTAACTGCTGCCACCACCCAAGTGCAAAAAACCCCTTTTAACCCAGGAAGGCGCACTTGGGAATTCCTCCCTGTGGGGTACCCTCAAGCCCTTTTGTCCCCCCCACCCGCCAGGGAAGAGCGGAGAAAGAAAACAAAGGAAATCAGCTGTTGCCACCAGCTAATTAAACAGTATATGCACAAACCTCTTAGGACACAAAAACCCAATCTTGTTCTTTAAAAGGATAACTTTTATTTTAAAAAATACATCTGGAACGTAGGCTATTGCTAGATTTAAAAAAGAGCAAATATAATAATTAAAGCATCAAGAATGGTTAACATCCAGCTTAAAGGTTACAAGCAGAACAAAAACACCTGGCGTTAGTACAGAGGAGTCCATAAGCCATAAAGAAATAAAAGAGATAAACCTAATCACATCTTCCTAGACATTCCCTGCTCTACTTACATATCTGGGGTTTTAGATAAGTAGTTTCAAGGTATGATTTGATGATTTTTCATACCTGATTTAAAGCTTCTGACAGCATTGCTGCTCTGTGTCTCCTCTCTCCAGAGAACAACAGACAGACTGACCAAGGGAAAGTCAATTTAAAAAAGTTCTAGCCTTCCCATTGGCTCTTTTGGTCAGATGCCCACTCCCTTCCTTTTACCTATGGGCTTTTTTAACCCTTTACAGGTAAAGCAAGTAGAGAACAGCTACTGACCAGGGATTTTATAGCTAACAGGCTGGCTGGGTGTCCATTAAAGGGAGCTACCTCCCTCTTCATTTCTCACACCCCCAGTGTAGATGCAGCTATGGTGAAGGAAGAGGGCCCTCAGCAATGTAGCTAATTTCATATGGCGAGGTGATGTTCTCACACCAATGGGAAATACCGTTCTGGCTGCATCTGCATTACCACACTATGCCTCTATGGTCTCTACACTGTCACTTATGCTGGCAAAACATCTGTCGCTCAGGGGTGTGACTAGCACACACACACACACACACACACACACCCCGAGCAATATAAATTTTGCCAGCCTAAGCCCTCGTGTGCACAGTGCCGTGCTGGCGGGAGAGCTTCACCTGCCGATACAGCTACTGCCGCGCATGTAGGTAGTTTTATGTTGTCAATAGTAGAGCTCTCTCTGTCTCTCATCGGTATGGAGCAGCTACACGAGCGATCTTACAGTGGCACAGCTGTGCTGCTGTAAGTTTGCCAGTGTAGACATGGCCATTGTGTAGACATACCCTAAATGTCAATAAGAATTAGTGCTGGAGCGTTTGCAGGCTCAGGCCCTCACAGAATTAGGGCTAGATTGCCATTCCCTTACTCTCACTACTCAGCAGCAAAATCCCTGGGACCACACACGCAAGTGATGGCTCCTGAATGGGGTTCACCATATGGCCCATAGGGTTTGTCTACACCTGAAAGTCCCTCTGGAATGAGGTGGGATGTGCAGACCGCAGTCTGTGAGCTGCATGCAGCTTCTTTACAGTGCAAGTGTGGCTCCCAGAGCTCCCCATGCCCCCCCCTTCTCTATCTACCAGACTGGGGGGGGGGCACGCTTCTGCCCTGCTGTGGGGTGCTGGGGGATAGGGACTTCTGCCCTGCAAGGAGGGGGGTCTCAGGGCTTCAGCCCCACACCCAGGCAGGCGCCGCCCTGTGGGGCAGGTTGTGTTTGTCTTGTGGCTCTTGCACTTCTGAAGATTATTGTATGTGGCTGGGAGGATCAGTAAGTTTGGCCACTAATCTAGTATAGTAGTTAGGCCACTAATCTAGCACCCAGAGACCTAGATTCACTACCCTGCTTTGCCACAGATTCCGGTGGGACCTTGGGCGAGTCACTTAGCCTTGCTGTGCTTTAGCGCCCTGTCCATAGGATGGGGACAGTAGTGCTTCCTCAACGCACCAGGGTGTTGTGAGAATAAATACATTAGCGATTGTGAGGTGCTCAGGTACTGTAGTGATGGGGTCAAATAAGTAATGTACACAGTGGTGAGCTGGAACCGGTTGTTAAATTTAGAAGCCCTTTTAGAACCGGTTCTAAAAAAGCTCCAGCAGCTCCCTGCCCTGCTCCCGGCCCTAGCTCACCTTGCTCCGGCTCCCCCTCCCGGCTTCCCGTGAATCAGCTGTTAGCCCGGGAAGCCTGGGAGGGCTGAGAAGGAAGCAGTAGTTTCCTATAGGTGAGCTGGGGCGGGGGGCGCGAGGATGGCTCCAGGCGCCGCGCAGCTCCGGCCCTGACTCCGACCAGCGCAGCTCTGGGCCGGCCCCCGGCCCCGACTTTGGCCCAGCCAGCGGCTCCAGCCCGGCCCCCGGCCCCGATTTCAGGCCGGCCAGCGGCTCCGGCCCGGCCCCTGACTCCGGCCCGGCCCGCGGCTCCAGGCGGCCAGCCCCCATCTCCAGGCAGCGCGGTAAGGGGAGCAGGGAAGGGGGTGTTGGATAGAGGGCGGGGGGGGGGGGGGGGATTAGGGTTGGGACTCGGGGCGGTCAGAGGGCAGGGAACAGGGGGATTGAATGGGGGCAAGGGTCCTGGGGGGGCAGTCAGGAAGGA
>NC_048309.1:24813707-25075544 GCF_013100865.1 Trachemys scripta elegans | reverse complement strand
GGGGGGGGGGGGGGGGGGGGGTGGATTAGGGTTGGGACTCGGGGCGGTCAGAGGGCAGGGAACAGGGGGATTGAATGGGGGCAAGGGTCCTGGGGGGGCAGTCAGGAAGGAGCAGGGGTTGGATGGGGCGGTGGGAGGCAGTCAGGGGCAGGGATTCCAGGGGCAGTCAGGACAGAGAGAAGGGGTGGTTGGATGGGGCAGGGGTCCCGGGGGGCCATCAGGAATGAGAGGAGTGGTTGGATGGGGTGGCAGGGGGCAGTTAGGGAACAAGGAAGGGGGGTGGATGGAACAGGGGGTTCTGGGGGTGGGGTGTCAAGGAACGTAGGGGGTTGGATGGGGCTGGGGTCCCGGGAGGTGGGGGAGGAGCACGACCCCCTCATGGGGTGAGGAGGAGGGAACCAGTTGTTAATATTTTGGCAGCTCATCACTGAGTTTACATATTAGGAGGGAGAAAAAGCACAGCCCTGAGAGCTGGGATACATGATAGATCTGTCACTCAGCAATTGGAAAGGGAAGGGAGAAAACGCCAGCGAAGCTTTCATGAAATCCACTTAGCAAGTGTCCAGTCTGAAAAGAAATGACAAGGAAGCACCAAGGTCAGTGCAGGCAGATTAAAGCAAGAAGTTCAAGTGCTGTCATTGCTGAAAGGTATGAAATCCCACTGGGATTTCCATTCAGGGCAAGGCCAGAAGAAGAAAGCTCCAGCGGCTGCCAGTTTGGTAGGGCTGGTTTTTCTTCTGTGTCTGAGAGATTGTGCACCACCACAATAGGACTTTCCAGACCAGTGCTCCATCTAATCCACCCCCAGCCAGGGCCAGCTGCTTCACAAGAAGGTGCAGAAGCCTTGTAGTGGATACTTTGTCAAATAACCTGCCAAGAGGGAAATTTCCCTACAGTCCTTGGCTTCTGCCCCGAGGCATAGCCTTTTTCACCAACACCTGGGCTTGTCTCCCATTGAAATGCTACAAACGGCCATTGTAGTGCTTCAGCGTAGACCAGGGGTCAGCAACCTTTCAGAAGTGTTGTGCCAAGTCTTCATTTATTCACTCTAATTTAAGGTTTCGCGTGCCAGTAATACATTTTAACATTTTTAGAAGGTCTCTTTCTATAAGTCTATAATATATAACTAAAACTATTATTGTATGTAAAGTAAATAAGGTTTTTAAAATGTTTAAGAAGCTTCATTTAAAATTAAATTAAAATGCAGAGCCCCCTGGACCGGTGGCCAGGACCAGGGCAGTGTGAATGTCACTGAAAATCAGCTTGCGTGCCGCCTTTGGCACACGTGCCATAGGTTGCCTACCACTGGCATAGACACTACCTTCACTGATGGGAGGGGTTCTTCTGTCGGTGTGGGTAATCTGCCTTCCCGAGAGGTAGGGTGATGGAAGAATTCTTCCATCAATTTAGTGCTGCCTACGGTGGGGGTTAGATTGACTTAACTACATTGACCTAACTTTTTAGTGTAGCCCTGGTCACAACATTATCCATGTGTTTGCCCTAGGGCTAGCAGGCTTGTACGACTGGAAGCTCTTTGGCTCCCTCTATAGGTACATAGGGAGTTTAAGAGTGTGTTCCAACCCAGATTAATTTGCATACACAACTCTCTGGCTCCCCCCACCATAGGTAAAAGGGAAAAACTAAGAGGCTTCCTACTTGCTCACAGCTGTACTTTGCATGTGTTCTAGGAAGTGCCCAAAACTTTACCAGTTGGAATTTCCCCACCTTCCACATTCATTAACTGTGTTCTATGGACTATGGGCAAGACTTTCAAACACCTAGGCACCTAACACCCATTGGAAGCACAGGTGGTAAGCACTTAAACACCTTTGAAAATCTCATTAGGTACCTTTAGAAATCTGGCCCTGCCGCTGTACGAAAGGGGGTGCAAGTGTGAGAATTCCTGGGGGTTACTTGCGGGGGAAAGTGGGTCACCTTGATCTGAAAGTCTAGATTGGGTAGTCAGGCCCAGATGGACAGGAAGACAGGAGAGAACACAAGCAGGGATTCATATCTTACCTTAGGGGAGGGAGAAGCTAGTTAAGTGCGTTGGACTCCGTGGGGGAAGCAGATACAAGGTGGCCTGGTGGAGGGGTAGAAGCCAACCAGATGGGCATTAATAGCCCTGTATCCAGGCTGACTCGGTACAGTGATGGTAGTGAAGTAGATAGGAGCTAACAAGTGAGGATAAGAGACAACCGCACTGGCTCCACCCACTCTACCCCTGCCAATGTCAGGAGGCTGGGGCACATCCTATGCCCAGGTGAGTGAGGAGGGGTTGGACTTTGGCTGGGAGCCAGGTATTCTAGTGTGTATGGGGAGGGGGGTTAATTAGTTTGTGTTCTAAAGGCTTCTGCCTGCACTCACATGAGGGGAAGAAAAACAGCAACAGGGAGCAGTGTGTTTAGATTTTAGTTCCTAGAACTGAAAATATGAGTAAGGGGCAAGGTAACCATTGTGTTCCTTACAGAAAGGGACCTCTAGACCCGACCGAGAGCCTGGCCCTTGTTACTGTGATTGACACCTGGCAGAAGCACATACATGTTTAACCCTTTTTTGAACCCTACTAACTTTTGTCCTCTTGCGGTAATGAGTTCCACAGATTAATTGTGTGCTGCATTAAAAAGCATTTCCTTTGTATTAGTTGTAACGTTTCTGCCAGTCAGTTTCATTGAACTGATGCCTATGGAGATGGATCAGGATGGAAGGGTGTCCAGGGACAGATTGGTGTTCTAGTTGTTGCCCATAGCAACCAAGCTGTAGACAGTCAGGTATTGTTTATGTTGGTCTTTTCTCTCCCTAATTCCCCACCATTGCCAGCAGCAGCTCAGCTAGTCCCGTTGTGGCAGTGCTTTTGTGAACAGAGCAGTGGCATATTCAGCACTGTGCCACAGGACCCTGCTTTAAGTGCAGTTCCCAGCAGGCCTTCCAGATTCTGTGATGGATCCTCTGAGCCTGGGACAGCATCAGTCTGGCTTCAAAACACTTTTGCTTCCTGATCGCTCAGTGGGGCATGGACCAGATTTCTCTCTCCCCCGCTCCTGGGAAATAAACCTTTTGAAGAGATTCTCCCAGCCTCACTAAAAGGCAATAGGCACATGCAATTTTCATATTCCCAGCATGCTTGGGCTAGCCTCAGCGATTTAGTAAAAGCTGATTGCTTCTTCCAGCAGCAAGTTTAGGGGCAGAGTCATTGGGAACATTCTCTACTGGAAATGCAGCAAACCCATCCCCACAGGGACTTCTTCATTTGCCTCTTCAAAACCAGACATGCCATTGTTAGCCCTGTAACACTCTTGATTACATCAATCGGCAGGGACACACTGCAGGCTTGGATTCATCCATGTTTTACTCTATGCTAGCACAGACGGGCCCCAAGATAGATATTCCTCTAGGGAGGAGATTGCAGCGATGCAAAAGTGGCCTCATGCTCACTTGTGCAAGAGAAGCCAGGAAGGATGGACTAGGACAACTCCAGAGTGGGCGGGGCCAGCCAGAAAGCGGGTGTGGGCAAGACAGTCAGGAGAGGTATTGGGTTCAACACATCTCAGCTGCCTCCTATGGAAAACTAGGCATAAACTAGAGCTGCCAGTCCCAGAGACTCCAGAGGGACGGTGGCAAGCACCAATACCTGCCAGCCCTCCTGGAGCATGGGGAAGCGTAATCTGTCTCACCCTCACAGACTTTGACCTTGCAACTCTAGTTAAAACAAGCTCAGCTTGGGAGCTTCTGTCACTGAACGAGAAGGACCCTGGCTTGAACCACCTCTGGGGTTACATGCAAGAATCGCACGCCGTGAGTCCATGCTGGAGCCAGAGAGCTCTGCTAGCTGGCTAAACCCCATGGAAACACAGTACCCCTTAGACCCAGCTTTAAATTAGGTACCAATTAAATGTAAGTCACAGACCTCCGTGGACACGCACCCCTCCTGCTCTCTACGAAGCACGTGGACGCTGTTACATTACAGAAATAAACAGACTCGTAGCCAGAGGTGAAAGTAAGCTGGTTTGGTCCAGCCGCTGTGGGGAGCCCCAGGCCCTTTAAAGTGCCGCCCGAGCCCCGCTGCCGGAGCTCCAGCAGTGCTTTAAAGGGCCCGGGTCTCCCCTCAGCGGCCGGAGTCCTGGGCCCTTTAAATCACTGCCGGAGCCCTGCCGCCCCAGGATAGCGGCAGCCAGGCTCCCGCGGTGATTTAAAGGGCCCGGAGCTCCATGGCAGCCGGATCCCCAGGCCCTTTAAATTCACCCCTAAGCCCTGGGGCTCCCAACCGTCTCTGCAGCCGGGAGCTCCAGGGTGATTTAAAGGCCCTGGGGCTTCCAGCCACAGCCGGAGCCCCAGAGCCTTTAAATCATGAAAGGCCCCACCTCTTCCAGTTGAGGCCACACCCCCGCTCAGGACTCCGGCATACCAGTAAGTCCTTTAAGTTACTTTCACCCCTGCTCGTAGCTCAACTCAAACATCCCATTTAAAAGGGCAGACAGGAACTTGGGCAGGCTCCCCGTGGAATACGCGCTAATGAAACAGTCCTTCAAGGAACGTGCACCAATCCATTGGCAACACCCTTTAGAGGCCGAGAACCATGTGGGACCTGACACCTTAGTAATGCAGGGGCTGTGAAGGGTTTTCACTTGTTTTAAGCTCTGAATGCCTTGCTTTCCTAACTCGGGTCAGCCTGCCGGCACCAGCGCAGAGTGCGGATGTGAGGTGGTCTCGGTGACACTTCCTAGGGGTGCCTCTCCACCACCTGCCCTTAGTACGAGGAAGTCTCGTCTGTACCTGCTGCAGATCAGCTCCCTGAACCCACCAGCCTCTGGCACTGCCTTCCAGAACTCTCTGTAGGCCTTGCTCTCTCTCTACAGGTTAGTGACAGGCGCATACCAACCCCTGAGTCCTCCAGGTGTTCTCTGTAGCATCCAGCCCTTTATCCACTGGACCATCACTGAATTACCAGGTCTGCCACTCCCAAAGGAACAGCACACGCCAGTTTAGCATTTATCCCTTAAAACACAGCTTTGCCAAACACACAGCACTGTGATCTATTTATAGTGAAAACAAGAATAAGTTGATCATCAAAGAACAGAAATTCAAGTGACAGTGAGTAAGGATATGGGAAACAAATGGTTACCTATAAAACAAAATCATAACGTGCTTTCTAGAGACTAAGCTTAACTAACAAGGTATTCCCCTACCCCTCAGTTCTTTCCCCAACATTTGGCTGAGACCCCTTCTCCTAAGATCAAGCCCACTGACAGCTTGTCCTCCCAGGCTGAAGGAATAACTCTGTGTTCATCTGCACCTCCTAGAAATATTCCCCCAAACCAGTTTTAGTTTGCAAACCGCATAAACCCCCTGTTGTCTTGTTTATTCCGGTGTGCTGCTTTCATATTGATTTCACATCCCTGCATTAGCATTTGACTTAGTATGGAAATGGGCCTGCGTTGGAAAGTGTACAGTACTTCATTTGCATGTAGCCAGAGAGAAATATTTTTTACTTCCTGTCTGGTGGAACTCT
Source organism: Trachemys scripta elegans (assembly GCF_013100865.1). Lineage (NCBI taxonomy): Eukaryota > Metazoa > Chordata > Testudines > Emydidae > Trachemys > Trachemys scripta. The sequence continues at coordinate 25,070,035 of NC_048309.1, read as the reverse complement.
AAGGCATGTCACCTTACATGCTTTAAGAACATAGTTAAGGATTTATGCATCTGTGCAAAAATCACCACCCATACATACATCTTGCAATGATTCAGAGGACCAACATGTAACAAGCTTTTATTAGAGACCTCACATGACCCCTTTTGATGAACCCATGGGATCCCTGTACTCTCTGCCAGTTAGCATCAAGAGGTCTTCAGGTAACACACTCCAACCAACTCACCCCATTCAGAAAGTTGGTAGCTTCATTCTGCACAAGCTGGGGCTTCACAGTGGCTTTCATCATCAATCCCAGGTAGACCTAATTGCTATAGTCAAGACAAAGGTAATGAAGGTGTGACTGGACGAAGTGAGGAAGGGGGCATGAATTTGGTGCAGGAACGCTGATAAAGTGGACTGCTGGCTACCTAGGCCATTTGGGAGTCAATGCTAGAGTCTAGCGAGAACCTGGACTTGTCTACTTTTAAATCCAGACACATCAAGCAAGAGAAAACAGGAAGATAGTAAAGGCTCCAGCCCAACGATTTCCCATTCTCTCACCACTGGACTCACAGCCCACACTGGGACAAACCCAAGCCCACGAACGGTGTTTAGCGTGTCAATGCTTATGGAGTCGGGAATTAATGAGGTCTGTCTCTATGCATTGTCAAGGGAGCTAATGGGTCCATTAATTCCGGGAACACGCTTTAACAAGTTTCTCTCTCCAGAGGGAAAAGGTGCGCGGCTTGTCACAGCTGGGTATAATTTGGTAAGCAAAAAACCCCCACACATGCAACAAATGGAGCTATAAATCTCAGAGCCAGAGCCACTGGCTCTGAAACAGAATAATATAGAGCAACTCTAGGCTGTGAGAATAAAAGCATCAAGTTCGCTCATGAAAATGCATGAGCTAGAGAACAGCTGGAAGGGCAGCATGTCCTGGAAAGCTCCCCTCCATGTTCCGGACCTGGACTTTGCCATAACAACTGCAGTAGAGACTTCACTGGAGGGATCTATCCCAGTTCAATTCAAACTCCACCTGCAAAAGGACTGTTGACCCATTGAAAGTTTAGTCGGGCGGATGCTCAGCTGACCTAGCCCCAGAAGTGGGAATGCACCTGATTGGTATGTGCAAAGCCAGTGCTTTGGGGTCCAATGACCAATTTTGCACGTGCAAATGAGTTTGTCCACCCAATATGGGTGTGCACTGTACTCCACCCAGCCCACTGCTGTAGATGGAATCAGTACCGTGTGCAAGAGTGAGAGAATCTCTAGCCCTCAGGGGTCTGGTATAAAAGGGCTGTCCTGGGAAGGCCTGGAGGCTGCGTTCAGCTCTGTAGACATGGTTTTATTTTCCCCAAGTCAATTATGAAATTACCTGAGTGAATCTCTGAAGTCTGGCCTGAAATAAGCATCATCATTAGCCTGGTTGTGCAACTCTGAGTCACTGAGCCAAACTCATCCCTTCTGGACCTCCACTCAATTCCAAGGTGTTACACCCTCCACCCCCCGCAAATTTCAGTCCATTAAGTTTTCAGAGAATCATGTGAGACTCATCAACTGCAGTGGATTAACAACCCCTTGGAGTAAGACTTCTTAGCACGAATACGGCAGTTGTATTCTGGCACTTGAGCCCTTTGGGGGCTCTACATTCTCCCAGCCCTACCTTTTAGGGCACCATCAGCTGCTGACTTCCTGCAGTGGTCTGCTTTGCTAGCAGCCGATAGGAAGCCTGCTGTGCGTAGAAGGCATCAGTCAACAGCAGCTTTGATGAAAGCGCTGAGAGCCTGACTAGTTACTTCCTTCCCTTGTTCTTTGGGTTGATCAGCTCTGCCTGCCTGCTGCAGTTCTTCAGCATTTCTCCACAAGCAGCACTTTTGCTGCGTTGTACACAGAGCTAAGCAGCTTTTGAGGGTGATGTGGCACCGCTCACCCCCCAGGTGTATCCGAGCACTTCAAAACAATGGATATTGGCAATGCAGCGAGACTGTAAGCAAGAGGAAAAGACATTATGTGCCCACCAGCAGCTTGGACAGCCCTGCGCACCATTGAGAGACAGGCGAGGTTGGCCAGGATATAAAGGATTACCTTCTACCATTAACCAAAAGCACCATGGGATCTTTAACATCCATCTGGAAAGCCATCGGGGTAGGCATAAAGGCCCTTCTCATCAAGATGGACTGTTGTTCCTCATCTCTCTCCTCTATAAGGCTTTGCTTTAGACCCTTCATCCTGCATCCTCTTGGGATGACAATCCCATTTATGTTAAATACCTTTATTCTTTCAGGAGGAGGACGACATTCAAACCTGGACTTCTCCCAAGGAAATTCATTTGCACGTTCCAGCCTGGCTCCGAGATGCTGGAGTGCTGACAAGTCACAGGACAAGGAAGGCTTTGAACATGAAAGGCAATATTTAATAGATCTGGAATGAGGGGGAAGGTGTCAGAGGTGAGGCAAAGCACCCTCAGGCCGGTTTGAGGCTGACGAGCCCTTAAAAAATTGCTTCATCTGAGCCGCCTCTTCCCAGTTACAAGCACGGCTGTAAAGCTTGCAGTCAGCCATTCATTACATTTCAGCACCCATAAGCCAATGGCTATCTGCAAATACCGGACTGTTGATGTCTGAATGAACCGATCGATATATGGAACCTATTTCCCCACTGATGCAAGAAGAATCTAATTCCCACTCGCAGCACTGGGAGTCAGATGCAGTGGCACTGTGAGTGAGCAATGTCCAATTTCACTTTGGGCTTTCACCTGTGGAGACCCAAGTTCAAATCTTATCCTAGGCTGTGAGTGAAAATGGGTTTGATGATTGTTTTGTCCCAGTCCCCATTTCTCCATCATTACAGAGATATCACCCCAGTTTGGTACAATTCAGCAGGGCAGTTCTTTTCAGAGGCCCATAGGATAGAAGTGTGTGGTGGGGGGGGGGGGAGAAATTGGGGACAGGGGATGTCTGTGGTATGTAACCTATCATTTAAATCAGCTTCTCTACCAGCTGACTGGTGGATAGCTAATGTGATGCCAATTTTTTAAAAGGGTTCCAGAGGTGATCCCAGCAATTACAGGCTGGTAAACCTAACTTCAGTACTGGGCAAATTGGTTGAAACTATAGAAAAGAACAGAATTATCAGAATCATTAGGAAAGGGATAGATAAGAAGACAGAAAATAGCATATTGCCTCTATATAAATCCATGGTATGCCCATATCTTGAATACTGCGCGCAGATCTGGTCACCTCATCTCAAAAAATATATTGGAATTGGAAAAGCTACAGAGAAGGGCAACAAAAATGATTAGGGGTATGGAACAGCTTCCATCTGAGGAGAAATTAAAAAGACTTTTTTCAGCTTGGAAAAGAGACGACTACAAGGGGATATGATAGAGGTCTATAAAATCATGACTGGTGTGGAGAAAGTAAATAAGGAAGTGTTATTTACTCCTTCACATAACACAAGAATTAGGGGTCACGCAATGAAATGAATAGGCAGCAGGTTTAACGCAAACAAAAGGAAATATTTCTTCACGCAATGCACAGTCAACCTGTGGAACTCTTTGCCAGAGGATGTTGTGAAGGCCAAAACTATAACAGGGTTCAAAAAAGAACTAGATAAATTCATGGAGGACAGGTGCATCAATGGCTATTAGCCAAGATGGGCAGGGATGGTGTCTCTAGCCTCTGTTTGCCAGAGGCTAGGAATGAGCGACAGGACATGGATCACTTGATTACCCATTCTGTTCATTCCCTCTGGGGCACCTGGCATTGGCTACTGTCAGAAGACAGGATACTGGGTTAGATGGACTTTTGGTAAGAACAGCCATACTGGTTCAGATGTTCTTAGGGTACAATCCACATCAATGAGTAGCTGTGTCAACCCCTGTCCTTTCAGCCAGGGAGCCTTTTACAATGCCTTGCTGCTGTAGCCTCCAACTTGGACTGCTCACCAACAGCCTCCAGCATGTCAGTCACACCCAGCCATGTCGATGTGTACTGCACCCAGGCAGCCAGCCACACCCTGGCTCCTACCAGCCTTAAAGATTACCCCAGCACACCCCCAGCCCCAGATTTTCCCACAGACACATACGTCCTGTACTGCCCAGCACTGGCCTGGACAGTACTAATATACTGAGTCTGTTATTCCTTTAAGGGAATAACACGTGCACAACCCTTGTTACCCCAAATGGAGTTACGCAGACACTCCAACTTGAACACACTGGATTAGATAAAACAGGTCTACTAACTACACACAGATTTTGAGTACAAGTCATGAGGCATAAAAGTCAGAAATGGCTGCAAGAAAGATAAAACTATATCATATTCAAAGCAAAGTTCTCTCACGACATGCTTTCAGCAGTCTTACTGACTAACCTCTTTAGCTCAGGACCCCTCCTCTAGAGACCAACAACTGCTTCCTTTGGCTCTTCAGGTGCAGTAAATGTGATGGGCGGGGCGGGGTGGTGCCCCTCCTTTTTATAGTCCTGTCCCCCTTTGAGAAGCATTTCCAGCTGGGAGCAAGGTGACAGGTAGTCTCCATGGAAGGAAACTTGATGCTGTTTCTTTGCTAAAAGGTAGATTTTTGCCCGGCACCCTTTCCTGCCAAAGAATGGCCACTTAGCAGATCCATGAGTCTTGTTTACCCTGACTGAGGCATCATCTTGCCCTTTGTCTCCGAGGAACTGGTTTAGCCACTCCCCAGACTGATCTGGAAAACATACTTTTGATCAGGATTTCAGTATATGTTTATAATTTCACTTATAATGCTGCTCCCTGCATTTTGCCATGATATTACTGATCAGCAAATGATGATTTTTAAGTGATACCTCACGACATATCTTGTACAAACATTATTACAATCGTGTGTAGGGTGTGAACACAGGGGTATATTCTATCCTAATGTCATAGGATAGGCTAGTCATGCATTGGCAGAGCAGCGTGAGGCCCAAGATTACACCAGCAGGGGGCACTGCAGTTGGGATTATTATTAGGTAACATTGCTATTATGGTAGGACCTAGATATCGCAACTGAGATTAGGGCCCTATTGTGTTAGGTACTGTACACACACGACTGCTCCTGCCCTGAAGAGCGAGAGGGGAAACAGGCACAGAAAGGTGAAGTGAGCCACCCAGGGTGCCGCAGCAAGTCAGTGGCAGACAACCTGCCTCAGAGACCCAATCTGATGCTGCAGCCATTGCACCGTGCTGCCTTCCTTTGGAAGTGTGGCAAAAGGGAAGAGTTGTGGGGGGGAAGGCTGATCAGTGCCAGAGGCACTGCTCCCTCTCCTTCCCTGGTACGACCAGCCCCAGACACAGCATGCTCCCTGGGTCGCTATCTCCCCAGCAGGACGGGCCCCATGGTGCCTGCGTGAACAGCCTCTGGAAGGCCGTTATGTGCTGCAGCACAACCGTGGTGCTGCAATTGCTTTGGAGAGTGAAATATAGGACAAGGTCACATTTCTCTGAGGCTACTTTCATCTACAAGAGCATCCCAATGAGGACGGCGGCAGCAGGGAGAAGGGGAAAGAATTAATTGAGTAAGGAACAAAACTAACACTTGGCAGGTAGGCTGCTGCGCCTTTCGGCTCAGAACCAGCCACCAGCGGGCCCCCACAGCTGTGGGTGTGCACAGCTGCACCCCCTGCTGGCTGGCACTGTGCACTGCCCTGCAATGGAGTTCCTCCATCAGCTGGTGTCTGCCTCTGGCCAGGTCAAGGGGGCTCTGGACTCCCCTTTTATCTGTGGCTGCAGGAAGGGGAAGGGAGAGAACAGAGGGGCTACCCTTTCCCCCATCTCACCTTCCCCCATAGGAGGAGAGAAAGTGCAGGGCCAGAGCAATAGTGAAGAGGCAGTGCTAATGAACGAGGAGAGAGAGTTGATGGAGACGGAGTGATGAGGTAGAAGGGATGATCGAGGCATCAGGAAAAGCTACACTCAGAGGGGTTACGCTTGAACGTGGGCAGCCATTTCTTCCCTCTTCATCCCCCTGAAGAGGAATGTAGCCCACTTCAAAGACTGTCTGAGTGGGGAACAGAACCCAGAACACGTAGCTCCCCACCTCTTGCTGTAGACACTAGACCCCACTTCCTTCCTTAGAGGAAGAGTCCCAGTATCTCAGCTGGGGGACCCTCCCCAGCTAATTCAGAGCTCTGGACCAGTGGGAACACAAAACACATGATCTTCTTCCCGTCTTACTGTGGCTATTGTGTCCCAGGTTTTTGGGAATCTTACATAAGTCAGCTGTGCACGCTCATTGCAGGATATTCAGTGCTGCCAACACCCACCAGATTTAGTGTGTTTCTGAAAGCCCCAGCTCCTGGAGTCATGCGATGAATATCTCATTTTTTGTTTGAATTAGAGTTAAGTTTCTAGCCCTCAGAATTGCCAAGAAAAGCCTGCAAAGGAAACCCAAGACCATCCTGAAGGCTCAAAAATCAGAATGCAAAGAACCAAACATATGCAAATAAAATAAATAAATAAATAAAATCTCAGGGTTGTTAAGCCAGTCTCAGGATTTTTTAAAACACCTGGCATTGTTATACCAAGAGCAAGCAGATTTACCAACTGCATTGTTTTACATGAGTTTTGCCCAGACAATGCTCCCAGACCGTCCCTTCCCAGTGTGCACTTATGCAAGTCCTGGGGTGGCTCCTTTGGGACAGGACTTTATTGGGTTGCTCTGAAATGCTGGTTAGGGACTCCAAAACATCCGCTTGCTCACGAGAACAGAGCCAGCAGGGAGAGTCTCTAAGATATTTGTCAATGCTCCACATGATACAGTTGGGGATTTAACTCCAGATTCAGGAAAGCACTTAAGCACGTGCTTAAACTTTAAATGCATATTGAAGTGCTTTCCTATATTGGGGGCTTAATGATGCTGCATCCCTTGTATAGTTGATCTGAGAGGATTTTTCTCTACCACTGTCAACTAAACATTTAAGAAGAAAGAAAATTAAGTCCCTGGAGGGAGGCGGTGCTCTGGAGTGGATATGTTTGATTGTCTCTGACTTTCTAGCAGGTCAGGTTGAAGTGCAGGTCATTTAAGGGCAGAAGGAAAAGCGTCTCTTCTCTTTTTCCCCTAGGGAAACAGAAAACTCAGCATCTCTGCAGATTTGTATAATTCGAAGTTTCTTGAGAACCAAGGACAAGCTGCACTCATCTCTCAGCTGCTTGCCAAGGAGAACAAAGATGGAAGACAAGAGCAGAAGGGAATTAAAGGGAGTTGAAGCATCAAGGTCTTCTGAATGATTCTGAAAGACCTTTATAACTCACCCTGGAGATGGAGGCAGCCTGTGGGGCAGATTGTCCCAACCACATTGTGGGTCAAGAAAACTACAGGCAAAGATAGTTCGGCAAACCCAGACTGGTTTTGGATTTATAAACGCAAAGCCAGGGCTGGATCAGATCTGGGTTCCCCTTCACTGGAACCATCCTAAGGTTACAGTTTTAGCCCTTCTCTAGTCTCGGTGGCCTAGCTTCATCCCTGCCAGAACTTCAGTGAAAACTGGAGACAGCAGGGAGATTACACCAGGGATGAGTTGAACTCAACATGTGCAAACCTGAGTACTAGACCAAAGAGGCACAAAGCAGCTTTTCCAAGCAACTGCCCCTGAGAAAGACGGTGTCAGCCATGAAAGGGTTGTGGGATAGACGGGTCCGTGCAAAGATGAGTGAGGCACTGCTGGCCACGGCAGAGAAGCACCACCACACATGGTGATGTAAGACACTGGGGAAGCATGTCACAGTTGTTCCAGCCCCCAGAAACAGACCCTTAGCTCAAGCTGTAGCAGCTCACGCTTTTAACGCTGGTCCCCCCAGTTCAATCCCCCATGTATCAAGATGGCAGCCACCACAGCAGCAGACAAATCTCTCCCCCCATGGCCAAAACCAGTCTGCTTCTTCCCCAGGGGGCTCAGTCATGCCAGGGAGAGCCAGTGGGCAGGAAGATCACTGCCCCACCAACAGCGGGCAGAGGAGAGTCACGGCCAGAGAATTGGGATGGGCTTGCAGCACCAGCAGCCTACGTCGGTGCAGCCTGTGGCTCGCTGCAACACAGCAGCAGAACAGTTGCCGTGCAGAACTCCATTGTTACTAGTATCCACTGACCCAGCATCCCTGGCGAGAGCCAATGACACTCAGGTCCTCCAAAGCAATGCACACAGATACCCTAGGCCTGATTCCCCACTGCCCTGCACCCAGGGCTGCAAAGGGGGAGTACCAAGTACCCTGCTCAGTCCAAGAGTGCCTGGCACCCACTGTGCACAGGTGTGAGTGGCCACATTAGGGGTAAGGCAGGCCCCATGGGTTTGGGGAACAGGGCCACAGACTCAGCAAGACGGTGCCACAATAAGAGCCAGGCCCCTAGCAGCTTTCCCAAGGGTGTGTTCTGCTGCTCAGATCTCGAGGGACATCCTTGCTCCTGCCCCAGCAGCCAGGGTGGGCAGGACTCAGTAAGATCACGCCCAGGGGTCCCTAGACATGTGGATTCCCGGTTTGGACAGGACTTGCTAGCCATGCTGCGCATGGGCACAAACTATGTTTGGAGCCAAGTGGGCCAAAATCAGGGGACAACTGCAGGTGAAGTGACACAGCCCAATTCTCCACTGCATCAAGGCCTCTGTAAACTGCCCAGGTGGCACAAACATCTTGAGAATACTCCCTGAGCTCCCAGACCTACTGTAAAATCTCTATCTCAACACCACTGCCAGCCCCGCAGCACAGGGCTATGTTGGAGCACGGCTGGTACAGGGTGTCCCAGATGGACTCTGCTTTGCAGGGCCCATGGGAAACAGAGCGCAAACTAAAGCAGCCCTGAAAGTCTGTCCTCCCCAGCTCACTTCAATTACCAAATCCCACTCCCTTTGCAGAGCCAGGAATAGAACCCAGGAGTCCTGATTTTCAGCCCTCTTGCTCTAGCCACTAGACCCATTCTCCCTCGCAGGGCTGGAAAGAAATCAGGAGTCCTGATTCCCAGGGGGCTGGACAGCCCCCGTATACAGAGAGCAGAATGGGGTCTTACACATGTACCTTCCCTTGTCTATGCCCCAAATGTAGGACGAGAGGGACTGAAAATCAGGGCTAGAGCACTGAGACAGGGAGCGGAGAGAGCTCCAATATTTCCCTGGGAACAAAGAGAGGCGTCTAAGTGGATCCAGAAGCAGTTTTGTTGCTAATTATTTTACAAGGGGTTAGGCTAGGTTCGTCATTAATATTGATGCTTTGTAAATTATGCATGTGGGTGTGTAAGCATCCCCCAGCGCTGCGTGTCTGAGGCCGCAGCTCCCTGTATTGTTATCCTCTTTCCCTTCTTGTTATTCTCTGTTCTCCTCATCAGCCTCCTTCCTTTCTCACAAAATCAATGGCCATATGTCTAAACGCTCCATCCTGTTAAGAAAACAAACCCAAAGCAAAAATAAAACCATATTGCGGGCAGGGGAAGATCCTCTCCTGTTCGCGGAAAGTGGAGTGGAAAGAGTGGGAAGGAAATTAACCTTTCACCTCTCAACTCAGCTCCGGGATTTTGGGAGCTGGCCTCAGAAGCAGACTGCTGGGTGGATAGAGCCGAGCCGCTGCACAAGATGAGGGGACGTGACATTACAGGTCTGAGTGGGCTCCTGCATTAGGACACAGTATTCTATGAGCCCTGGGCCCTGCTGCCCCACACAGGGATGGGCTGTCTCTGCACCTCTCCCCTCCCGCAGCGGGGGTCTGCCTGTTAAGTGGAAAAATCCCAGGGGCCACACCTTCCCCCCTCTGATGCTTCGCTCCTTGGATTCTGCTCCCATCTCCCAAAGCCATAACCTCCCATCACTATCAAGCCCTGCCCCTGACTGGCTGGTACACTGGACCCTCATCAAGAAGCAACAACTCCGAGCTTAGCACTTGATTTGTTACAACTTAAGACACCTTTTTGGGCCCTGTCTGTAGTCAGAGCGCTGCTTGCAGACATGCTCCATGTTGGTGCATTCACAGGTGCCTGGCCTCAGAGCCACTGCCCGGGACCTGTGTGCCCAGTTCGGGGAATTGTGGGTTGGGTCCTGCTCAGGATGGCTGAGTGCCGGGAAGTGCTTGTGCCACGTTCACAGAGTTCTCATCCGAGGCCCATTGCAGGAGGGGGCAGCTGGGTGCCACGACAGATCACTCTGTGTGGAGCACAGACGTGGTGAAACCCCACATAGTCCAACTGGGAAGTGCTAAGTGCTGACGAGATGGGCTTGGAGAACAACCCCTTGCTTTCCACCAGGCCCTGGCAAGCAGGTGGAGAGAAAAAAAAAACAGACCATGCCAGAGAGTCCAATCCTGATCTTGGCTGCGTATGCAGAGACACAGGCGATCAAAAGGAAGGGACGGCTGGGTGAGAAGCCACCTAACCACAGGCTGCCTAGGGGAGGACAAGCACGTGCCTGGGGCTAGCTAGCTGGATCAAATGGATTACCCACAATTCCTTGCTTCCAACAGTCATCTGAATTAAAAAGTATCAACATTTTCACTTCTGCAACCTGCATTCGATGCATCTCACAGGCAACGTGAGCAACAGTCCCTGCTGTAGGGAGACCCCGGACTGCGAGAGCAGGGGGTACTGCAGGGCCACGCTGAGCTGCACTGACACAGCCATGCGAGATGCCCAGCGCTGGAACAAAAGGGGGCCCGGCAGCGAGGATGAAGGTGCACTGCAAAGCTGTGCGGGTGAAGCCCCTTCTCATGTGATCCCTCTCTCACATCCCTAAGCACTGAAGTCACTCGAAGGAAAATAAAACCCCTTTAAAAAAAGGGGGGGGGGGCACAGATACTGGAGCAAGATGCGTTCTCTGCAAGCCAGCTGCTGCTCCCAGACTTCAGTGGGAGGTGCAACCGGGTAACACAGGACACAGTTTGGCCCAATAGAGAAAAACCAATTTTTGTCACAGCTATGGAGCAGATCCACCCGTGGATGGATTATGCTGCCCAGGCACTAAGTGGGAATCAGGGAGGTACATGAAGTGGAGAGCTGGGCTGGGGAGGTCACAGGTACTGTGAAATGAAAGAGGCGAGGGAGATGGGAGACTGATGAGCGAGCCAATTGCAGTCACCCAGAAAGGTGCATGCCCTGCCCTGGGGCATTGCCGTAGGTGAAAGGCTGTCAGAGGGAAGCCATTGTTTGCTTTAGCTTGTTCATCTGCTGAATCCCTCAGATCCACTTGTAGGGCTGCACGTCCATCCGTTTATACAGACAGTCCTTGCTGACGGCCAGTGGAAGGAGGGGGATTAGTCAGCGCTCCAAGAAGGCTATTTCTGTAAGACGTGGGTGGAACAGCGTAGCAATTTTTTCCCAGGAGATTGTGTTCTTTGCAGAAGTATTTTTTTTGTTAAATAAAAAAATTAACATCCTAGCAATCCCTCCACGTCCGCTGTTTTGTGGAAGGGGTGGTCCCACTCAGATGAGCCCTCAGCATACTTATCCACCAGCACAGGTGAGCTGGGTGTCGTGCTACCCCTGGGCCTCTGGACAACTTTGTCTGGCTAAGGCCACCACACTCAGGCCCTGAGAGCTGCCACTCCCACCCCGATTTTGTCCCAGCGTTGACAGGGTCAACGACCCAACACATGCAAATGTCTTGGCCAGATTCAGTGGTTATGCAAACAGCGGTGCGAGTGGCAAATCCAGATAACTGGTACTGAAGATGGTAACAGGAGGATCTCAGAGAACCCATGGGGAGGGAGCCTTCTCTGTCTCATACCCTCCTGGACAGTGCTGTCCCTTGTGCCTCCTCAGCATGGAAGTTACACTCATTTGCATGTTCCCCAGTGCCAAGTCATTGATGGTTACAGTTCTCCACCATTCATACCCACTTCCAGAGCCAAGTACACCCACTGGGTGCACCACTGTGCAGCTTAGCCCAGGGGTTTCCACAGGAGTTGCACCTATTTACACCAGGTCTGAATCTGACCCAGCGTTATGCTGCCTTGCAGCTGGGAGAGTCTTGGGATCAGTCCTTGAAGGGGGCATGTCACAGGAAGAGCTTTCTTCTAGCACTGAACAAGGAACTTTGTTAGAATCAAGCCAAGCGGTAGGAGCCCTGAGGCTGCTTTGTCTCATCCTAAAGCTTCTGCCTAGGCCCTTCCGCAGCCTCTGGGCTTCCTGCTCTGGAGTTAAAGAAACAGTCCACACGTCCTCACGGAGGACAATCCCTAAGCCAGGGACAGTCATTTTTTGTCACAGTCCAAATTTCTTGATCGAAGGTGTAGTCAAGGTCCAGCCTCCAGAGAAAATAAAAAATAATAATAATAATAAAAAAAAAACCCTCAAAGATGATGATGGTAAGTAAATGAAGAGATTTTGGGGTCCATTCCAAAGTGGATTCTGGTGGTCTGGATTTGGCCCACAGTCCGGCTATTGACTACCCCTGCTTAAGCTCAGCACTAGAGGAGATGGACAAGGACAGGGCGAAGGGGCACGTCTCCCACTGCACCCCCTGGAACTAGACTGAGAAGCACATGAGGAAGCTCCTCCTTGCAGGAGCTGTACCTTAGCACTCTGTGTGGCGGCTTGATTCACACTCTGCATTTGCCTCTCAGCTACATGAGCCCAGGACTTCCTTGCTGAGCATCCCTCCTCCTGTACCATTAACCCCTTCTGTGCACATGTAGCCAATTCACAGCATGGGGCATTAGTGGGACTTGTCCATAGGCCCTTCATCCCCAAAAGCACAGACTTCTCGAGCCCATGGAGTTACTCCCTGAGCCAGTAGCAGTAGTAGACTGTTCTCTGTTATATGGATTAGCCATTAGGAGGAGACCACACACACTGTGCAAATGTGTTACTCTGGCACGTAGTGACCACCCTGCAGCCACAATAGTGTCAGGCAGCCTAATACATTTCAAACACCCGGTGCTCATGGACCTTGCAGGCAAGTCAGGGAATGGGAGTAGGCAAATGAATGCTGTGTATGGGGCTAAAATGGAAATGCACAGGGAGGGTCAGACCTTCAGCTGGTGCCAGTCTGATATGGCCTCTGCTCTTGGTACTTTGTCTCTGTAGAGTTTGTGTGTTTTATTTTTTCACCAGACTTATTAAAGATACTGCTCGAACTCTCTAGCCACATGCACCTGCAGTACCCAGAGATAGGAGGACACTTCTTCCTTGGGAGATCATGGACAACACAGGCAGAGGGAAGGCAATGGATCGTTCGGCACGTATTCCCCTTGCAAACCACAGTCGTGTACATCCATAGGACCAGCCACACTCAGTACCGAAGGGGTGCGAGACAGAACTTCCTCCGTGACGCACAGCTCAGATCTAGATTTGAATAGCTTGGAACGGCAGTGGTGCCTGTGGGAGTAAAGTACAGGCTTCATGCTGCTGCAAGCCCCAGCAGACTGCTCCTCCCTTGCGGAGCTCCAGCACCAGACTGCCTTCCAGCAATGCAGGGAGGAGGGGATTCACATCCCATAAACTCCTCTGTGTTGTAGCCCAGAGCAAGAGGCGGAAAGGTGCACACTCCACATTCAGAACTGGGCGAGATCAGGCCACCCCGAGCAGGCGCTGCTAGCGTGTGGTCCTGCTGTCATCAATGCTGACTTCAGTGGGAGCAGCCCAGCCCTGTCCAGTCAGCCTGGACCTCACCCCAGAGCTACCTCCCCGCTAGCCAATCATTGGTTTGAGATCTCAGTTCCATGCCACTGAACATGCTCGTCCCTTCCCAGGAGGAAGGACTGCCCTTTTACCCCAAAGGAAGGCTACCACTTCACAGAGAGAGCATGGAGGGGTAGGATGGACCAGATCAGATTCACACCAGCTGAGGACCTGCTCCCCTCAGCACATTTCCATTTTGCCTCCCACCTAAAGCCCTGAACTGATCCAGGTGGTGTCTGTTGCTAATTCTGCCTGTACATTGCAATGTTACCTGGTTTTGCACAGGCTCCTTGATCACTTGGCCCACCACTTCTGGGATGGAAGTGCTGCTGCATTCCACCCCAGAGATGGCTGCATCTCAGTCCTGGGATGTCAATCAGTAGTGAATGACACATCCATTCACTCAGCCATCATTTGTCAAGTCACAGTGAAAGGTAACAGAGAAGCTTGGAAAGGTCCCTATCATGGTATTTCCTGTCCTAAAACAAACAGGAAAGAAAACAAGCCTCCTAGTTGCAGATAGATGCTGGGCAGATTTGTACCCCCAATGATACATCTTTTCCTCTTGCTGATAGAGCCCCTGGTCCAGCCTCCCTTGTAAAAGTCAAACCAGCAGGAAAATGTCATGCGCGTCTTTTTTGCAGAAAACCGTCTGAAATTAAGTTGCAGAACATATTTTAACTGCAAGGTGGGAGTGGGCGGCTCAGAAGCCTTTACCAGAGAAAAACAGGAGACTTACAGCGATGGGAGAAACTATTTTGGAAACCGAGACTCCCCCCACGCCCTGACACACACACTTCCCACAGAACATGAATGGTGTCCCATACAGTTTGGAGCCAGAGTCCTTCAATAGCAAGCCAAACCAAGCTCCCAAATCATGCGCTATGCAAACACAGCAGGGCACCCGCTACTTCTCCAGTTCTTTTACTCTTGATTTAACAGACAACAACAGCTAAGAGCGGCAGGAGAGCCACACGGACACTTCCCTTTCCTACCACGGAAAGGGCCAATCTCCTTTAAAGAGAGGACCTGCTGGCAAGCAGCCCTGCTTAAGATCCTATGGTAAGTAAGTAGCTAAATGGGCCTATTAGATGGTTTGGTGGCTAGGGCTCCAGACTGGGACCCAGGAGAACTTGGGTCTGCTTTCAGCTGTGCCATCTACTCACAGCTCAGTTTTGTCCAGTTTGTCGTGCCTCAGTTTCCCAGTCTGTACAATGCAGAGGGTGACGCTTAGCCCACCTTTGCACGGGGCTTTGTGATCCACAGGTGAAGAGCGTGACACAAACATAGCTATTCACAGCAAACCCATCTCCCCAGAAACCAGGCAGAATCCCAAGAACAAAACAGATCGAAGTTGACGATGCGGTTTGCTAATCTGCCAAGTACCATGCTCAGGATTCCCCTGTCAAAGCCGACAATGAAGCAGATACACCAAAACCAGAAGAAAAAAGTTCCTTCCTCTGCTTTAGGCTTTGGAGTTCTCATCAGTGACAGGGATAGATCCATAGGATGTTAGCCCTAGCAAGTTCTCCTCTCTGGGAAGCTCTGACTAGGGTTAGAAATGACCATCACAGGTCATGGGTGCCCCAAGAGCAGCCAAACCTTCCATCTCTTCCCCTGGTGACAAAGTCTGTCGGCTCACAGAGAGCACACGTTAGACCTCATGTGCTCATGTGCTTGCACATCATGTTGCCAACTGAGTTTCCTCAACTGATCACAGCAGGTTCTGAGCACCCACTCCCCCCTTCACTCCCACAGCCAGCATGGACTCAATGCAAGCTGCAGGCACTCCGCAACATCTGGACCAGGCCCCTAATCAGCCCAGTACCCATGCAATGCACTTGCAGCGACGGTGCTTGGACACTAGCTGCCATGAAGGTAAAATGAAGATGTTCACCTAGGCCCTGCAAAGCAATAAACCTCCCCCACAGCACAAAGCGAACGGCAGAGCGATCGGCCCCGGGAGTGTGCAGGCAGCACCATCCGCTGGCCTGAAACAGCCAGGTCATTACAGGGGTGCGATGACACCTTTACAGACTCAGTCCATGGCTAAAAACACACACACATCCTGTCTTTTCACAGTTCCCTAGGTGGACCCAGGGAAAGGCCCAGCCATGCTGTCTGAAGCAGGCACAGCTCCCACTGAAGTCAGGGGGACATTCGCCTGCGTGTAGAATGCATGGTAAGGGCCTAGCATGGGCCTGTATGTAGCAGTCTAGGAGGATCCTCAGGTTTACTCAGACTGTAAAACGAGCAGGGAGCAGGAGGGCCATTTAGTCGGACCTCCTGCATAACATAGGCCAGAGAACCCCCTTGTAGGGATTTGAGGTCCTTCAGCTGTGAGCTCTTTGGGGCAGGGACCCTCTGTGTTTGTGCAGCACCTAGCACAGTGGGGCCTTGATCCAGGACTGGGGCTCTTAGGCTCTCGGTAATGTTACTACTACGAATAGGAATTGAACTGAAGGGTTGGGATGGCGGGGGGAAAAGATGACTCCATGTATGACTATCATCACTGCCCCCTACCAAGGCAATGCTGGACACAAGCAAATGAAGGAACTGCTCTGAGCTGCAGCAGGGACTGGGTGGGTGATGTCTACGTGGTGGAGTTAAGCTCTGCCATCACTCAAATGAGATGGATGCAATCTCTCCTAGGCCTGACCTTGCTAGGAGCAGCCCATCACTTGCCCTCTGTCTGTCCAGTAAAGGGGGGAAAAAAATCTGCTGAAATAGAAACAGGGGAGAGGAGGGAAGAGCTGGGGTGTGAAAGCAGCCTGGGATGCATCAGTCCCTGTTCCAGGTACTCGCCTGGTTCAGCTGCTGAGAAGGAAGGCAGGATTGGTCCATGCTACCAACTCAGTGGGATTTGAGAGCGAGACGGGGGAGCGGGGTATGTGTGTGCACGAGAGAAAGATCATGATAACTAGAGCAGGTTACATCTTATGCCGCTTTTTTCATTCCTTCCTTCCTGCCATCTCTGCTAAATCCCTGCACTCAGCATGCCATCTAAGGCCTGCTGTGCCTTCCTCAGGAAATGGAGATCATTAAATTCCAATACTAGGAAAGCCGACACTCAGCAGACCTGACAAGCCCCAGCCATGCGAGCAGAGAGCACCTTCTCCAGAAGGAGTCATTCATCATTTGCAGAAGAGTGTGAATTTAACCCCCTCTCTGCTGTGGCATCAGCTGGCTGGGAGGCTGTTATCAGGGCAGGTGCTTGCCCTGACACTTCTCATGGGAGAGGCTGAATCTAATAACAGCGCTGTAAAAATGCCCAGCCATCTGTGAGCATCACCATTTGCATGTGCAAAGCCCCAGTCTGAAAAGGAGAGTGATGCTTTGCTTTTATAGAGCACCTTCCATCCAAGGGTCCCAAAGCACTGGGAGAGGTGGGGTCCTTGGAAGCGAACAGTGGGGCACGCAGGTGCAGAGCGCTTAGGAGGCTGGCCCAAGGTTACACAGTGAGTCCCTGGCACAGAGCTGAGGTTTCCCAACTTGCAGACCACGGCCCTTTCTATCAGTTCTCACCCAACTTTGCAAGAGGGTGTTAAGGTCTACAATGGTAAGTGCTACTGTCTGTTACTCAGGCTGTTCCAAAGTGCTTTACAGACAGATTGTGGTTGCAATCATGCTGTCAAACACAGCAGCTATAGGACCCTGGGATTCTATTTCTGGCCCTTAAGGGGCACCAATCCATATTGAGCTTACTCCCCACTGCTCGGGACCTTGGCTAGGCAGGTGAGAGCCCGAGGGCGTGTGTCTATACTGCAGTAAAAGCCCCAGGGCTGGCCTACTCAGTCTTGTGGGACTGCAGGGCTACAAAATTGCAGTGTAGACATTCCAGCTCGGGAGGAGGGGGAAGAGTTGTTTTCTTCCTTTCTCCACACAGGACTGTACGTGCTCCCAGCTGATGATGTGCGGGGACTCTGCACTACAAGGTGCTTATTTATCCAGTGTTCAAACAGTTTAAAGATGGGACAAATTAACCCGGTGTGATGTCCTGGCAAAGGCAGAAGGAAAAACAGCCAAGTGCAGGAGAATAGATCAGGCACAGTACCCAAGTTGGACATGGGCCCAAAGGCTGCTCTAAAATTAGATCCAACTCTGATCTGCCCTAAAATACAGGGAAGTTTGGACCTTGTGTTCCAGTTTGGGCACCATCTTGAGTCTGAGAGAGAAGAGAAGCAGCTAGCAGGTCCTCAGATACTTGAGCCAAGTCTAATCAACATGAAAGCAGAACAGTTCTTGGGAAAGCCATCTCTCTCTCTCCCCTTTTCCTCTCTCTCTTTCAAGTGCTAGATCTCATTGCTGGATCCCATGCTTGCCTGGGCCGAGACTCAGTACCTCACCACCGCTCAGTGACACACTAACTGGCTGTGGAACAACAGTCCAGAGGCTAGGGTTACCATATTTTAAGTGTCCAAAAAGAGGACACGCCACGGGGCCCTGGCCCCGCCCCAACTCCACCCCCTCCCCTGAACGCTTCAGCCCCCTGCTCCTCCCCCTCCCCTGCTTCCCGCGAACATTTGATTCGCGGGAAGGCTGAAGCAGGCAGGCAGCAGGTAAGCTGGGGCTGGGGGAAGGAGAGGGCGCGAGGAGGTATGGCCCAGTCCGGCCCCCCCAGCCGAGTGGCTCCCTCTGGCGGCCGGCCCCGGCCAAGAGGCTCTGGCCCCAGCGTCTCCGGCCCGGCCTGGCTCGGCTTGGGCCCTGGAGCCCCGGCTGGAGGCCAAGCAGCCCCAGTCCCAGCAGCTCCGGACAGCTCAGCTCGGGCCCCGGTTCCGGCCAAGCGGCTCCGGCCCGGCCCATGCCCTGGCAGAGCGAGCGGCGCCGGCCGGCAGCCGAGCACCCGGCGGCCCCTCTGGGGCCGGCCCCAGCCTCGGCGGCTCCGGGGCCGGCCCCAAGCCCCATGACCCCTCCCTCCCTATTTTCCCTGGACACGTCCGACTTTTTGGCAATTCCCCCCAGACGGGGATTTGAGGACCAAAAAGCCGGACATGTCCGGGAAAATCCAGACGTATGGTAAGCCTACCAGAGGCCAGTGAGAAAAAGCCACCACAAGTTACATTTACTGAAGGGAAAGTTTTTGGAGCTTCTACAGAAATTCCACTCACAGCACTCTCACCCAGCAAAACACCACGTTAGAGCATTGCCACCATCCGAACAAGCTGCCATGGACATTTCCAGTGCCTTTGGAAAACTGCCCTGGATAGCCCTGGCACGGGCATTGCATGTTCCAGTCTGCAGGGAGGAGGCTATTTTGCTGCCCCGCCTATGGTGGTGATGCTATGAGACCTTATGAGTGCCGCCAGGCTTCCAGGAAGGCAGTTAGAGAGGTGGATTGCAGTCACTTGAACATGTACGAATGTACAGGTCCTTTTACAGGGATGGCTGCTCCTGGGCATAGTGGCTACATATTGGGCAGATACAGCTAGTGAAGCAGGTTAATGCACTGGCGTGTGTTTGCTGAGCTCTAGCGCTCAAATGAGCTCACAAGTGCAAGTGAGTAAATTGGATTTCAGTCCATTTATCCATGAAAAATGACTCTCTCATGCAATTAGTCACCCTCTGCTCAGTGTGCGATTGCTGATCTTTGCCCAGTGCTGCAGCGTCATGGCACCGCGAGGTCCCAGTAGACCACCATCCCCTTCCCGTTCTTCTGTGTATTTATTATGAGAAGCTATTTCCCCTCCAGTGCGTTCACAGCCCATCCCAGCTGGGAAAGGCCAGAAGCTAGTTGGGACACGTAGCGTGAAAATGGAACCTGACAGAAGTCAAATCACTTCCAACAAGCTCTTTGGTATTTATTTCTCACATCTGAATTTCAGACACACTGTTACCCTCCTCCTCAGCCCCCCTCCAGGGAGTTATAACAAGGCCCCGTTGTTAGTTAGGGTAAATAACAAGGTGTTGTGTAGCCGGGATACAGGATGCAACAACTTTCTACCAAAGAGAACAGAGCCTTACAGAGATGGGAAGCGGGGTTTTCAAAAGCACACTAACGGGCGCCCAGAATACAGGCTTCCAGGAACACGTGTAGTAGATCAAGTTCCACAATCAGAGGGATCTGCTGCCACCTGGCTATCCTTCGTGGTCACTTCATGGGGCTTGGGCATGCAGACAGAACTTTGCGCTGTCCTCTCCTGCATGGGGAGCACAGGGTTGAAGGACTCAGTGGGCTGCAGGCGAAGAACCCAGACCCTGCCGCATAGCCCCACAAGAGCAGGGAGAAGCTATTAGTATCCCAGGCTCTATTAACCCTGGGAAAGGCCAATACGGTGCCACAGAGAGACACAAGGACCATGCCTTGTCCTCTCAGCAAAACGAAGACCGACGTGGAGGTGGACAGCACAGCTCTTAGCTGGGTTGGCTTACAACGTAGCTGCTGCATGCACTGTTTGGGTCAGGCACCCCCTCCTGCACCCCACATACTGGGGCAGTGGTTTGTGGGACAGGGGCTGCAGGTTGGATAGAAGGAGACTCTTCAGCTTCAAACTCCCTTCCCACAACCATGGCACAGACCTGCTTCCCTTTCACGTGCCACTAGTGATACCCACCGTTACACCTCACTCATCTCACATGAACACCCCCACCTTCATGGGGAAGCACTGTGGCCTACTGAATAGTGCTGGACTGGGACTCAGGAAAACGGGATTCTATTCCTGGCTCAGCCACTGGCCTGCTAGTGTCCTTGGGCAAGTCCCTGCCCTCTCAATGCCTCAGTTTCCCTATCTGTAAAATGGGGATAATGCCACTCACCTCCTTTGTAGCATGCTTTGCGATCTACCGCTGCAGAGCGCTAGATGAGCAATAGGTATTGTTATTCTGTGCTGCCCGTATGCATGGGATGACCTTCCAACTTCTCCTCAGTGCTCCTCCACTCTCACCTCATTCCAGTTACTTCTAAAACCACCATCCCACAGCACCCCCTCCCAAACAGCATACTTTTGGCTGTACAGAAGCATCAGCCTACATAGACGTCCCTTAACAGGACATACACACAGACTCAGCTATTAGAAGAAAAGAGCCATTTTCAAAACTCTCTGCTGACCTAACGTTGCCCCTTACAAAGGTCAATGGGAGTTTGGGAGCTATGACACTGCAGTAGCTTTCGAAAACCCCACCCTAGGTTTGTTTCAAACCATCAAGACTATCATACGGCTCTGAGGAACCACATAATCCTGTAATAAGCGTCCTTCCTTGTCCACCCTCCTTGTTGTAATGTACATCCTCCCCTACCACTCACCCCCTTTACTTCGCTTGTCAGCTCGTCTTCTTCTTTGTATTACTGTAGCAATAATTGGTTCTGGCCATGACCAGGACCCTGTTGTGTTCAGCGGTGGGTAGACACCTAGTGAGAGAGCCCCTGCCCTGAAGAGCTTACACTGCAGCTCTGCCAGATACACAAAGAGTAGCGGGGGAGGGTGGGGGGGGCACACATCTGTGAAGTAACTTATCTAGGATCACCCAGCAGTTGACTGGCAGAGCCAGGAATAGAAACCAGATGTCCAGCATCCCAGTCCACTGGACCATGCCACCTCTCGTATGCATTAGCCTGAAGTGCCTAGTACACTTACGGACATGATAAAATAATAAGAGTTTATCAGTTCCTCTGAGGTTGGAAGGGTATGTCGCTAAGCTGCAAGACAGCATCCAAACCAAGACAGTGTTCAAAAATCTGCCTTGATGTTCACTTCACAGAACGTGTATTGGCTGGTCAGAATGTAGCAGTCAAAGCACGGTCCTTAAACGGAGGGTGGGGAGGGACAGCTGCTCATGAGAGCCTAATGCTTTGATAACTGAGCCACTGGCCAGGGGACTCCTGACTGCCTGGGAAAGCAGAGTGATTCTCAGTCATTGATTAGGGGGACAGATTGGTGCAGGGGAAGGGGAAATAAACCATGAAGACCCATCATTTCCTTGGGGCTGGAGACCAGTCAATAGGAGTCAGACAACTCCACACAAACAATGGAGGAGGAAAAACTCAATGGGTTAGGGCTTGCACAGCCGGGGCTAGGCGTGGCCAAACGGTGCCTTGAGCATAATACTTGGATGCTAATATCTAACCTGTAGTCTTAAATGTATTCACCTAAATTTGGGTTATTGCTGGTTCTGTACTATATGACTTTTAAAAACAAACTTTGTATTTGTGGATAATCCAAGCACTATACCCAGATGTACAGACACTTTTCCTCAACCTGTGTATTATATAAATGTTAACATTAGACTCCTGGGTTCTGTTCCCAGTTGGTCCATTAACTCACTGGGCGATCTAAGGACTGATCTACATGTGCTGTGTTTTGCACCAGTGTAACTCAGCAGATTTAGTTTCACTGATGCAACCCCCTGACACAGATGTGCATAAACCAGTTTAACAGTCACACTGAAGCTGATTTACCACGTTAGCTACACCAGGAGAGGAGCAGGTCTGTGTTAGGGGTCCCTGGTGACTAACTAGATCAAATTCAAATCACTTGAGGTCTGGTGCAAGTTTTCTAATATAGACAAAGCTTGGGCACGCTGGGCCTGAGTCACTATTGCCCTTGACCTCGTGCAGCATTAAACACCAGTGCAAAGGGCGTATAAACCACTGCTAAGCACAGGGTGCAGCCCGACATCTCTACGACATCTGCAAACTGGCAGGATTGGTTTCCCACCCCACAGCCCTTTTCTCTAAGTGCTCACCCTGCAGCTCCTTGAGAATCTCTTCTCCCTACACTGGGCTGCCCTTGAAATGAATTAAAACCACTGGGATTATTAGCCCCTCTCTCAACATTGTGAGGCAACTGGCTACGGAGGAGAAACAATCAGTCCAGCTGTGTTAGGACTGTGGGACCACAAGCATCACACCACTTGGAAATGTCAGAATGTCTCCCTTAGTCCACGCATTTGGCCACCTGCCTCACACCTGGCAACGTACCCTCTCGGGGTACATCTGTGGGCACTGCTGTGGTCTGTGGGATGGAACGTCAGATCCGCTCCAGTGTTTGAGACCGACTTGAGCTCTAGAGTGGGATTTTCACAAATGTTCAGTGTTGGTTCAACTTTACTTTCATTGAAGAACACTTCAAAATCCTGCCCCTAGTGGCTGGAGAGAGTAAATGCTCTAATATGTAATTACATGGAAATTCTCCAGTACGTCAAAGAGTAAATGACCTGACTATCTAAAGCTGAAAGTCATAGATCTCTACTCCATAAGTTGTCAATTTAACACCCCTCACCCCCCAGTATCTGGGCATGTAGGTGACTGCAGAGCATTACAGATTCACTCTACACATAAAGGTGGCCAGTTACCACACAGGAAACACGTCCTGACGCACGCTCAAGTCCCCGTTAAAACCAGGTGAAAGGATGTTGTTTACTGTGTGGCAACCAGAGCAGTGTATGAAAAGAAACTATTAAAAATTTACAAGGGAAAACATTGGTGTGGAAATACCAATGTCAAATCTTTGATGACTCATAAGGGGATAAACATTAAAGGACATTTGGAGGATGTCCAAGGTTTGACCTGTTTTGAGACTCATGTCACTTCGGTGGGGAAGATCCTCCAGATTTTAAAGTATTTTTAATTCCATTCAAAGAACCCACAACACTATTGAAGTAGGACCTACAAGGCCCAGTACTTTGTTATTGTGCCAAGTCAGCTGAAGGGATGCAAGTTCCCTAAAAAACCTCGTTCCTCAACTTGTGTTGGCAGATAATGCTGGTGCATATACAGGGCCATATACTCCGCTGGTGAAATGTCTTGCCTATTTATCCCAGATAATCAGTCATCTGGCCCATCATTTCTTACTTCTTGTAAGGATCTCTGGGTTATCAACTGCACAGAGAACGTACAGGAATACTTCCACCACCACGGATGCGCATCAATTGTTAAACAGAGTGCTGCAACACACAACAATTTAGAGCTAAAAGTGAAGAAGAATTCAACAGGCAAGGGAAATGGTAGCACTAGGGAGACAGGATGTAACTAGCCACATTAAGATTTGGGTATGGGACAGACACACAAAAAGCAGGTCAGTTTCATCTCTGTTGAAAGTCACACAGAGGAGGCAGCAATATTTTGCCAAATGAAAAGAACTGACAAAGATCAATAACAAAAGGCAATTTTTTTAAGTTTAGAAGGATGTCTTGCAAAGAACAGCAGAGAATAAGGAAGGCAGAACATGTAATACAGGAGCTATTGACCTGCCTACTTCTGAAAAGGGGGAAAGTGAATAAAACCCCCATAAGGAACATTACATCATAATGGTTATTAGCCTTGTTAAGAGAATAAGCCTGTTAAACGAACACATCTAGTCAGCGTGAACGTCTATCAACATGATGTATGCTGAGCGCCTCTCCCAAGAAGATGCCCGCTAATGAAAGAAACCTATTAAAGGCCCCAAATGAGCCTGCACCACGGCTGGGTAATATGTTTAACAGATCCCTGCTGGATTGCAAATTGAAAGTCTTTTAAAGGTTTGTAAGGCTCACACTGATGCTCCACAGCAGAGTTAAAAAAAATCATAACTTCAGCTAGAATGTCAAGTCAATACATCTGTTAGTCTTAAAGGTGCCACAGGACTCTGTTGCTTTTTTCAGATAGAATGGCTGTTCAAAAAATACCACAGAAACAGATTTTGCTTAGTCCACAAGCAGGAGAAGTTGCACAGAGACACCTTTTCCTCCTGAAGCAGTCATCCTTGTTGGCTGGCAGCCCTGTCAAATCCTACCCAGAGACCAAAGCCACCTGAGAAGTCGCACCTTTGGTGATACGTACAGAACACTTGAATGCCCTGAACTTGCAAAGACTTATTATGTGCCTGAGTAGTCCCTGGGCCACACACTCGATTACTGAGAGTTGGTGCTGAAGTCATTACCAGGTAAGGATCTGGCGCTTAACTTTATGCCCTATGAGTAGTATCTTTTAAGAATTAGGGCCTGAGGCTGCTTCTAGGCTAACCTACTAGAGAATGACTGGATGGCATGGTACGGCCACACTGTCTCCCAGCTCCACTCCCCTCTGGAATCTCACAGAACATATCTTGGTCCATAGCCATGAGGAGTACTTTGCCAGCCATGCATGCACATCTCTAAGTGCAATCTCAGCTGTCCTTGCACCTTTAGGCATCAATCAGTTTAATAATAATAAAAAAGGATGTCTTACAATTCTGGCCTGTCCTTTCACTAAGGCCTGGTCTACACTGGGGGAGCGGGGGAAAAAAATCGATCTAAGTTACGCAACTTCAGCTATGTGAATAATGTAGCTGAAGTCGATGTACTTAGATCGACTTACCGTGGTGTCTTCACCACGGTGAGTCGACTGCTGCCGCTCCCCCGTCGACTCCACATGCACCTCTCACGGTGGTGGAGTGCAGGAGAACGTTCGGGGGTTGATTTATCGCGACTAGACTAGACATGATAAATTGACCCCCCACTGGATCGATCGCTGCCCACCGGTCCGGCGGGTAGTGTAGACATACCCTAAGATAAAGCTTGCCACTAAACCCATAAATAAGCAGTTCACATTAAGTATGTTATTAACGGAATTAATTGCACACAGTGCAAGGTTACACAAACAAATTTAACTATTTGATTGCTTAACTGTGCAACCTGCTCTTGACATTTTTAAAATGGCATTTCCTAGGGTTAATAAAAGAATTCTTATCTGGACCTACAAGGCTAGACAAGAGCAAGACGTCTAAGGGCTCTGCCTCATTCATTGTGCACAGAAAAACTCTTATAAATACAGGTTTATACTAGTGTAGATGGTGGATTCTCTGTAACTTGACATCTTTAAATCATGATTTGAGGACTTCAGTTACTCAGCCAGAGGTTATGGGTCTATTACTGCAGTGGGTAGGTGAGGTTCTGTGGCCTGCAATGCACAGGAAGATAGACTAGATGATCACGATGGTCCCTTCTGGCTTTAAAGTCTAGGAGACTGAAAAGCATGGGATTGTTTCCCTTACAGGGCCATGATTCAAGTGTTCAAAATAACAAACAGTGCAGAGAAGGCAGATCAGGCTCTTCTATTCATCCTCTCCCATAACACCAGAGTAACAGCCAATGGAATAGAAAGAGAGCAAATTCCTAACTGATAAAAATACACACAACACATGGTGGAACACACTGCCACAAGACATCACTGAGGCCAAGAACCCAGCAGGATTCAAGCCTGTATTTATGTAGCACATGCACATGAATTGCAATATTCAAATCAAAGCCAGTTTTCACCAGAGCACTTAACGGCATTTCTCCCTCAGTGAGAGCGACTTTCTAGCCCCAAACATTTTGGTGCAAGGCTGGTTATCATTAAATAAAATTTGATTAAACAGAAATTGGAAGTTTGTAAAGTTCTGAGTGACTGAAAAAACCCAAGAGGGTTTTAATAGAAACACTCAGGCAACCCTTGCTGTTCCTAGCCCTCCAACTATAGCATTAGCTTTGTATACCCAGCAAACATTCCTACAAAATAATAAAGAACAATGCCTAGCAGAGCTCCACAGAGCCCATCAGAAGAAGTACATGCTCTTTCAAGGATGAAAACCTGCGACCAGCTCACTTACCGGTTCCCAGAGGAGCTCTGTGCTACTGGGAGATCAGTTCCAACCCAGACACAGCTTCTTTCTTCTGGTCAGGAGCTTATTAAATCATTATTGAAGAACTCATCCCTCCTATTTCCAATCAGAAGAAATGACGGTTTTACAGGATTTCACACTGTAGCTGACACATGCATACAAGAGCAGGATAGCTCTTCCCTTCTAGCTGACATGGGATCTCTGTTCCAGACCAAGTTTTCCATTAATAATGTATTTATTTTCTTAGTAAGACCCACCTGCTCCCAGTCAATACACACCAAACCCTCCCACCAGCTGGGGCCATGTCTAATCAGTGAACTAAATATGCAAGGGTTTTCCCATACAACTTACTTACACTGCTAAGTAGGTCTAGAGTGATTAAAACTGATTTTAAAAATAAATAAATTGGTTTTCCTTAAATTTAAAGCAGCTTTTTATTTAAATACATTTTATTTTTTAAAATTAATTTTTAAACTAACAATGTATGTTAAGGCCTAAACCTCCTGTACTCTATTGAAATAAAAAAATATGGTGCACCAACAAGCTCTCCTCAAATTTTAATTATATATAGAATCAGGGGAAAGCATTCAACTTCTGAGGTCAACTCAAGATTTATAAATATGTCCCAATGTTACTGCATTAAGTATATTACTTTGGAGCAAATACTGGTATTTACATGTTTCCAAATGGAAGTTATTTCAGTGTTTGCTGCTTCTGCAGAAAAGCTTTTGCCTTTAATTATTTTGGGTTTCAGTTTAGCTACTAGGTGCAAAAGTAGCATTAGCTTCATTTGGATTCGTTCATTCAAAGTTAAGAAACTGACTGGGAATTGAAAAAGCAGGAAAGCTCATTTTCCTCTCAGCTGGTTGCCATTCATAGATTGAAAGAGAAGATCTGATCTACCAATTCTAAAAACTTAAAGGACATGAGGCCAGATTTGCAAAGGTATTTAGGCTCCTAAAGATGCTGATAGGTGCCTAGTAGGGTTTTCAAAAGTGCCTAACTCCCATAGGTTTCAATAGGAGTGAGGCACCTAGCCTGCTCAAGCACTTTTGAAAATTCCACCAGGTGCCTAACTGCATCTAAGTACCTTTGAAATTCTGGCCTAGGCTGACCAGAAACAATCCATCAATTTACTAGCTACAGTTAATACTTCCTTTGTTTAATAAATCCGTTTTAAATGCAAAACATGTTTTTTAAACTTACTTTCTTATGTATCCAGCACATTTACTGTAGTTTTATCTAATAAAAGTTAAAATGCTGGTTTTGCACATTTGGAGTTCTAATTTCCATCTAAAGGCAGCTTGACATAAATCCTGAGTAAAAAAAATCATCTAGTAAATGAAGATTGAGTTTTTCACCATTTTCTAACATAACAAAAAATGTCAACTTTAAGAATCTCAGTAAGGAATGTGAACCTATAAAATTGGTTAAATAGACAGGGTATCCTCCTGGTTAGCAAAAAGAATTACCAGATATACTGTAAAGGCTATATTTAGCTGCAAATCAAATGGTTATCTCAACCATTGAGAATGAACATTTCTTTAGGAAAACAACTAAAAAGTACAAATGCAAAACAAAATTAAAATCAATTATTTAACTCAAAGTTTCCTACTTACTGATTGAAATCAAATCATCTTAACTCGTTCTAATTCAAAACTGGCCCACCCATTCCCCTACTCAAGTAATCTCCCTTCACATCATGCTGTTTTAGAGAAAGCTGGTGCTAGCTGGTCATCAAACTCCCTGTTTGGGAATTGGAAGTAGTTGTGGACAGTAATGTTCCCTAATTTCTTTCTTTAACCCCTACCTTTTCTTGTATGGGAATGTAAGGGGCATTACCCAGAGGCAGCAAACTTCACGAGGTGCAAAGGGCGGGGGGGGGGGGGGAAAAATGGGGGCCCCTAATAGAGCCCCCCCCCCCCCAATTCCACCAATTGGCATATTGCATGGTTCTTAGACCAGCAAAGAGCCTTCACGGGTGAGGGCGAAGGAGAGGTCCAGGGAGACAGTGTTGTGGAGATAACTGCTGCCCCCCATTCTATACAAGACTAGGGAGAGCCACACATGGAGCACCCTCTCCATATGAAGATCCGTGGGCCCAGTACTGATCTCCACCTCCTTGTTTTTAAATGCTTGAGTTTTGTAGATGACTTCACCACTCTCAGTGACACATTTTAATCAAGCTGAAAGATTGTCTAGTGGTTAGGGCTCTGACCTTAGACATGGAAGACCCAAGTTCAATTCTTGGGTTGGTTTTTCTGACCTTGGGCAAGTCACTTAGCATCTAGTACTTTAGTTTCCTAACTGTACAACAGAGACAACACCACTGCCCTGCTTCTGAGGATAAGTATATTAAAGGTTGTGAAGCGCTTTGAGATCTACTGTTGAAAGGTGCTGTATAAGAAATAAGCATTATTATTAACTGGTTTTTTAAATTACTCTTTTGTGGGCCAATTTATTCAGGATGGGCACACCATGACCCAGAGGCCCAGCTCCTCAAAGATATTTAGGCACATAACTCCATTAAAATCAATGGGAGTTAGACACCTAAATTCCTTTAAAAATCTAGCCCACAGAGACTAAGTTACTATCCAAGTCAGAGGCAGAGCTGCAAATGGAACTTAGGAGTCCTGGCCTAAACCTATGCTCCTACCACCAAACCATCATTCCACGTCACCGTTCAATGGAGCAAAGCCCTGACTCCCCATCACTGGGTTGAAATACCAACCCCACAGCCATGCAAGCACGTGGCGTACAAAAACCCTCCAGCCGTTCCAGCTTTGGATTTGCAATCTTGGAAATTTTAAGTATTTGAGAAAAATGTAACTCTGAACTCAGTTTGTGTGTGAGGGGTTGTTTATAGACCCCGGCACGGGAATGACTATCTTTAAATAGGTCTATTGAAAAGGCTGCCAGGATTGCAGAGAGAGGTTTTCTTGGATGTTACCCCTCTGTCAGACTCGCCTTCCCCCCCAACCTGCTTCCTGGCTCCACAAATTTGAGAGCTGTCAGCAGCCAATTCAACTTGCAAAGATGCTGTGACAAATGCGAGCCCAGCCTCTTTGTTTCAAATCCCTGGAGGATCACAAAGCCCTTCAAGCTGAAGTTGATGAACACCACTGCAAACCGGAGATAAGCTCCGCTGGGAAGCAAGCAATGCTCAGCCCTGGCACCTGATTGGCAAAGCTTCAGCAGCGTGACCTATTTCTGCAACTGCAGAGCTTTGGTGGCGGCTTTTTTTCCCCTCACGTAAATGCAAAACCCTCCAAGCAAGTTGCCACAGAGGTAGGTGACAGAGCAAGCTAAATTGATGGATTCAAAGCATCAGCTTGGGATTGATTATCGATAGATAGATAGATAGATTTGTCATATTGATTACTTTAATATCCATTTGGATCGTTTGGTAAGGTTGCCTTGCGGCTTATTTACTGTCTCTTAATGAGGCCCCTAAGGTGACAGGAGTCAATGTGACTCATACATTAATTACATGCTACAGAATGATCATGCTGTAGTTAACCTTCCCCCAAACATGCTCCAATTCCACTGTATCGTCTTTTACAATACATACCTCAGCGGGCCAGAGCAGTGACTGCCAGGCTACTGCACAGAGTCAAAGGCCAGTATTGTAATGTCAGAGGCAGAATGCAGTGAGAGCCTTGTAGGGAGGGGATATGTATAGGGCACCAAGCATTGCTCAAGAGGGAGGAAAACTAGCTTTGAAATTCCAGCAGTTCACTTCACATTGGAACATCCCTCCACAGCACATATGCTTTAAAGCAAGTCAAGGGGGTAGCTTCCACAGTGTAGGGGGCAGTTGAATAAGTTGGTACATGACAACACTTGGAAAGTTTCTTTTCTTTCTTCCTTTGGAGGAAGGGACAAGACACGGATCTCCACTTTCCTAAGACTATGCTAGCCATCCCTCAAAAGAATCAGATGCGGGCTTTGTTCAGTGCTACTCCAAGTATTAGCCATAACAGGAGAAAGAATTTACTCTAGAAAGGTATGTGGATATAAATATCATGATATTTTTTCTTGCCATCAGCTAAGCCATTGAGAAAGACTAAGGAGGGGATTGTCAAAAGGCACAAATGGTAGTGAGGTGCTTAAGTGCCATGTGTGCTTCTGAAAACTTCTCCCTAAGACTAAATATTTTTAAAAATTACGTAAAAGAGACAAAGCTTAAAAATATTTAAGGAAATAGAAAAGACTAATTGGCAAACATAACAAAAAGCTGCAGGACAGGCTAAGGTTATCTTTAATAACCAAAGAGAATATGGTTAAACTGAAAAGGCTAAAGTTAATAATTAAGAAAATAGAAAGGCTACCATTAAATAAGCAGGCAAAAGACAAGGATTAAAAGATTTCTGAAGTTTAAAGAGAGAGGTTAAGTATTCATACAGAATTGTAAAAATATGGATCTTCCCTCTGACTTCTTTGCTTGTGTTTTACAACTAGTCCCCCTCCCCTCATCCCACTGTTTAGATTACAAACGCTTTTGGACAGGAGCAGTCTCTTTGTGTGTGTTTGTACAGTACCCAGCCCAATGGGATCACAATGGTGTTCAGCTCTTTGGGCACTACTGTAGTACAAATGCTAACGCTGCTCAGAAAGGAAGCTGCCTTATAAAACAGCTTGGACAGGCTAAATGGATGGATCACTGGCACAAATCCACCTGAAAACACAGAGACAAATGGACTTTGCTTTTCCGGCAGATGGAGAGGAGATGGAAATCACAAAGGAAGCCTCATGCACGCAGATAGGATGAGATGTGCCATTTTTGTCACTGTTCAATTACACCTGTCTAAGGAAACCAATTGACTTGAAGAGTGACAGGCAAAATGAAAATTAAGTGTTTTTCTCCTTTCTCCCATCGACAAGGTGCCACATCATCATGACAAAGCGGCTCTCACATTGTTTTCCCCAACCCAAATGAGTTTGACTTTTTCTTTAAATTTGCAGGGTCGGGGGGCAGAAAGATGCTTTTTATGATTTCAGATGCAGGAGTATGGATGGGCTTTTAGCATCAAGGGGGAAACACCGAGTATAAATGCTTTTGGTTCGGCAAACTACAATAGAAATAGAGTGAAATGGAAGCTGGGGCAGCACCTGTCACCACGGGCAGTAGGCGGGCAAGGTTCTGCATATGGACATCCTCAGGCTTGTGGAATCCTCCAGGACGCTGACAGGTCAGCAGGAGTCACTGCAGAGGCTGAGGTGGCTCACCTCTCATTCAGGAATGAGTGCAACCCCCACTGCCCTGATTAGCAGCAGTCACAATACCACTCAAGGGACACGAGTGCCATCACCTCTTCTCACTCAATCACCTTTGGCAGAACGGTATTCCACGAAGCAGGAACCCAGCACACCCGTTGCTGCACTGATAGTTCATGACACATGAAAAGCTGCTGTCCGGATCCTAATTGGTTACTGTATCACGGTTGCAAACTCATCATCTACTATGCTTCATTAGTTTCCCATAATGTACATACATAATGATCATCTAAGAGAGCAAGACTGCTACCAATCAAGTTTAGCTGGAGCAGAAAAGACTACAAAAAACTGGGTGGCAGTTACAGTTTCTTTTCTCAATTACTGGTAGAAAAATTATGTTCATCTGATTTCTAAGATGTAAAAAAAAAAATCATTTTTAAAGTTATTACCAGCATGTAGAATAAAATGACATTAAAACTAACACATCAAGCATAGAAAGTATAAGTTTTGACAGGAGCCACAGAAACAGAATATTGGGCAGCCTTAGATTGTTCTGTATCCCTCGGGAAGGAGTCCCTTCAGAGAACTCCGCAAACGGCACCGTATTGAGCCTGCCTTCCAGGTGAGAAGGAACTGGAGCTCAGTGCTGCGCTGGATGAGGCATAGCAGTCACTGCAGAGCAATGGAAGCCGGCTCTTTAGCACTGAGCCAAGCAAGCTATTACCGCAGCACTCCCAGGTCAGTGCGGATGGAGACATCAGCTATGGTTCTTTTGCTTGGTGCTGCAGAGCGCTATCGGATCAGTGAAAACGAAAATAAAGTTATCTATGATGAAAGCATTGAAACACCAATTATGGGTAATTTGATGGAACAACAGCTGCCGGGAGAGTATCCCTTGCAAATACAAGTACCTGAAGGGTATAAATATGCAAAAGGGGGGGCGGAGGGGAAGGCGCACTACTGTGTGGTATAAGAAATTGCACTTGCATTAACTAGATGAAATTGAGCAAAGGAAAATCTAGGCAGTAAAACTTTGCTAATGATGTTACCTGTTAGACTGAAATGGTCTCCCGAGGACCCTCATTACTCAATTCATTTAAACTAGACAGAACAAAAACACTAGATAAATACACACTAGAGAACAATCCTACAATGGCGGAGGATAGTGGATGAGACTGCACGTAACCAGGGTGGATTGATTTAAATCACCCAGTGGAAAGCCTCGATTTAAATCTGTTTTAATCAACTTTTCCATTTGTACTTCCACTATTTTCTAAAGAAAGGTGCATTCTCATTGGTGATATAACCTATAGTTATATAGGAGGGTGCACTATTACTACATACATTTATTTAAGCAATTATAAAGCTTAATATTTTCAGATTCTTAACTGTACATTCTTAGTATATTAGAAAATGCTTATTTACTAGGTAATAACTGTAATAACTTTTTTGCATGATTTGTGTCAAGCTGCATTAGGATAATAACTGGAATTTAATTAAACTCACAAAATAGCATATAATTTAAAAAAACTTAAATGCTTTAGATGCATAAACTTCTTATCAAAACATGATTTACATTTATAACTAAATGATTTATTAAACAGAGGGATTAACTGTAGTCAGTGAATTAAACTGATTATTTCAGGTCAGCCTGGGGAAATTTTCAAATATGTCTAAGTGAAAGTAACTGCAGCTTAAGTTCCTACTCGCCTAACTCTCTTGAAAATGACAGTGTCTCCTAAGGGTACGTCTATACTGCCCGCCGGATCAGCAGGTAGTGTTCAATGCATCGGGGATCGATTTATCGCGTCTCGTCTAGACACGATAAATCGATCCCCGAATCGACGCCCATACACACCTTGGCAGAAGTAAGCGGAGTCAACGGGGGAGCCGCGGCGGTCGACTTGCCGCTGTAAGGACAGCCAGGTAAGTCGAACTAAGATACTTGGACTTCAGTTACGCGAATAGTGTAGCTGAAATTGCGTATCTTAGGTCGAACCCCCCCACCCGCTTGTGTAGCACAGGCCTAAGTTACTTAGGCTACTTTGCCATATTTATAAAACTTGACTTCAAAAGTTAGAATCAGGGGGAAAACATCTTTCTTTATGCAGAAAAGCAGCCTTTAAATCAAAGGCTTTGATAGAGGCTCATGGATTCAGCATATTTATTTATTATTTAAATTACTTAAGAAATTATAATAAGTTTACTCCTTAACATATTTTGTATTACATTGATTTCATTTTAAACAAGTTTATTTTAAAAAAAGAAAAATTATAAACAAAAAAGCCATTGATTTTTATTCACCCTGCACTTAACAGATCTTTTCCTATCTTATTTCTGTGACTGGTACGTGGTTATTCAAAGGCACAGTATCACGTCTCCTCTCACAGACAAGCACAGTATCTTGCATTATACTATGCTAGTTTACCTCCTCAGTCTGAGCGGTCCTTGGATGAGAGAAAAATCATTGATACTTTACTTCAAGGTGACGAGTACAATAACATTGACACTGCGGTGGTAAGGCTGGAACAGTAATAGACTAACTTATAACTTAGCTAAAATAATTCACACACAAAAGACTGGAGGGATATTTCTGTAGGAAAGTAACATAGGAAGATTTATTTTGAACTACTATTGTGAAAGACTAATAAGTAGGTTACCATGTTGGGCACGTACACAATACATTCCTTAAGGAGTCTATCTAGAAAGAAACAAGCAAGTTGAACACAGCCTAATCCCTACACCAGTAGGGATTCTTGTTTAAAAAACAAACAAACAAAAACCCCCACTGTCTTACACAGAGTGAGAATTACAGGATAACTACTACAGGAATTCAGCTCTGAATGAACACCAGTCTCCTCACATGATTATTAATGAGAGATGATCAGTGAGAAACAAAAAATAATTACAGGAAGAGTTCCAGAGATCTCAAACAACAAGGACAGTCGGTGAAAAATCTGACCTTGTATCTCATGGCTGGCTTTTTGTTTCGAATACCAGGTGACTAATTCCCAAAAATTCAATTTCTGGTTACCAAACTGT
This sequence comes from Trachemys scripta elegans, assembly GCF_013100865.1. Classification (NCBI taxonomy): domain Eukaryota; kingdom Metazoa; phylum Chordata; order Testudines; family Emydidae; genus Trachemys; species Trachemys scripta. The sequence continues at coordinate 25,035,629 of NC_048309.1, read as the reverse complement.
TCAGATTCTCTTACACCAGGCTAAGCAGATTCAGTCTCTCTGCCACTGCAATTATAGCATTGTCAGTGCTTATGTAAAGGTGTTACTCCTCAGATCTGGTTATTTTAGTGTCAGAGCTATGGAATAGGAGGATTTAGTAAAGGATATTTTTTTCCATCGCAGCATGCTATTGCAGAAGTACAGTCAACATGGGTTGGTGCTGGAGAAGGATGTAGTGATCACAAGGTAGTTCAACCTACCTCCTAATTCTAAAGGCATCAAGCTAGAGTACAGGCTCCAGACTCTAGAAGGCAAATGGCTTGGCGTAGGGATTCTTCAATAGAAGTTGGCTACGGCAATCCAACAGGTGGTTATGTCCATAAACTAGCACTTGCAGAAGAGCTAAGGAAATACCAATTGCCCGAGTACTCAGTGACCCTGGATGCATTGCATCATGTGGGTATACTCTGTCCCAATGGCTTGTAGAACAATGCCCGAGCCCACAACGAAAGAGCTCTGGCTTGGAGACCGAATATGCAATGTTTCTGGGCTTCCCAGATCTGCTTCTATAGTAGGAGCAGGAATCGGCTCAGGATCACCAAGTTCATTTCACAGGATGAGATACAGAATTAAGAAAGCTGGCGAATTTGGGAAGAGGGGGAAAAAAAATAAGCTAAAAAAAAACAAAAACAAAAAAAAACCCCAGTGCTTGGTTCCAAAACAGCATTTCTTTCAGTCCAATAGCACTCCTTCTGGCAGCTCCACTACCACAGGGGCACAGTCATCTGGCTCAGCCTCAAAGTCCCATTTGAATTTCTTAGTTAGGTGGGCTTTAAATTTTTCTGCCTTTTTCCTCAGCGTCCTGTCAACGGTGGTGCTGCAGGTGTAGGAAAAAAACACCTAAAAGAATACATTAGAAGTCAGTAAGATAATCACAGAGGTGGCATAAATGCACGTTTTCCCTGCCTTGACGGGGGCCAAAGAGCCTTTCTATGGGGTGGGCAGATTTCAGTTTCAGGTTAGTCTGGCTTGAGAGGAACTTTAGTTGCAGGGTTTCAGAAGTGGCCATGGGGCTACAAGCAGCTCCTTAACAAGGCACTGCAGTCTCTATCTTCACTCAGTAGCCAAGATAAACACTGCTTCCATACCACAAGTTCAGCAAGGGTCAGGGTTATTTTAATCTTTGAAAACAGAGGAATGAGGGGAGTCTTGTTTCAAGTAGGGATATGCATGGAGTTAAACATATATGGTGGGGCTTCCAAAAGAATGCAAGTGATGCCACTGAAAGTGAATTAAACCTTTGCTCTTAAGTCACTTATTTCGGGGCTTCTGTCCCACCCCCAAAAGAGAACAGCAGTGGAAGAAAAGGCCAGCTCAATGACTAGAGGTTGAAACTCAGTCTCTGAAGCCAAAGGGCAGCCACAAGACATTTTGTTTGAATGCACTTGGTGCAGCTTTAAACAGCAATGATACAGGCACTACTGCAGAGTTCTAGGTAGGCATTAGAAGTTGGGACTGTGAACCTTGGAGACTTGAGACTTTGTTTTGTTTTAATTTTAAGGGCAAAGTCAAAGACTTGGTCTTGTTTATTCTCTTGAGACCAACTTTCCCGCATGTAATGGTTTATAACTGCTAAACAGATGGAGGCGGACAGCGAAGAGGCTTAGAAGTACCAATCTCCTTCCCTCTAGAGAATGGGATTCAAAGAAGATGGCCACCTATGAAAACAACATGCCCATCGCAGCAGTTGCCCATACCATACAATCTCTGAGCAGCTGGCACTGTCAGCTGAGGGGAGACCTAGGCCCAGACTGAGGTGCATTGATGAGGCTTTTTTCTGAGGGGAGGAAGGCGTGTGCCGCAGTAGTGTCCCCTTTGGGCCAGCAGTTTTAGTTTCTGACCGTAACAAATGCTTAAAAACAAACTCAAATATTTTAAGCAGATTAAACCAAATCCAAATTAGAACTAGCTATTGCATGACTGAGATCTCATAGCATGAATCAGAAGCATGCGTCCTGACCTGGGGGCAGAACCAGGGGGGGGTCTGACCACCCTCCCTCTCTTTATGGCTAGATATGGAGCTGATCCCCACAGTTTTGTCTGCTGTAACATGTGACCACAATATGGGTCTCCACCATTTCCAATGTCTTAGAGGCAGAAGAAACTGCCTTGGAGACTGGAGAAATGGAGGAGGTCCCCTACAATTCAAATTTCTAATCTCATGCACATTACAGACATCCCTGAAGATCCTTGAACACAGGTAGCTGCAACCTGAACAGACCCTAAAGGCGGGATTTTCTAATGTCTCACTTACACATAAATCCATTAACTTTTCACACATTCACAGTTTTTCTGTGGCACTTCAGACAGTTATTGCAGATGTGTCTGACTAAATAGGATTTTCAGCCTCAGAGCCCATCTCGCCTCCTGCTTGAATTTGTGACACAGAACTCATTTCCACAGCAAATTGATGCTCTAAGCTAAAGAATTTCATTGCAGGATCAAGCTGAAGGTAAAACCCCTTTGGGAAGAATGCTGTTATTCAAAAGAGATCTATAGACAACAGGAGAAAACACCGAAAATGAATGGCAAAGTTCATTGCTTTGTGTATAACTGTTTGCTTTTTCCTTGTTCATCCTACTGTGAAACTGCCTCTTCACACAGAAACATTAACAAAACTCTCCTATGAAATGAGGCCAGTGTTAAAAAAGGGACTAACAGTGAGATCATGGAGTTCTACATTTATCCCGCTCAATAAGTTACACATCAAATTTATTCTTATAGAAGCCAAAAAAATATATTTTTTTAAAACTTCAAGTGCTGCATAACCTCACTCTAGGCCGAGGGTATGAAAATCAAGCAGTGTTCTTTCTGCCTCTTCAACTACCACCAGGAATAAGGATTCTGCAATTGAAGCTTAGGGGAAGGTTCCATGCAAGAGGTGGAATAGAATCCAGCTCCCATTCCCATGGATTCAATGATTCTAAAGTGCTAGCAGGAATAAAATTGATCAGTGAAATGAGCAGACAGGTTCGGTAAGAAGCAGACAATTTTACCATGTCACTTTTCTGATTACAATTACACTTTAAGATTGTTCTCTGCTGCCAGCGGTACTGTGTGTTTTACCCAGGTACGTGTGGTAAGAGGTGAGTTCACTATGTATTATTTCCTTGTGTTCCCCAGTCTGTCTGTTGTATATTCATCTTATTCTTAGAATGTAAGCTCTTTTTGTTCTGTCTTTGTACAGCACCTAGCGCAATGGGGTCCTGATCCATGACTGGGGCACCTAGGCACTCCCAGAATACAAATAATTAATCATAGTACTCCCACCGGCGCCAAGAGCCAGAGAGCAGTAATGTCAGTAGAGAACCTTTAGTGACAAAAAGCTGGCTTTCACCCAAAGTATTTTTCTTTTGTGCAATTATGAGTGCAATGGCCACCATCAGACATCAGTGAGCACTGCACCCAAGACTTCTCACAGAATAGCATCAGTTCTTTAGCTTCAGCAGTATAGGCTAAAGCTGGGCTTTTAAAAAGGCCTAAAGGAGGTACACCTCTACCCCGATATAACGCTGTCCTCGGGAGCCAAAAAAATCTTACCGCGTTATAGGTTAAACCGCATTATATCGAACTTGCTTTGATCCACCAGAGTGTGCTGCCTGGACCCCCCGAGCGCTGCTTTACCGTGTTATATCTGAATTCGTGTTATATCGGGTCGCGTTATATCGGGGTAGAGGTGTAGGTACCCAAATCTCATTGACAGTCAACAGGATTTGGCTTCAAGCCACTCCTCTGAAAATCCCACTCCAAGTCCACTAGCTGAAAGCAGTAGCAAGCTGATATTTTCTTACATGGTCCACCACTAGTGGGGACAAAAACATACTTTGCCAATGGGTTACATGAAGAGCTGGGCAGGAAACTGTTTTCCTGTCACAAAAGAATGTGAGATTTCAGAAAGTTTTCCCTCACAAATTGGAACAAAAAGCTGAAATCTAAAAATTTTTTGTGAACTGAAAATCCAAAAAAAGTGTCAGATAAGATCAGCAGAAATGTTTTGTTTCGATAATTTCAAAATGTTTCATTTGTTTTGACCCTTTAAGATTTTAATTTTTTTCACATTTTTGCTGTATATTAACTTTCATTTCTAAATGAAAACAGTTTTGAAATGGAAAAATTGAATTTTTCATTTCAAAAATGTCAAAACGGAACATTTCAATTTCAAAACAAATTTTTTTTTTCAAAAACAAAAAATTTATCAAAAACTGTCTTACTAAGTTTCAGTTCTGATGAATCAGCATTTTCTGATAAACAACACTTCATAAAACAATTCCCAGCCAGCTCTAGTTACATGAATATTTCCTACGGTTGGCAAATGTTGAAGACTTTTATCCTTAAATCAAAGCTTTTGCTCATTAAAAGTACATCTACATTGCAAAGAACCCAGAGGCAGCGAGTCTGAAAGCCCAGGTCAAACAAAATAGGAGTGTAGATGTTCCGCGTGGGCTGGAGCCCAGGTTCTGAAACCCAGTGAAGGAATGTCTACACTGATATTTTTAGCCCCATAGCAAGAGCCTGAGTCAGCTGACCTCTAAGACTTGCTGCCACAGGATTTTTGTTTTTTTAAAGCAATGTAGACATGCCTCAACATTCTAAAACAGCTAAGCAATGCTCAGCCCATCAGATCACAGAGTTAATTCCATACGTTGAACCTGAGAAGCTGGCATGGAAGGACATGTTGCAGTTTGGCTAATTTTCATTTTATTGCTTTATGGAATGTAAAAATAATGTTCATTTTAATAAACCTGATTATGTTAATTACTGGCTTCATAACGTTTTTATAGCAGTGGAAGGAAGCTTTTAGGAAGTCTCGCTTTCGGTTTGTGGGGAACAGGCCTATCCTGCATTGTGACACTGATCGAAACTGTTCACAAGTGAGAGTCATTAGGGGCCGATGGAGGAACTCTCTACACTGAAAACAGCACCTCTTAGTTTCTAGCCAATTAAGATATTGAAATATTCTATAGCAGCAGCAAATAGTCACAAATACAGAAATGTGACCGATCTATCTGACGAGGGAGGAGGTGGTACTCAAGGCCTACAAATCATCTACAGCACATTTGGAACAATTACTGCCAAGAATAAAAATCTTCCCTGCTAAACATGTCTTTGGGTTGTTGTTTTTTTAAAGAGGAAAACTTAAAGAGGCAGAAAATTGAATTTCGTTTAGCTATTAAATCTTTATGAATATTTAAAAAGCTGTTAGAGTGATTAAATAAAGGGGAGGTATTTTATAAGCACATCCTTCAGATCTTGCTGTGCGGGATTATAAAGCTTTGCTGTGGCTGCCTTAGCATCAGTACAGACTTTTCTGCACTCTGGGCAACCATCTCTAAATTCCCACTGGTTAACAGCCTGATTCAAGGCAAACAAGTGAGCATGATACAAAGCCCAAGACAAGGGGGATGGGGAAGGGTCCTCTTTGATACTGCCAGTGCTCTAAGTTCATAACGGGCTTCACTCCAGAACAGAATCCTGACAATTTAAACTGATCTAAATCAGTATCAGTGGACTTTTAATCTGCTACAAAGGAAAGTTTCCATTACGATGTGTCAAATTCAGAAAATCAGATCCCCGTGCACTCACTCAAACCCCCTTACTAATGTTTAGTGTAAGGGAGTCTAAGGCCTTGTCTACATTAAGAAAATGCGTATTGCTGCAACTAAATTGATTCACTCACACAGGCAGATACTCCTAATATAGATAAACTCCAGTCCATTCTGATGCAGTATAACTCTCACTTAAGATACATAAGGCCAGTGTTAATTGCCTAGAAGGCACAAAAGATTTAGTCTCTCCCCCCCACCCTTACCTCCTCCTGTTAGCTGCTTTTCTTGTTACACTGCTCTACTGGAGCTGCTATATGTCGGTTAACTCCATTTACACTGTCTAAGACTCCCATACACAGTCTCAATGGGTCAAATTCAGAGGTGAGGTGTAAGTGGGTTGTGTGTGTAAGCAACGTACAACATACACATGGGGGGGGTGTGTATCTTACACAAGGTTATGTTCCCCTAGACTCCCCTCTGAATTTGGTTGAGTCTGGCTTTGTATGCCCACTCATTTCTCATGAGAATCCCCCTATGTCTGTTTCCCAAACCACCTGCACAGCTGGTAACTTACCTGTAAGGTGCTGGTTAAAAAGTTGTCCTGGGAGACTATGTCCACAAAGAAGTCAGCTGGAATTTCACTGAGCTGGTGGTACAGGACAGAAATGAGGTTGGTGTAGAGGGCCTGATGCTTCCCTATGGCATCCTCTGATCTGCACAAAACATTCAGAAGTTTTTTCCAGTGCTCAAATGCATCATAGACATTCCCAATCAGGAAGCAGATGAAAGCAAACTGCAGCTCAGCTGGAAACACCCAGTCAAGGGAGGGCATGGAAAAAAGACAGGGAAGAACTTTAGTCATTCAACCATAAGTGGAACCGAGGATTATATTACTTTTGTGGACAATGCCAATTTTTGCATACATTCGCTGAGTTTGTCTTGCTGACACACAAACAGCACCCTGTACTCCTGATGACTATATTAATAGTCGTCAGTCCTCCAAGCACTGACCACTCTCCACCCCCTTGACTATATGACTGAGAAGCAAGCATAGCACAATCGAAGAGGACATGTTATAGCAATGACCATTAACCTTCTCATCATAAGCATTCATAAGCGGAGTCTGAGAACAACGTCACTACCAAGTGATTTCCAGAGATTGTGCTGTGGTGTTTGGGATGTCACAAAACATTATTTCTACCTATTACTGAAATACTACAACACAAAACCAAGACATTACATCAAGATTTTGTGGTCTCCTGTGACCCCATTTAACACAATCTTGCCTCATAGCTGCTAGGAGGGAATAGTGATCTCTCGATGTCTCTTCTTGCCTTTCCTGAGCCTACATGTCCAAAAAAGGGGAGCTAGGAAATTGCTGCTGCCACCATAACTAGACAGTGACATGGGTACCACAGTATGGACACATGCAGTCGGACAACAAGAGCAATCTATGATACTATGTGCGCAAAAGACAATGTGCTATTGCTGTTACAACAGCTTTGCTCACCTAGGCCTGGTCCATGCTTAAAAGTTAGGTTGACATAGCTATGGTGCACAATCCACACCCCGAGACTGTAAATATGCCATCCTAACCCCAGATTAGGCTAAACTGATGGAAGAATTCCACTATTGATGCTCAAAGAGGTGGATTACCAACAGCAATGGAAAAAACCTTCCAACACTGTAGGTAGCATCTACACTATGGCACTACAGTGCCCTAGTCCTTAGTATAGATGTGGCCTTATTTTGCCACGCAGGGCTCAGAATTACCAGATGTTTAGACACTCACTTTGCCAATAGTGTCCCCTCATGCTTCTCACAGAGCACTGGGAAATGGTAGCTAGCTGGGAAGGACATTCGCTGTTTTTACCTCCTAGAACATTTCACAATACAGTTCTGCTGTTTTAGAAGCTAGAGAGTTAACAGATAAAACAACGAGGACATGAGAAGAATTTCTAGTAAATACCAAGCATCCAGAGTTTATCTTGAGGGTAACAGTGTCATCTCAGCTTGGTTTCAGAGTCCTCAATAGAGCTGGCATTAACTTGTAGCAGACGTTGCCATTGTTTCCAATGGAGTTAGCAGCTAATTACAGCAATTCTATTGAGGGCCACCAGCTGGTAATTTCTGATATGTTAGTAAATAATGCATGTCACATTCTTCTGTACAATGCATACAGTCTTTGTTCAAAGCTTTTCCTCACAACAATCCCCAAATCCTACCAGAAGGCATCACCAGTGGTGCACAAGAGAAGGTTTTAACTTCCTAAACTTGCTTCTTCCCCGTCTTTCAGCCATGGCTACTCTAACATGGGAGGAGTGGGGGAGAGAAAAGCTTACCATGTTCAAGATTCCCTGCTGCTTAGTTATTTTAATGAAAACTGGAAGTTAACAATAAATGGCTATAGGTAAAGTGCTGTAGCAGTCAAAACCAACTGACCAATTTCAGCATGTCACAGTGATGTCCTATTTGTAGCACTTTCCTACTTCTAGGATAACCCATTTTCTCTATTCCTAAATTGAATAATTATGTTGACAGCCATCATGTTGCAATTAAGGATTTCAATGCACTGTAACTGCACCATCCAGCCTGTTCCCAGTGATCACCTTTTTCAATGAAAATATGTATAGATAAACATAAGGGTGGAGGTTTAAAAAGTGGCTTTTTTTTTTTTTTTTTTTTAGTTAATTGACAGGTTGCCAGGAGAGGCAGAACCAAACAATGTACTATGGAGGAGAAGACCCCAGAGACCGATGTGAAAGGAACATTAGGGGAAAGAGAGACTCCCGTAGCAATACGGAGAGAGTTCCATAGCTAACATTCCACACACTGCTCTGAAAATTCATGCATAGTAAGTTGCAGTGAAAACAGGGCCGGCTCTAACTTTTTTGCTGCCCCAAGCAGCAAAAAAAAGTGCCGCGCCGCCGGAGCCTGCCCCCCGCCGAGCACCGTGCCGCCGGAGCCCGCCCCCTGCCGAGCGCCGCCGGAACCCGCCCCCCGCCGAGCGCTGCGCCGCCCCAAGATTGGCCGCCCCTTACCAGGTACCGCCCCAAGCATGTGCTTGGTTGCCTGGTGCCTGGAGCCGGCCCCGACTGAAAAGCACTTTTCATTTAAGGATCTCAAAATGCTTTACAAACATTAAGCCCCAAAACACCCTGTGAGATAGGGAATGTATTATCCTTGTTAACTGGAGACACAGAGAGACTAAGAGACTTGCCAAAAATCCAAATGCTAATTTACTGGCAAGAGTGGAACTAGAACAGGGGTGGGCAAACTACAGCCCGTGGGCTGGATCTGGCCCATCAGGGCTTTGGATTTGGCCCATGGGATTGCCATTCCTATGGTGCCGTGGGCCCCGCACCACTGCTGGAAGCAGCCGGCACCACATCTGTGTCCCTGGGGGCTCCGTTCGCTGCCCTCACCTCCAGGTACTGTCCCCCGCAGCTCCCATTGGCTGGGAACAGGGAACCGCAGTGAATGGGAGCTTCGAGAGAGGTACCCGCATGTGAAGGAAGCACGCAACGGAGCCCTCTCTCCCCCATCCCCCCACCCGGGGCCGCAGGGACATGGTCCCGGCCACTTCTGGGAGCGGCGCGGGACCAGGGCAGGCAGGGAGCCTGCCTTAGCCCCGCTGACACCCCGGAGCAGCTCCATGTAAGCAGCGTCGGGTCGGAGCCTGTACTCCAAAACCCTCCTGCACCCCAAACCTCTCCCGCACCCTGTCTGCATCCCAACCCCCTGCTCTGAGCCCCCTTGTACACCCCACACCGCTCTTGTGCCACAACCCCCTGCCCTGAGCTCCTTCCTGCACACCACACCCCCTCCCACATCCCTCACCCCAACCCCCAGCCCTACATTCATGGCCCTGCATGCAATTTCCCCACCCAGATGTGGCCCTCAGGCCAAAAAGTTTGCCCACCCCTGAACTAGAACCTAAGTGTTCTAATTCTCAGTTTCATACTATAGACTATAATGATTGCTGGACACCATTCTTGCTGTTAAGCGTTCAAGGCTGTTTGCAATGACTCTGTTTCTGGGGCAGCCTTTATACTCACCGAGCACATCCTGAGGCTGGCTGGAGTACTGCTTGTTAATCACTGTTTCCAGAGCATAGCTAAGGTCCATGCTGTGCCTGGTTATTTCCTCAGGAGTGGCACCATCAGGGTACATCTGCTTCGGCATCTCTGTGAACCGGATCTCAGTGCCAGCTTTCAGCTTCATTTTGGGCAGTCGGGCCAGGCCTTCTGCATAGCTCTTACATTCTGTGTCATATCGGGGCAGGTTCTGTTCAGCTCTGTCTTTGGTGTGCTTCCCAGCCAGAACCGGCAGAACCTCTGAAAAGGCACAGATCTGTCCACTCTCTGGCTGCAGCTTCTTCATCACTGGTTCACTGATGAAGTTAGTGAGGGAGATCCATTTCTTGAGGGTCTCATATGGGTATGGCCCAAGAAACTTGTCCATCTCCTGGAGGTTTGACCTCATTATTTCAATCTCTTCTTCAGATGCTGGGGTGAGGTCCACTTCCTCATTCAATGAGTTCCAGTGCAGAATCTGCAAGTCTCGCTGCTGCAAGCTTAAGAAGAAGCCAGTACGGGGACCTGTCTCTTTGGTATTACACCTGTTGACAGAGCTATAGTGGAAGAAATGGATGCCTGGAGGGATCATCTTGACTCCCCGGAATCTGGGGCCCACATGCCAAGTGTTGTAATCAATGCCAAACTCTGTCCCCTCAGGCATGTTCAAAATGACAACTGTAGCACCCTCAAAAAAGAGTCTCTTGGCCAGGTCTGGATCTATCTGCATCTCTGCCATCTTGTCTGCTGGTCCTTCTGTTATGTCAGGCCTCTCCACCAGGAATCTAGGATAGGACAAGCACATTGAACTTGTATTACATAAATACACAGATGCTTCCATCCAGCATATTTTATTAAAACCATGGCAAGTTAACATAGCCTGATGTTGTACTTCTGGTCTGCACACTCCCTGAGGCAGGGCTGTTTTGATATCTCTGCCTTACACAGTAAAGAGAACAGTTAGTGCTTAATAAATAATACATAGGTGCCTAGGCATCCAGACATGCAGCCTTCTGACCCCAGCCCCTGAGCTCAGAGCAGCAATTCACTGCACTAGCCAAGAGAGAGGAGGGAAAGCTATAGCAATACAATGATATTTAGCAGCTAGACAAAGTCAGTCCTAAAAACATACCAACGAAAGCACAATATCTACTCACAGCCCTTCCAGGGAGGATCATGAGAAACATCACAGATTATAGCTCCCCAATACACACCTCACAGTAGTATGTCAGTAAATGAGAGAAGATTTTACAAGCTCCCCCCCCCCGACACCCGGAACCCCTCCCGGGTACAACCCCCTCCCCCGCACACCTAGAGCCCCTCCCGGGTACAACCCTCCCCTCCAGCACCCAGAAACCTTTCCCCTCCGGGTACAAGCCCCCCCCTTCCGGGAACCCCTCCGGGGACAAGCTCCCTCCCCCGGCACCCGGAACCCCCACCCTCCCGGGTACAACCGCCCCCCCCCCGCCCCCCCTCCCCCCCCCGGCTCCACGCCCCCCCCGCCGGCACCCCTTTCCCTCCCTGGTACAACCCCTCCCGGTCCCCCCCGGCACCCGTTCCCCTCCCAGGTACCACCCCTGCCGGTCCCCCCCGCCGGCACCACTCCCGGGTACAAACCTCCGTGGCTCAGTCAGGGGGTTAAATCCCCCCTCCCACCCCGGGCGCTGGAGGCGTTTCAGCTCCGCTGCTCACCTGGGTCCCGCTCCCCGCCTCAGTCAGTGCGCGAGCGCCGGGCCCGGAAGCGCAGCTACTTCCGCCAGCCCAGCGGGTCCACCGGGAAAGCGGCCCGGGCAGCCCCATTGCCCCCGCAGAAAGGGCCCTGCCCCGAAACACAGGGCCCCACCCCGCTGCGCAGAAAGGGCCCTGGCCCCCTCCAGCCCCGAGAGACAGGGACCACCCCCAGGAGGGCATTAGCAAAGTGTCAGAGATCCTGACTCCATCAGCCATGTTCTTAGCTCAGGTGGAGGGTAACTAGCTCATGACCTGGCCACTGGCCTCATATGTTTCCACAGCAATGAAACCCACATCTGGTCCAGGGCCACTGACCTGGGCTGGAGCTGGAGCCTGGGCCCCTCCCCGCTCACAGAGACGTCTACCTGAAGGAGAGAATGAACCCCTGGCGGCCGTGCTCCTTGTGAGAGTGGTCCTTGGGGAGGGATGGGGGAAATACATTTCCACAGCGCTTAGTACCCTGTGGTCTGAGGAGATCCGGGCCAAGCTCTGAGGAAGTGGGAAAGGTGGTTTGCAAATATGGGGAAAGTGGAATCTGGCATCCCGGGAACCCATCAAAAGGCCTGGTTAGCAGCCCTAGGTGTCTAGATGGAGCAGGCATTGATACAGAGGCAGAAGGAGAAGCCCTCTGTAATCCCTACTCCTCTTTCTCTGCAGGTTCTGCTAAGGAGCCAGGGCAGAGTAACAGTGGGTCTGCTGTGGGCAGAAGTGCTTTCTGGATAGGGCTGGAGTGTACAACCCAGAGGACTTTAGAGTTGTCCTAGAGATCTTCAAAGCAATAGAGCTTGGAGTCAATTTGCTCCAAAACTAGCAAAGACCCTTCAAAGAGCTGGTCTTGTAAAGTCTATTGTAGCCACCCCAACAGGTACCACTGAGGGAAAAATTTCCAACTGTGCACGGGGTGCATCCCATGCATACCAAGGGTGGAATCAACATGTACACTCACTTGAAGAACTACCTTGAACAAAGACCGTAGCTTGTAAAGTTAGATCTGAGCCATTAAAAAGAAATTTTTAACTTTTGTTTGCTTGTTAGCCTCGTACTGGTCTGGGTTGGACTCCAAAACCTCACATCCCCACAGCAGTAAAAATACAACCTGACCATGGAACAGCTCCAAAATAATGTTTGAACATAAATAGTGTTAATAATTGCATGTCATTGACTTGACTAGTAGAAATCCGCTTGTGGCTTTCCATCATGCCCTCCATCTAGTCCAGGGAAGAAATGAAGACAAAATTTGCCTTTCTCTTACAAAGAAACCCTTCAGGGACAGGATTTGCCTTCCAGCCCACTCCTAATTCCCAAATGGATGGCAATTTTACCCACCTTGCTCTAAGTTTCGATCTACCTACTACACCCATCCAACCTCTTGGTCCCAGCTTGTCCCCATCTCCAGGCTTGGATTCAGTTGGTACGCAATGGTTCGGTGTACTGGCACCTCTCGCAAACTGCTACCTCATTCTCCAGAATCTCAGCTTTCAGAAAACTATTTTATTCCTCATGTAAGAAAGGAGGTTCACAGATCTACACAATTTACTGTATTGTCTCATTTTGGTGCCACAAATGGCTGGTATTTGTTATTATAACCCCCATAGGCCCCTCTTCCAACCCAATCAAGTAGGAGCCTGACCCAAGAAGCCAACAAACCCCATGGACATATTCAAGCCCCACCAAGGGGGAACCATCAGCCCAATGGAGCTCAGAGAGCACGCACCTTCATATTTTGAACATCATAGAATGTACTGTGAGCAAGATCTCATTCTGGTGACTTGTGTGGATGGAACTTATTTTGTGGGTGAAACTTGGAAGAAAATTAGGAAACCCATCCCCCCCCATTTAACCTCTGCATTAAATAGACCCCTGAATTGTCCCCATTCTGCTCAGTCCTGTATCAAGGCTAACTAGGGAAGGTCCAATCTCTTTCCTGCTCTCACTCAATGCTGCCTCCAGGCATACTTTCAACCTGTAAAGCACATGGGTCTAAAGCTCCTCCTCTAATTCTCTACTGTCCAGATCAGAGAAAAGTCAGTTTCAGGCCACAAGCTGGTTGAGCATCAAACACATTTATTTCACTTTTATTGAATACAAGAACAGTGAGCACACACGCATACACCACCAAGTACTGAAAAAGAATATGATTGAAAGGGGCGAGGGGGAGAAGAGGAACAGGGGAAGAGGAAAGGGGAGTTAGTGAAGGAACGACAGAGCATTGCAGTTGGTTGGTAAGGTGCTTTTCAAATAAAAATCCTGTTTATTATTATTATCACTCATGCAATTGCAGGCCAGTTTTGAAATGAACTTGCAGATTTAGGGACAAACAGGCACTCGTGTCTCCCACCCACTTCAACGGAAAGGCCCCCAGAAAAAAGAAAAATAGTGAAAAGAAAAATCTGAAATGTCAGCGACAGTGACGAAGAAGGTGGGAGGAAGCCAAGGCCTTAGAGTGATGCACGGCTTCAACACCATCACAAACAATATAGATATATAAAAAATATATAAAGAAAAAGCTTGTGTCTATTGCTCACCTGGCAAGGCGTGGATTATATCTATTTCTATATCTATAAAACCCACATCTTGCCAGGTGAGCAAAAGACTCATGCTCCCCCCGCCCCCCCATTGTCACTCACTGTGAGGAATCCAGAAAAATAGGTCCACTGTTTTTTAGCTCTGAACATGCAGGATCTGTTTCTAATCTCACTTCCACCGATTTTGCAGCAGTGCAACTCCACTGTTTCTAATGGAGTGACTCCAGATTTTACACTAGCATGAGCGAGATCAGAATCAGGCTCCTGGAGTTTCAAAGTAGCCTCTAATTCAATTTCAATAGCATCAAGTTTCTACCAGCTTTTTTTTTTTTTTTTTTTTTGGTTTGTTTGAAATTCAAAATGTGTCAAACAGCCAGTGTGATGCATGGGGGAATGTACCCCCTCTGATAGCAGAACAGACAGGCTTAATGCCTTGCACAGCTCTTGGGAACAGGTCCTCTGAGTTGGGCTTCTCTTCCTGAAAGCACATGTGTTTTTTACAGCTGACTTGGGTGTTTTTAAAAAAAAGTCTTTGTGTAATTGCTGTCACTCCTTTTGGGTTTTGGTGAGTGTTGTTCCTAAAGCAGCAGCAGGTTATTGGTGGCTGTGAACTTTCAGGGAGAATCCAGGGAGAACACCACACATTTGGATTCATCAGAAGCCTGAAATGACCCTCACTGGCACTAGCACATGAATCAGTGCTATTGTCAGGGAGCCAGTGCTCATCCCTTTAATGCTTACAGGAGAAACCCATGTGCCAAAAGGAGAACAGACTTCGTGGAGACACAGTCTCATAGAATATCGGGGTTGGAAGGGACCTCAGGAGGTCATCTAGTCCAACCCCCTGCTCAAAGCAGGATCAATCCCCAGATTTTTGCCCCAGATCCCTAAATGGCCCCCTTAAGGATTGAACTTACAACCCTGGGTTTAGCAGGCCAATGCTCAAACCACTGAGCTATCCCTCCCACCCAGAAGCCAACTGGAAAGACCGAGGCCCACCAGAGACTCAGGAATCCCTGCTATGGTAGGAAATTGATCATATGAGGTATGCCCACCTGATTCTAAATATTCAAGTTGTCCATTTTCAATAGGATTCCCAGATCCTATCATGGGGACTAGCTAGATGTGCTTCCTCTCCAGGCATTAAGTGTGGGGTGGGGAAATAAAGACAAAGATAGTGCAATGTTTGTGGACCCTTCTGTAGTTTCAGGAGCTTGTGACAATTCCATTTGGAAATCAGTTCATTTCCTTTTCTTTTTTTGGTTCTAAGTCTGCCCTAACTGCCTGTCTCACACAGTGCCTCAGGTCCTAGACTGGGCCCAAAATCTCCACTCCATAGGCAGCAGCAGAGGAAAACTTTATCTAAGTGCCAAGTTCTGACCAGTCGTGGGGAAAGCAGCCTCTCTGCCTTCCCGCTGCCTCATCAGCATCTGCCCTCTAAGTTCTGGATGACTGGGCAATTCTATCCAGCCCTGTAAACCTGCTATTCCCTGCACGTTTGTCACATGGTATCTTCCTCATCCACTGTCGATGGACAGGAGTCAACCCTAAGCCAGAGTATCGGTAGACAGTACCATGCGGGAGCTGCCATTTGTCTGTTCCTGCCAGGGCAGCTGTCGCACAGCCTACAGCCACCCTGGCAAAATGCAAACATACAGCTTGCTATGGAGAGGTACTTGCTCTCAAGCTGGGGCTGAGGTTCAGAAATGAAGCTAGAAACAAGTGTCTAGACCAGTGGGTTAGGGGGGGATCACTGTATGAATCCCTAACTCAGCCCAGGTGCCTGGTTTTCAAGAACCTGCTGACAAGTATGATATGATACCTCTACTGCTGCTAGGGCTCCAGACCTGAGGAGTCAAAGACTCCTAGAGGCGGGAAGCATGGGAATCAAACAGTCTAACCTTGAATCTCCAAACAACCTCAACATCTTTGGATTGGGGGCATGGGGAGACATTTCTGACTGGCACATTTTGGTAATGGTAAATGGATGCAGTCCATTCCTTCTTTCCCAATCCCCCACCCCTCCATGTTGCTGAGCACTCCCTTATCACCAACCAACCAATTACAAACACCATACACTGTGTCACTACACCAACCCCTCCTGCCACAGTGCATCAACTCAGTGGCAAACGTCCCATCCCACCCCCCAAAGAGCAGCAGCTAATGAAATGTTCCCTGTTCTCTTCTTGTGGGATATCAGTGTGAGCTAAGATTCTCATAGTATATCAACCACAGTCAACCAAACAATTATAATTTAAAAATGTCATCAGCAAACTTACCAGCACTGTTTAATTATTTTAATATTGTTTCCCACCCCCCACTCCACACCCCCAGTTATATATAATATACATAACTTAAAAGCACATTCATATGAAACCCCTACAGACTGCATTTTTATAAATGAGAAACCATATACATATAGGTTTTGTTTTGTTTTAAATGAGATCTGTTCTTATTACCTTCAGCAGAACAAGAGACCGGACAAGGGGACAGAGGAAAGAGAAGGAAGGACAAGTGTGGGGAGTAAGAACAGAACCAAAAAATGATGAAACAGAACTAGCATGGAATGGGAAGAGGGATGATCACCACACATCCTGAAGCAGAAAATAATTACAAAGTAATCAAACAATTCAATGGTTCTCTCTCTTCTTTCCTTAGGTGGGGAATAGTTTTGCATCTGCTTGTGGGTTGTTGGAGTTTTTTTGTTTGCTGCTTTGTTGCAAAGCACGTTTCCTTTCCATTCAGTGTGCAACAAATGAACCCATGAGTTGTGTGTCTTTTAAATGTAACATGCAAAATGGCGGTTTATTGTATGTTAATAATATTATAGTTATTATCATGATTTTTTGTTTGTTTTTCTGATGAATCCAGTCAATTCTTCAATTTGTTTGCAAAGGCTAAAGTAGGCGGTTGGTTTTGTGTGTTATTGTTGATGTTGCTGTTTGCAATTCACCTCCAGCATATAGCAGCAGTGCAAGGATGCATTTTGTTTCCTGTGTATATATATATATAATATATATATATATATTATATATTTGCTATTCCTTTTTTAAAAAATTTTGTCTCTCGCCATTAACGTTGCAGCCAGGACGTCTAGGTCTCATTGAGGAATCCAGCAGGAAGGCCCCTTCTTCATTGTTCTCCGAGTTGGGTTTGAATAGAGATGCCAACTTCTGTGAACACGGCGGTCAAGATTCCTGCACAGGGCAGACGGAAATGATTGATCATGGAGCATTTCCTTTCTCATTTGGTTATTATTATTTATTGGTTTATAAAGAGCTTTTTTCTTGTATTAAGGTACCAGATAATCAAGCTGCAAACACAAGGGGATATATTCTACTCTCATGACGCTGGTGCAGTGCAACTGATTTAAATGCCCTATTGTAAGGGTCCAATCCTGCGAGGTCTCATTGAAGTCATTGGTAGAGTCCCCATTATTTGAAGTCATTACATAAAGACTGGATATCTTTCTAAAAGATGTACAAATTACCAGGTGATTCTCTGGTATTGTCTGTTATGCAGGATCAAATAATCACAGTCTCCTAGTTTTCAGCCTTATAATCTATGAAAGTAATTGGAATTGATGGCAAACAGTACCTTGCAGGATTGGGCCATGACTAAGGCTACGTTTTAGTCACGGGTATTTTTAGTAAAAGTCATGGACAGGACATGGGCAGTAAACAAAAATTCATGGCCCGTGACCTATCCATGAGTTGTACTATATACCCCTGACTAAATCGGGGGGGGGGGGGGGGGAGCATGACAGGGGGGCACCGCAGGTGCTCAAGGGGGAAAGGGCACCCCAGGGGGCACCGCCAGTGCAGCCCGGGACCCTCGCTGGTGCTGGGGGAGGGGAGGTTGGGGGGGCTAGCAGGCTCCCTACCTGGCTCTGCGCCTCCCTGGAAGTGGCAACATCCCTCAGCTCCTGGGCAGAGGTGTGGCCAGACATCTCTGCATGCTGCCTCCACCCCAAGCGCCGGCTCCGCAGCCAGGAACCGTGGCCAATGGAAGCTGTGGGGGTTGTGCCTGCAGGCGGAGGCAGGGCTTAGAGTCCCCTAGCCATGCCACGCTTCCACCTAGGAGCGGAGGGATGTCGCCGTTTCCAGGGTACCCCCGAGGTAAATGCCGCCCAGATCCTTCACCCCCTCCCGCGCCCCAACCCCCTCCCACACCCAAACTCCTGCTGCTGCTGGGGAAGGGGGGCGCAGTGGCCTGAGACTGCCTCAGCAGCAGGCAGTGCAACTGGCCCAGGGGCTGCTTGAGCTGCTCAGGTGGCCCCCAGGCCAGGCGCATCGGCTGCTGCAGAAGTCACGGAGGTCATGGAAAGTCACTGCGACTCCCATGCCCTCCATGACAAACTCGTAGCCTTAGCCATGACTGAGATTTTAGCCCCATATTTTACTTCAGTGACCAAGCTTTCACAGTCTTCCTTTATTTTAGACTCCCTTTTGCCTTGCTTTGTTGTCAATATAATGGTGATGCAGCCCCTTGCTCTTTTTTTCCCTTGTTTGAGGTCCCTGTGCTGCCTTATTAGCTCATTGTTGCCTTTTCCTTACTATTTCTATTGTGATGAAAGCTTACGAGCTGCTTAGGTGCAAAAACAAACAAAACCCAAACATTTTAAACTTGACAGCTCTTGGTTCCAGCTATCTCTGGTATCTGTGCCAATGTCTCTGGACATCTGGCCAAAGTCATCTCAGATACATGTCCTCTGAAGCTGACAGGGTCACATCAGGGTTGCATTTGGCCCATTGCGTCTATACACGATAGAGTCTGTCTGTTTCATTTATGAGCTCAGGATGCCTGTTTAACGGATGACTAACACGTGAAATGGGATACTACGAACATCCATTTTTCAAAATTCCAACCTCCAGCCCTGAAATTTAAAGCAAGATTATTTAGATCAATCAGAAATAGAAAAACAAAAAACAGAGCCATGTTTTCAAGAGGGCTCCGGAAATGCCTGGAGTTTGTGAGAGTGCACCGGCCTGCGCATGCAAAATACATGCTTTAGCACTGGCATATGGACATTTAGAAGGAGGCAACTTGGGGAACTGGGCAGGTTTTAAAAAAAGCAATTAAAAACAATTATTCCTGATGAATGTAGTGCTGGTGAGTGGTAGCAGGCTGGCAGAGCCTGAAGACTAAAGTCCTCACTTTACCCACAGAACGGGCACTTGCAATACAGCGCTCAGTCAGTCCATGCTGAGCCCGATAACAAGGAGGACAATGGTAGTGGTGGGTTTGGTGATGTGGTCACAGGTCTTCTCACAGCAATCAGATGGTAAAAGCTCTCTGGGCCATTCCCAGGCCTCTGGATAGGACAGTCCAGTCTCCTGGAGCATACACAGATATCCCTCTCCAGTTGCAAATGTGGGTTCTTAGAATATGCAAATGAGCTGGGTCACAAACATGGCCATTTTTGGAAGCCCTTTGCAAACCTATCCCATAGTGTCTAAGACAGAAGATGAGTGAAACACCACACACTGGGGAAACGATTAAGAGAACTGACAGAAGGTTCCTAGGAAGGAAATCTGAGGGTATTTGGAAGTAAGGAGGGGCTGTGCAAGAAGAAATGGGATAAACACTGGGCCCCAAGATAAGGCCTTTGGAACAGTCATTGTGACAACCCTAGATAAAGAACACTGAACACATGGTGCTGCTCACAGAACTGCTTTGCAAGTAGCCAGGATAACTGAGCAGCAAAGCAGTCCCCGTAGCCTGTCTCAGAGGCTGCTCTAGGAGCAGCCTTTTAAAAAGTTGTTCATGGCTCTGATCTACACTATTTCCTACTGTAACTACAATATGAGAGAGGCTCTGCCTGTATCATCACTTACGCATCATAGCTGTAAGGGGTTCCCTGCCTGTATTGTTGTCAATGAATTACATCTGTGAAGGACTTCCTGCTTGTACCATTTATAAATTCTAGCATATTGCACCTATGGAGGATGCCCTGCCTGCACTGTAACCTATATATATATATTGTACCCATGAGAGAGGCTCTATTTGTAACTTCTATACATACCTGAGGTTTCTTGTCCCTTTCCTCTGGAGATGGTTCTGTTTCTCTATATACCACAGCTTTGGTTACCAGCATGTCAGGGTGCTGTAGTTTTGCCTCTTTGATTGCCAAAGCTAATGCCTGTAAACCAGAACAATGTCAGAGTATTTACCACAATGTCAGTTACATCTTTTGTTAATAGCCAAGATTAGCATTACTTCTGGAGCAAGCCACAAGCATGTCAGAAAATGGGCCCAGGGCATGTGAAACTACTCATGGCTAAGGTTGGGCACGTAAGGAACTGGGTTTGGATTGAATTCTCGAGAAGCTTAACCATCCCTGTGAACCCAAAGACAGAGATTCAAAGCTGAATCTGTGGGTAATGACCTGCTAGCACAACTTGCCTACTAGCTGACCAAGGATTTGTAAAACCCTAGGATGTCCTATTCATCATTCTTTGCTGGACTTATTTTCTGTAGAATCATAGTGATAGAAGGGACCAAGGGTCATCTAGTCTAACTCTTTGCCAAGATGCAGGATTTGTTGTGTCTAAATCATCCAAGACAGATGGCTCTCCAGCCTCCTTTTGAAAACCTCCAGTGAAAGAGTTTCCACAACCTCCCTAGACAGTCTGTTCCACTGTCCCACTGTTCTTACGGTTAGGAAGGTTTTCCTGAAATTTAATCTAAGTCTACTACGCTGTAGTTTGAACCCATTGCATCTTGTCCTGCTCTCTGTGGTAAGAAAAAACAACTTTTCTCCATCTTTTTTATGGCAGCCTTTCAAGTATTTGAAGACCGATACCATGTTCCCCCTTAATCTGCTCTTTTCCAAACTAAGCATACCCAGTTCCTTCAGCCTTTGCTCATATAGCAGGCATTCCATCCCTTTGATCATCTTTGTTGCTCACCTCTGGATCCTTCCCAGTTTCTCTACATCCTTTTTATACATTGATGACCAAAACTGAACACTACTCCAGCTGAGGCCTAATCAGCACTGAGCAAAGTGATACCATCACCTCCCCTGGCTTGCATGCTATGCCTCAGTTAATACAACCTACAACAGCATCACATTGCTGACTCACGTTGAGGTTGTGATCCACCACAACTCCCAGATCCTTCTCAGCAGTGCTGCTGCCCAGCCAGTTATCCCCCATTCTGTATTTGTGCATTTGGTTTTTCTTCCCTAAGTGTAGCACCTTACATTTGTCTTTGTTGGATTCATTTTGTTGTCTATAGCTCAGTTCTCCAATTTATCAAGATCACTCTGAATTTTAGCTCAATCCTCTAAAGTGTTGACAACCCCTCTAGCTTTGTGTAATCTGCAAATTTCATCAGGATGTTCTCTATTCCTACATCCAGGTCATTAATAAAGATGTTAAACCAAACCAGATCCAGAAGAGATCCCTGTGGAACTCCACTTGAGATTTCCCTCCAATCTGACATGTTTCCATTAATAGTTACTCTTTGCTTGCAGTTGTTCAACTAATTATGTATCCATTTAATGTTAGTTCTGCCAAGCCTGCATTTCTCCAGAATGTCATGTGGGACTGTGTCAAAAGCCTTGCTGAAGTCCAGGTATATCATGTCCACCGCATTCCCCTTATCCACCAAACCAGTTACCCTGTTAAAGAAGGCAATCAAACTGGTTTGGCATGATTTGTTCTTGGTAAATCCATGCCGGCTGCTAGTAGTCACCACTTCATCCTCCACGTATTCACAAATTGAATGTTTTATACATTACTCTAGTAGCTTCCAAGGTATTGAGGTCAGGCTGACTGGTCTATAGTTTCCCAGCTCCTCTTTTCCCTTTCCATGGGCACTATGTTAGCCATTCTCCAGTCTTCCAGGACC
Organism: Trachemys scripta elegans; assembly: GCF_013100865.1. Taxonomy (NCBI): domain Eukaryota; kingdom Metazoa; phylum Chordata; order Testudines; family Emydidae; genus Trachemys; species Trachemys scripta. The sequence goes on along the minus strand of NC_048309.1, from coordinate 25,013,858 downwards.
TCTCCTATCATCCATGAGTTTGCAAATATTATTGCCAGATTTCTTCAGCTAGAGATGCAGAACATCTGAGTCTTCATCACTGAACTCTTAGCAGAGGAACTTCAGCAATTCTTTGTGTTAAGCTAATATTTTAGATTCTGCTCCTTTTAAGAGAACTTTGTTTTTACGTTTAGTTTTTTGTGTACTTTGTATTGTTGAGATTTTCTTAACGGTATTATAAAATAAAGTAAGGAAGCGTGTCCTGGACCAGTGCCTGGAACCCGGCTCTTCTGTCCAAGAGACTTGTGTCCCCCTCTGCTACTCATTCACAAAGAGAGAGCGCTTCAACACTATGAATATATTCACTGGAAGCACTTGGAGTGTGATGGGCTACAGCGAAACTCCATAGAGAAGGAGATGGAAGGTCCAGGTTTGCTCTAGAGAGTGTTGCAATACGCAAATGACAACTCCAGCTATAAGAACGCTCTGCTTGTAAAAAAAAAAAAAAAAGAAAAGAAAAGAAATCAAACCTATTTGACTCTAAGAGTGTCTACAGTGCAGCCGCAGGTATGCTTTATAGCTTGTGTAGACATACCCCTGCTAGCTGTACTATAGCTAGCTTGGTAAACATAGCAGTGAGGATACTGAGATGCGGGCTTCAGACTGGGCTGCACAAGCCCAACTGATCCCCCTGGATACGTACTTGCTTGTACAGCCAGCACTGAAGCCCATGCAGTCACATCCTCACTGCTATATTCAGTGAGCTAGCTAGAGTACAGCTAGGCCACGTACCATTCGCACCCGCGGCTGCAGTGTGGACGTACACTTCGAGGATTCCACAGTCTGGTTCCTTGTTTGAATTTAATCCTTGTTTTGGATTTCTTTTTTATTGTGCTTGGCTTATGTGTTCAATCCACTCCCTCCTCTGGTGGTTAGAGTGTAATCTCAATTACAGCTATGCCACCCCAGCGGCCAGCCTGTGTTCACTGTCCAAACAGCTAGCTACACCCGAGAAGAGCAAGCATGTGCTGTTTCCTCGTTACTTAAAGCAACACTGGTGGGAGACTCTAGATTGGAAGATGCTACTGGCCAGCACAAATCAAACGACCATGTTGTTTTGACTGTAGGCCCAAATGGGGTAGCACCTTTCACGTCACTTGCTCAGGGCACAAATAGGCTTTGCTGTGAGTGCAGAGCTTGCTGTACCCCTATATCACCTCCACCCCAGTTGATCCGCTCCTCCACACCCTGGTGCGAATGATCCATTCAGGGAAGCAAGCACTTCCCAGTGATAGCTGGGCTGTGGACAGACTTGCTTTCCCAGCAGAGTAGGAAACGAGTGCAGGAAAGAGTCACCATTGAAGGTCCCCTAACAGGACTGAATGGCCTCCCACAGGTTTCCCTCCTACCTGGTCTTGATCCACATCTTCATCTCCCGTAATAATGATCCGCTTCTCTATTCTGGTCTCTGCAAACCCTCCTTTCACAGTCTGAAATGGAAAAGGGGGCAGGATGAGTCCACAGACTGGATGATTCTCACGCACTAGACAGGTGGCTGCCTTGGAGGCTGCTCAAGCTTCAGCTAGTGGAGAACAGAGCAGTCTGATTGCTTGGTGGGTAGGGCCAAAGGGAACATATTGCGCCAGTGCTCCACAGACTGCACTGGCCTCCTGTTCACTTGAGGATGCAGTTCAAGGCATTGAAGTTGATCCTTAAAGCCTTCCATGGTTTGCGTCCTACGTTAGCTGCTGAATTTGAGATCCCACGTTCCCTGTGTGTCACCCCAAGAGCTGAGATCAGTGTTTTTGCCCCAGTATTGGGCACCTGTGTGGGTGGTTTTCCCTGGAGGGCTCTTGGGTTTGGAAATGGCTCTCTTCATTGGTTTGGCATTAGGTGTGGTAGGTGAGATTTTCAAAAGTGCTCAGCACCGACCTAACTCTGCTCGCAATTAAATCAGGGGGAGCTGGGGCAATGCCGAGCAATTTAGAAATCCAACCCAACTCAGAACATTTCTCTCTGCCTCACTGGTAAAATCCCCCACTTTCCTAGTAGATCAGATTTGTCCCTGGTGTGTATAAATATATGACATGCACACTGCGAACTGCCTTCCTTCCTGAAATGTAGGACACAGCCACAAATGGCAGAAACACATTGGCCCAAATTCACCCCGATGCTACTGGCCCCAATGAAGTGGAACCCACTTATACCAATGCTGAAAGTGCCCCATTTACTTTAAATGGTAAAGGACTCTTGCACGTTCAGTTGCTATGTAAATGGCATCAGTCATGGGCCACTATGGGATGATGCGTTTGCTGTTTCCAATTGGTGTACATTACAATCTGGTGTACAAGTCCTTCCTCTCCCAACAGAAGCTGTTTCTTAAGGAACCCACAGCCTGCCCACAAGGTATTATGTTTTGGTGATATCCCACTCCTGACTTTGGGCCTTCGTCATTCTTACCTTGGTAACGTGGGTAGTGGTGGAGGTGGAGAGGGTTTCTGCAGTGGCACCAAATATGCTGGTGAGAACTTCCTTCCCAGCAGAGCTGCTGGTGATCTACAGAACACGCAAGGAACATCCGTCAACAGGACCAAGGGCAATGGAGCCCTTGTTAGTAATGCCACTTCCCCTAATGCTATCAGTGTGGGGCTTGGGAGGATGCCAGAAAGCTTACAACTTCACGGTTCTCAGGACAGATCATTCAAACTCCCTTTCTTCATTCCTTTTCTCTCTTTCACTGTCTTCCAGGCCTGCTCCTAGGTTGGCTCTGTGCTGTGCTGTGGAGGTTGGGAGTTAGGGCTTGGATCACCCACCACCATGGCCTTTGTGCTTCTCATAGTCCTTCCACAAGGAGAGAGTGCAACCAGAGGACAATAGAGAGTCACCAGGTGGAAGATTCCAGGCCCTCCTTGCCCTGCATTCCTTAGGCAAGTGGGATGGCCAGCCTGTCCTCCCCTCCTGCTCCACAGAAATCTCTCAGCAAGGAGATGGTGCACTCCGGCCCCATGCTGGAGGAGGGTGTCTGCGCCCAGGAAAAGATAATGCAGCAGGTGTGTGAGCTACCAACTGAGGACAGCCTAAACCCTGAGCCAAGGGCCAGCTCCAAGGGGTGGCATTTCACAGCCAGACAGCATCCCTGCAGCACCCCCAGGGCCTCTGTCCAGCACAGAAACCTGGGAAGTGGAAGCACCTTCTCAACTCACCGGAGATATGGAGCGAAGTTCGGTAGCGGGGCTCATTCCCTTCCCAGGCTTGGTACTGTGATCCTGGAGGAACAACATTACATTGGAGCTTTGGCATGGACACAAGCAGGACAAAGAGCTGGGAGGGGAGCATCAGAAACACGGGAGGTCTGTAGGCCTCTCCCTTCGTTTGCTGGCATCTTCAAATGGCCAGGGACAGAGCGCCCTTCCGTCCCTGTCCCCAGTGGAACAGCGCCCCCTGCCAAGCCCCCCACCCAGCTCAGGGCCACTCCCTCTCACTCAGCACCCAGGAATCAATCAATGAGGGAGGACGCAATTGGACGCAATTAGACACCGCCACCTGGGGACCCCAGGAGAAGATGGCCTGGCTCCGCAGAGGCACATGCTTACTGAGGTCACTGATATGCTTTCTGTGGTGACGATGTGGGACGTGGCTGTTGTCTCTTTTCCGCCCGTGGTGCCTCTGTCGACCTGCCAAGGGAAGGGGAGACGTGGTGAGTCCGCGCGGATACAGCCGGGGAGTTAGCCAGCTGGAAAGAAGCGCTTGGTCTGCTTTGTCTGCACTTGCTGACAAAACGTTAGTGCCCTGGAGCAGTGACGCACTGGGGGTAGGGAAGCCGTAGACAGGTCTTGAAGCTGCAGATGGGCAGTAACTAGCCTGGTGCGATGTGTTTAATGAACAGGAATGCAAACACAGGTCTCTGTTATTTGCCTCCCACCAAGGCAGCCTCCTGTGGGAGGGGCACAACAGCCAGAGAGCAATGCACAGCAATGCTGCACACCAATCCCGTATTCAAGTGACGCGTGCGGAGGGGGGCGGTATGTGAGAGAGAAGTGCTGTGAGAAAAGTGTGAGAGAAAAGTTCTTTAAGAGCCAGGAGTGGGATGGGGCCTTGATTTGACGTCTCTAGATAAGGAGAGGGCTCGTCAGTCTTTGCTCCGTCTAATCTGTGGTCTCTGCTGAGGAAGGCCTACCATTTTAAAGGATTAAAAAGAAACCCCACAAAACTGACCAGCACATTTTAAAAACCTCACCTGATCTAATGGTATGTCTACACTACCATGGCTAAGCTATGGCCCTGTAGGTGGGCCTGTAGCATTGTACTGTAGACGCTACATCACCAGAAGAGGTTTTTCCATTAATGTAGTGAATCCACCTCTCCGAAAGGTGGTAGCAAGGTCTAGCCATGTCTGTACCAGTGGTTAGGTTGAACTACGTCTCACAGGGCATGACATCTTTCACAGCCCTGAGCAATGTCGCTAGGGTTTTAGGTGTAGACCAGGCCCCAGAAATGAATCCTATGTGTGTGGCCAGGGGTCTCCAACCCCCGAGGGGTGAGAGGAAGAACCTGTTTGGTTTGCTTTTATTTCCCCTGCAGTCTGGGGATTTTGTTAACTCCAGAATGAGGCTCCACAGAAAGCATGGTGGTGCAAAGCTGCTGGCTCTCGCACTTTTTGAATGGCAGTGCCGTGCTGCGGAGTAAAACTCAGCAAGTGCAAAGGAGCAAGTCACCTGTGTTGTTTCCGTCGTGGTGACTCTGTGGTGCACGGAGACCTCTGGTTCTGCCTTCTTTGTGCCAGTCACCGAGCTGAGAGTCACAGCCTCTGTTTTCAGAACGGATGACTGCAGAGGGAACACAGCAAGTCAGCAACAGATTGCGTGAAACTGCGTTGGTTCCTGGGCTTCGGTTAAAAATGCAACAGCATCTTAGTGTGTACTGAATTAAACCTCTTTCCCTAAGCTGCACATGTTAGTACCCGCCTCCTGCAGTCCCTGGACCAAGTAACACTGCTGGGAAGAGCTGTGGGTGCTAGGAGGCCCGAGCTGCATTTGCAAGGTCACTGTCTTGGGTAACTGTAGGCCTCTTTACACTGAGAAAAAAACAGCACAGACCAGCGTCGCCCATAATGCACACAGGCACTGTGCAGGCTTCCCCACACAATTAGCCAGTGCACCCCAATCCCGAGCTGACGTTCCTTCAGCAGGCCTTCTCCTGAGCAGGCTGCAAAGCGTCTCCTGGTTTGTGACAAACAGCCACTCGAGATTGGAATGAGACCCACCAAACTCATTGCACTGTGGCCTAGGGAAGCTTTGTAATGATGGATTAGGTTCACCCATGTTGGTGCATGGAGCCAGCCTGACCCTCAGGGATGCAGGGCAGAGGAGGACTAACTCTGAGTGGCAGAAACATGTGACCAGCCCCTGTCCATCCAGCTGGAACCCTGCTGGTGAAGGTTGCTCAGGGGATGTGCTGATCCAGCACTCACCCAGTTGCCCTGGCCATGCCCATGCCTTCATTTTATGGGCTGTGCTGGTCTCTGCAGGCCATCCTGGCAGAGGGGAGGATGCAGTCACTTCCCCACCTCTGCCAGGCTGTATCCCGGTGCTGTCCTGGGGTGAATTTGAGGCCCAGGTCTCTGGAATGTATTCTCTGAGCACAGGCTTCAACTCAAACACCCTGAGGATGCCTGTGGGGATGTTGGTTTAATTTCTTGGCCTTGACCCTGCTTGAGTTTGGTCCTAACATTTGGCTCTGCAGGGACCTGGTTTAAATTTCCTCATGGGGAAGGGCTTGAGGGGGGCGCCACATGTCAGTTACACCAAATTGGAGCCTGGGCCCAGGTGGTGAAAAACAGCAACTCTATCAGGGTGCTATTCTAGGGGGACAGGAGCATTGGCCGAGGGGGCAGATCTCCCCTGATTTGAAAGGCAGGGAGTTTGGTTCTCTGGATAGCAGTGCCAATCTGCACAGAGTAAAATGTCCAACCTGCGGAAGACAGGAGGGACTTGGGAACACTGAAGGCTGGAAGACACAATCCATGGTAAGGAATTGAGGACTTGGACCCAGTTTCAGAACTGCAAAGAGCACAATGCTTCATTCACTGGGGTTCTGGCTCTGCCCTGTTCTCTTTGGAATTTGGACACCTTTAGTTTCTCCAGCAACTCCATGTGCAATTTGTTTAGCCTGATCATATTATAACTACTCCCCTCACAGGAATCATCACAGACCTTTTTGCCATGTCCCACCAGCCCTTATGTAAGGTGCTTATCCCCCTTTATGACCACAGTACACGTTACTTCAACACACATGCTATTTGTTAAATTCATGCAACACACAGGAACAGAGATTTGGGTTAAGAGAAACACACCACTCACCCATGCATGCTGCTACAGTACAGGCATGGGGTAGCCAGCCAAACACAATGAGTTAAGATGACGACGGCTTTTTCAGCTAGATGCATGGACACACTTACACAATATAATCATGCACCTGGAGGAGTCGAAAACAGCATGCAAAACAGAGACAACATTCATTTGGGGAAAACAAACACTCCAGAGGATCTCTGGATTGTCTGAAAGCTGGCATGCTCTTCCAAACAGATGCAAGGGACATGCTGGTCAAGCAATGCCAGATGCCAAGACAGATAACACTGTGAGATGACGACACTGAAACACAAGTCTTGTGGCATGGCTCCCCATAGTACCTCAAAGTGGGACACTTCTGGGATATGGTGGGAGCCCTGCTCCCCTTCCTTGGCATCTTCTTCTTGGCCAGGAGTTGCTTTGTCAGTATCCTGGGAGGAAATCGCACCTTCAGCTTCCCTCTCACTCATGTCTTTATCGAGCTCAGGCAGACTTCTGGAGAAGTCTTCAAAGGCTGTGCTGTGGAAGTCGCCGATCATAGTGAAGTCTACCTCGGCTTCCAGGCTGGAGGTCGAGCTAACCGTGATGCTCGAGCACTTTCGCTCGATGGCCAGATGGTTGTCCTTCAGAAAGACCGAATCCCTCTCCTGGTCTTGCTCCTCATCCCCAGTGTCGCTCTCAGGAGCCCTGTGCCGAGGTGGCTTCGCTTTCTCCTCTGCGCCCTCCCTCGCTCCCGCTCTCTGAATGAGACACAATGGCGAAGAGAGGCTAAGACTGTAAATTCCAAAGGGCAGGCTAGGGCCAGCTAAGCCAACAGGAGAGAGGGAGGAGGCGGCTGGGAAAATGTCACAGAGGGCGATTCAAACACAACTCAAGCATGAAAACTGAAACTTTTGACAGCAGCAACTTTGCAGGGGAAATTTATTTGGTCTGATTTGCAGAGAGGAATTAGAAAAGAAATAATAATAATAAAGAAAAACAGATCCAAAGAAATTCTCAGGCATGTCGTTGAACCTGATGGAAGCAGACGTTTGCAAAACAACCGGTATGTTAAGAGACATTTATAAACAGCTCAGACTGCAATTATGTGTCAGTAAGTTTGGCACCAAAACAAACAAGGAAGGGAAAGGGGGAGAGGATAGGATTTTGAATGAAAGAAAAGAAAAAAGCTCCATCAGCTGGATGTATTCAAGGAGAAGTGAAGGAGCTTGTCAATTTCACTGAGATCACCCTATAAGAGTTTTACACTCACTGTGTTGGGGCATCACTCTAGGTTTTTATGTGTTCATTTTAATCAGATGTACGGGAGGAATGGTCAATGTTCACCCATGGAGGCCCCGTGAATGGGACAGGGCAGGGCATCACCCTGCAGGGGATCCTGCTGGAAGCTGAACAGAGCGCTTGTGTGAGAACGAGCCCGGACTCTGTAATGCTTCCCAAAAGCTTGCTGAACAACCGGAGCGGACCCAGTCAAGTTTAAACAGCTGCGTTTTTAATCAGTGTAATTGACAACAGGATCAGAGCAAAGAGATAGCCTTCCTCTGCTGGCTCCTCTCGAACGACATACATACCTCTCAACTGTCCCAGCACGGAGTAAATTTCACCCCACCTTGCTTGCCACCTGGTTGCTGCTCAGGAATCAGAAATCGGGAATTATTCATTATTTTTGTTTTAAGATTTGATTTTTGTTCAAGGAACGGTTTCACTCCTCTCTAAAGGCTGAACCAAAGCCCACTGATGTCAATGGAAAGCCTTCCAGTGACCTTGACGTGCTCAGGATCAGGCCGTCACAAAGTCAGAGATATCCCCCACTTTGGTCGGACCGTTCCAACTCGGCTGCCTTTTGTTCAGATGACTGGTGGGTTGAGAGGTATGAGACATAGGGGTCTCCAACAAACTCGAGAGGAGCATATACATATACACACACACACACGTATGTGTATATATATATAGCAGCTCTGCAATAGGGGAAGGAGTCAAAAGCATACAGTCCTCAGCTGGTTAAGGTGAGCTTTCATACTACAGTAAGAAGCAGTTAGTAAAACAGCACTGAGACCTGGGAGACCACTGGAATAGCAGTCCTTAAACCCTCTTCTTTCGGGGCGGCTTTTATTGATGGGTCAGGTAAATCCTTTTCTTCCCAAATTGGTTCCTGAGATTTGCTCTGGATTAGAGAAACGGGTTAGTCTTTAGCAATGAACTCCAAAAGGAACTGAGCCAGTGCCTTACAAGAGCAGCAGAAAGCTATTTCACCCTCCAGGCACCAGCTTGCCAAAGGGGGTGGGGAGGAGGTGAGAGGGACTCACAAGCCAAGCAAGAGGGGACAACAAATTAAGAAGTGCAAGGAACAAGCTGGAAGCGTGGGAATTTTGCTGCTAGATGTGCATGTGTGTGTGGGAATATAAAAGCTCTCTGATCCGCACCCCCACGCCCCCTTCTTGCTCCTGGGATTGAAGCTCGTGTGCCCAGTTGACATTCTCCAGGTAGCCAAACCATCAGGAGTTCACAAAACAAAAGCTGATGGACCGACTGGCCAGCGGGTCTGCATTCAGCTTAGGAGCCAGGCCACATACACATACATAAAGGACAGGGAATGCAAAGCGGCCGTTCTCAGTCAATGGATGTGTGAGGTGCCATTGAACATGATCATAAATAAAAGAGCCACGCAACATGCTTATGAACTTTCCATTAGGACAGTTCATGGGAGGAGTTACCACAGCTTCTGTCAGGGTGATTTCACAGCCGGAATCGGGGGAAGCAAGCCCGGTGCCTTCTCCTCTGTGCTCTGAATCGGTGGAAACACCTTCCTTCAAAGATGGAGGCTGGGAAGACTCTCTTGTGGCTGCCCGTTGCACAGTGGTTAGGCATCCAACACCAGACACTTCCCCAACATGCCTTGCTCTGTCATCTGAGGCGACCGAAGGTGTGGGAGACATGGCTAAACCCGCGGCCCGTGGCAGCTCTATCTGCACCTCTGTTGGTTTAGATGGTCTCTTGGTTTCACTCTCTCGGGGCCGCTCTTGGGCTGCTCTTTTTCGCTCATCAGAGACTGGGCCACAAGCACCACCTTGTTCAAACAGCTTAATTTTAGAAGCCACAGAGGTTTTTTCATACATCTCGCAGTCATGCCCCAGTGAGCCCTGCCAGCCAGTGGTGAGGGAGGGTGAAGCCAGCTCCACAGGTGCCTCCTCAGGCTCCTGAGACGTGACTTCCACCCCACCTGCAATGGACTTCAAAGGCCCAGACTGTGGCTTTTGTTTCCTATTGGTAGGTTTCCTGCCTTCAGCCGTGGCAACAACAGGCCGAGACAATTCCTTGTCCCCATGAGGTGATCCTCTTACAGGAGAGCCTGTAGAGATGGCTTCAGTTTCTTCTCCTGGAGAAGGTTTATCCTGCAGTTGCTTGCCCTCGGCGGGGCCTGTGTTCCGGGGCGGCTCGCCTGCCTTGGGGCCTGTGTCCTTGGGCGGCTCGCCCGCCTTGGGGCCTGTGTCCTGGGGCGGCTCGCCCTNGGGCCTGTGTCCTGGGGCGGCTCGCCCTTGGCGGGGCCTGTGTCCTGGGGCGGCTCGCCTGCCTTGGGGCCTGTGTCCTGGGGCGGCTCGCCCGCCTTGGGGCCTGTGTCATGAGGCGGCTCGCCCGCCTTGGGGCCTGCATCCTGGGATAGCTCGCCCGCCTTGGGGCCTGCATCCTGGGATAGCTCACCTGCCTGGGGGCCTGTGTCCTGGGGCGAGACACCCTCAGCAGGGCCTGTGTCCTGGGGCGAGACACCCTCAGCGGGGCCTGTGTCCTGGGGCGGCTCGCCCACGGTGGGGCCGGTGTCCTGGGGCGGCTGGCCCATGGCGGGGCCTGTGTCCTGGGGCGGCTGGCCCATGGCGGGGCCTGTGTCCTGGGGCGGCTGGCCCATGGCGGGGCCTGTGTCCTGGGGCGGCTCGCCCACAGTGGGCTGGCTTAGTTTCTCTTCCTCTGGACTTTCTGTTGTGCTGGGAGGATGCTGCCATGGGTGGCTCATGGGGGTTGATTTAATCTCTATGGCTTCCATCTGAAGAACCATTTTTGACATTTCTCTTTCTCCCAGGTCAGTTGTTTTTCTTCCAGTCCCTGACACGTTGGAAGTTGCTTCCCCTTTCCACATGTCCTGTTTTTCTGACCCTTTCAGGCCTTCTGCCAGGATGGAGCTTTGTGCTGCATTGTACCTCTTGCCCCCCTGTTGAGAGAGCTCAGTCTCTCCACCTTCACTGGGGAGGGGACCAAGCTTTAATTCTGCCATCGGTTCTTGTGGGTCCTTGTCCCTCGATTCCTTTGTTGCAGAGCGTGACTCGGATTCAGTTCCACCTTTCGATTCACTGCCTATTGACCCAGCAGATTCCTCTTCCTCTGGTGCATATGCCCCCTTCTCTGCAGTACAATGTCCTAGGGGGCGTGTCTTTTTGCTAAGCTCTAGAACCTTCTCAGCTTGGTCTGATTCTATAACTGGTTCATCCAGCTCTGACTTTCCTTGGCCACCTGCTGAGGAAGTGGGTTGGAACTTGTCCTTTCCCTTTATAGCTGTTGGGTCAGATGCTGGTTCAAGCTCAGGGCTCTTCCCTTTTTCATCTGAAAGGTCTGTTTTGGGCTCCAGGCCCTCTTTTTCAGCAGAACAAGGCTTTTCTTCCTCTTCGAGTCTGAGATGGATTTTACTCTCCTTTTTGTCTCCTTCTGTAGCTCCTAAGTAGAAGATCCTCTCTGCAGCAGAAGACATTGTCTCGTCATCACTAGACTCCACATTAGCTTTAACACCCTCAGAGGTTGGGCTAGGTATTATGGACTCTTCCTTATCTGAAGCTGGTGAGACAGACCCAGGCTCTTGCACGATAGCCTTTCTTTCTTTCTTTGGAGGTTCTGGCCCAGAAGGCTCAGACGTTGGTCTTTCATCTGCTTGGGAATCTTCAGGTTGTTGATTTTGCTCGGCTTGGCCTTCCAAAGAGCCAGCTGGTTGCTCAAGTTCATTAGTTATCACCTCTTCTTTTCCCTCCTTGGACTTCTGCTCTTTGCCATTCTCAGATGGCTGGCTTTCTGCCTCCAAAAGGGGGTCTTCTCTGATTTCGCTCTCAGACACTTCATCCTCCCACACAGACTCAAAATCCTCTGGACTAGCAATCATTTTGTCTCTTGCATGGGTATCCAATTTCACACTTGCTGGTTCCTCTTGTGCTACTGCTTTTTTGGCTTTCCCTACTGCAATGTCCACTTTTGATAAGCTCACACTTATTTGCTCCTCTGAAGTACCTGCCCATACGTCTTCTTTCTTGGTTCCAATAGCTTTCTCTAGAGCAAGCTCTTCCAGCCTAGAAGTTTCTCGCTCTACAAATACCCAATGCTCTGAACCCTGTATTGCAATTTGAGCAAGAAGAGTTAGCATCAAACATACTTTACCTAAATAGCTGATCACTGTTTAGTTAAGTAACAGAAGGCTGTATTGACTAAACCATTATTACTCATGCAACAACTGATTCAGATGTGTGTATAAAGGAGCTGGCAAGTAACCAACTAATAGCAGGTATTGAAATCTAGGGGCCTGATCCTGTGTAATTGGTGCTGTAGTCAATGGAAGAGAAGGTGCTTAGCTTTTCACTGAGTTGGACCCCTAGCCCTTTTCGAATGCTCGGGACCAAATTCTACTCTCAGCTACAGCCGATCAATTTTTTTTTTTTTTTTTCAAAATTCGCAATTTCACTGGGGGGAGGGGAGAAAATGGGTCTAACTTATCCGCTAATATATTAGTGAAACTATCAGCATGTTTTTCGAACATGTTTTTGTAGAACAGAACTGGTTGAAAGATGCTGAAATTTAGAATTTTTCACTGACATTTTGAATGAAAAACAGGATTAAATTTTCTAGAAAATGTTCATGAAAATTTGGCCCCATTTTTCAAGCAGCTGACCTACGCCCACGCACTCTGACTGCAACGAAGCCATGTCATATTGACACAGGGGTAAGCAAGGAGAGAATCTGACCCATTCTCAACTCTATTAGCAATCTACAGCTCAGACTGGTTCCAAAGTCAATCAAAGCTTTGTAGAACCTCACAGGAGATTTTCAAAGGAGAATTAGTTCTCTATGTATAATGAGAATGTTTTTAACAATTCTAGAAATCTCTGATTTTGCCACAGCTGTTTGCTAGAAAGCAACACATCTATTCAAGAGCGTTTGTGTCTCTGCTAATTAATCTGTCTATAGAGCCCCTTCTCCTTTGAGATAGAGCCCACCATCCAGTTAGCACAGGTCTGCGACCCCGAGTCAGTTCCCAAATTGGTGGTCCCATGATATCACCACTTCCTAGATATCCTTGACGCCCGTGGAGAGTTTGGCATTGGCACACCGAGTCACATGAGCATGGACTGCAGTTAGATGTTCCCCTAATTTCCCAGCTCTCCAGACAAACCTGATCAGAGGCAACAATCTATCTGAGTTTCCAGCAATTCAGAACGGGGCCCATCACAAAATACAATCTAGAAAAACAAGGATTCAAGTCACAACAGCTGTTATAGCCACAAACACTGTAGTAAGGACCAAGAAAAGCAGTACAACAAGCTACAGTATACTGCAAAAAGGCAGCATCCTGCAGCCGGAACGTGGAAAGATATTTGCTATTCAACACCGGGCATCTAGGCTGCAGAGATCTGTTGCTACACAGTGGAGTGGGCTGCCAGATCATTATTAATTATTAATATCATTAGCATACAGGCACCACGTTTTACACTTTTCATGTCACAGGACAGCTAAAAACTTTACAAGCTGTATACACGCAGCATTGCTGGAGTTTAGCCATTGCTGGGGTGGAAGATGGGAAATCATAGGATCATAGAATCGTAGAACTGGAAGTAGGGTGACCAGATGTCCCGATTTTATAGGGACAGTCCCGATTTTTGGAGCTTTTTCTTACATAGGCACCTATTACCCCCTACCCCCTGTGCAGATTTTTCACACTTGCTGTCTGGTCACCCTAACTGGAAGGGACCTTGAGAGGTCATCTAGTACAGTGCCCTGCATTCATGGCAGGACTAAGTATTATCTAGACCATCCCTGACAGGTGTTTGTCTAACCTGCTCTTAAAAATAACCCACTGGAATGCAACAGCAAGAGGATGGGAATTTTCTTCAACAGGAAAGTCAAGCTAACGGTCTATTCCAGGGGTAGGCAACCTATGGCACGCGTTCCAAAGGCGGCACACGAACTGATTTTCAGTGGCACTCACACTGCCCGGGTCCTGGCCACCGGTCCGGGGGGCTCTGCATTTTAACTTAATTTTAAATGAAGCTTCTTAAATATTTTAACAACCTTATTTACTTTACATACAACAACAGTTTAATGATATATTATAGAATTCTAGAAAGAGACCTTCTAAAAACACTCAAATGTATGACTGGCACGCGAAACCTTAAATCAGAGTGAATAAATGAAGACTGGTCACATCACTTCTGAAAGGTTGCCGACCCCCAGTCTACTCCAATGTCACGGGATTTGTACCATTCACACAGAGCAGCCAGGACTTCAGGGTTTTAAAGCTCTCACTTGGTATGTAGTCTCTAATGACACTGCTTTGCTGGAGCACATCAGAACAGAGAGTGGATTGAGTTGCAACTGAATCAAAACTGCAGCATCTTCATGCAGCAACAGGTTTGTTATGCTCAGCGTAGTATGCTGCAGGGAGCCCGTGCTGGGATATAGATTGTACTGCAGTAGATTCCCAGCATAGTGTAGCATGGGGCAGAGAGACGGCATACCCTAGTGTGGCCTGCTGTAGAAGACGGTGTCTCCTGAAGCGGACCATGCTGATTTTCTGCAGCGCAAAACAGCAGATTTCAGCACCAAAGGATTTGCAGTTGGCTGCACTGCTCCTCTTCCAATAGAGAAAAGAGTGAGTTGGAAAGAGACCTGAGCTAAAATGAGCAGGAACTTCTGTATCCACCAAGGGCCTGGGTACCGGCGGGCACGGATGGGGGCGGGGGAATTAGCACTGTGTGTTCGTGTTGAACTGTGTACAGCTTAGTCACGTTGTGTCATTCAGAGCAGAAGGTGGAAACCTAAGTCCTAAATACTAACTGCAGAGAGAGTGAAAGAAAGAGTGGAAGAAAGAGAGAAGAAAACTGGCAAAGGGGAGAGAAAACGAAAAAGGGGAGAGAAAAAAAAAGGCAGGAGAAAGGAAGAAAATGCTATAGAATGAAAAAGCTGCCATGGGATGGGGCGTGAGGGAGGAGAGATAAGAGAGGACTTTTAAAATCAGGGATAATTGAAATGACCAGTGAAAACCCTCAATCCAATGTCCCAGCCCTCTCCTCCAGCCTATAAATATAAATGGCAGCACCCCCACAAAAAAAGGCCATGGGGATTTGGGCAGACAGAGAGAGCTCATTTCTCCCCCTTCATTTGCAACAGCTGGGGCAGTTACACCCTAAGTGAGCTGCCCCCGGAAGTGGGGAATGGTTTGTGCACTAGCACTCTCCCTCGGGTGTTCTGTCAGAGGCCAGCTTTAAACAGTGGCCGGCCCTCGCTAGGAGAACTGCCTACCTGGAGGATGCCCTGACTCAGCGTGTCTCCTGGGCACACCCTCCTCTGCCCTGGCTGGTGTTGGGACTTTCAGAAAGCTCCTCCTGCTGGCAGTCCAAGGCAGAGAAGTCAGGCTTGATTGGGCCACGTAGCAGGAGGCAGCTGGGGCCAGACGTGGACTAGCTAGAAGGTCACTCAACTGGCTCATTAGGAGAGAAGTGCATGATGTTAGAGGAGACACTAGCAGCCAGGGGAGAGAGAACTGGAGCTGGCAAGTCCAAAGTGGCTTTAACAATGGTTCTTCTTTCAGTGGCAGGTGCTGACACTCTTGGCATGAGTGGTGGAAGGATTTTGCAGCTGTGCTTTGGTCACCATGAATTTCTCAATGAAGACAGATCTGGCCAGAAAGGAGGTAAAACAACAACCCCAGGGGAGAGCCCTGGGTCCCATGAGCCAACCTGTGTGAAGACGATCTATGACTCCTCTCTGGCTACAGATAAGATGTCAGATACCTCCGTGCCCCCCTTGTGTGGTGACTGGGAGGGTGGCATGAGAAGTGGAGGATCTGGTCAGACCAGGTTGCACAACCTCACCAACTCAGTACACAAAAAGGACCCGCTTGTTCTTTTCCCCTCAGTCCTCTCGAGCGTGTCTGCCATCTGCCTAGGCCCAGCTGGACTGAGAAAAAAAACTAGGCTGACTGGAGCTCTGGAAAACTGAGGGGAGAACAAGTCGCTCGTTCTCATTCCTGAGACAACCTGCGGTGTTGCTCTGCTGGCCCACTGGCATCCCCATTTAGCTGGAGATGGAGCCTTGCCAGTCAGACCATGTTTAGTTGCCTGGCTGTTGCCTCAGACCCCAGCACCACAGAGGAAGTGGCATCTGGACCCTGAAGTGTTCCTTACAAACAGCATGAACCCCAAGAATCACATCCTGTAAAAGGGGACTGGGGAATGGGGGGGGGGGGGATTGTGGGAGGAAGAGAATCTAGTTTCAACTGGCCTTAAAAACGAAGGTTCCAAATGATTTCCCTGCATACAAGGTGGACTTGGACATTTGACTCCATGGAGGGAAGGAGAGGGGGGCAGTATGCAGCGCCATGCGGGGGCAAGCAGGGGGCCTCCATCCATTTCTTAAACACACTCCAAACTAAAGAACTCGGTGTTATCCATTAAGAGCCCGGGTTGCACAAGGACAAAGCTACAGCATCCATACATCAAACCCTCAACTCACAGCCATAAACACTTGGAATTAAACAGAAAACAAAACCTGAAATCAATCCAGCTCTGCACTGGAGTGTTTTGAATCACCAAATGCCTCCAACAATCAGAGGGAAAGATGCCAGTGCTAAATGCACTCCGTGCTTCTATGGCCCTCCAGTGGTGTTGGGGTTTTTATTTTTTTCAAAATAAACTCTATGACGGAGGGTTTTTGTCCAAGCTCCATTTTCTAGGAGTGCACAGAGCTAGCAAGAGCGGACACATTTAATAAAAAATCATCCCACAACATCGGGATGCAGAGGGTCACACCACAGATGGGGGAAAGCTCTGCGCAGCCTGTATCATACCGATCCTACCAGCCTCTCCTGGGGTGATCAGACCATTTCACTGCAAACCTGCTTGAACGATAACGATTCTGGGCCTGATTCCCCGTGGTGCAACTCCACTGTTATGCTGGTAACGCCGCTGAAATCAAAGGTGCCAAACTGGAGTAAGGCAGTGGCGGATCAGGTCCTTTTGCTAATAAAAGCCACTGGCCCACTGCATTCCAACAGCAATCTATTAGCTAGCTATTGTTCGAACAGCCACCAAATCCAGACGTGAGGCCCACGTTTTCAAAGAACTGTACTTGCCTCTTTGCCAGTGCATCCTTTTGGCAGATGCAAGCCCTTGCATTTGCATGGATGGAGCTACCTGCTTTGCACCAATTCAGCATGTACAGTTAGCAGAGTCTTTGGAAGGCATTGCCCCTGTCGTTTACTGGACAGCTATTGCCAGGATTTTAAGGAGCTGTTTCCACTGGGCAGTTGTGATGAGTCCTATATACAGACCTCTGCCTTGGTGTGCTGTTCTGAGTGAGCAGGGATGGGGGAAACTCTTGGCTTAAATGCTTTTGCTGGATACAGACACAATTATATGCACGTTTGGGGAGCAGGGTGGGGGAAAATCCAGAGCATTGTTCGGATAATCAGATGCAGAACTAACTGGAGTGAGGTATCCGACTGTCCTATCAAAGAGCTCCCAGGGCTCCTGAGAGCACCAGAAACTCAGCCCCTTTCCTCTCCAAAACAGGACGGTTTAATTGCAGCATCTTCCATACTGCCCTTCTGGGCACCTCTGCAACTGCACTTTGTTACATCAGACTCTGCTTTAGGCTCTGTGCTCACTATGGCTCGAACTGCGCTAGAAACAATCCAATTTAGAAAGAGCTGGCAAGCACTGGGCTCCCAACATATTCTTCCAACACAGTTGTTCGCAGAGGATAGGACGTTTTACCAGCCGTGCTGCCCACGAGGGGGCTAACCTAGGGTGCACTTTCTCAGCAGGGCGATTGGTAACCACGTTGGGGGTGGATGCAAAGCAGGCTGCAACTGTGCTAGGTTGTAGTAGGGTTTGGAAACAATCCCCAAAGCGGGTACAAGCTACCAGGTCTGCCAGGAGATAACTGAGTTGAGGGATAGCGTCCCAAGGCTCACCATCGCACAGCCATATCTTAACAGGGTGCAAAGGCCCCATACGCCCCTCTCCCTCTCCTGGCTCCAAACTCTGACAGCCTCACATCTCCCCCCCTCATTGAGGTAGGTTAATCAGAACATGTCTCTCAGGTCCCCTTGGGACCTGTCTAGGTGGCAGAAATCACCACGTTCAAGCACGGATCTGTCCCGACCAAACTAGAATCTGATTCACTCTCCCCTGTGTGGGCAGAGCAAACTCACATTAGGGGAACCATGTTGTAGCCTAGTTTTCTTCCGCCTAGTGGAAAGTTCCACGATAATATTCCCCTCACGCACACCCCACCTCACCATACCAAGAAATAGATACCACATGAGAAACAAAGAGCAATGACACCGACAGTCTCATTTCCCTCCCAGAAGGGCAAACAACAGAGAGTGAGGGCATACTGGATTCCACAGGGGCGCTCACTCCACTGAGTGTGTGTGTGTGTGGGGGGACTCTTTTATGAGGGTTTAATATGGGTATAAACCAAACTTTCAGAAGCATCCACTGATTTGGGGGTGCCTGACTTGAAAGGCCAATGGCTTGATTGTGCGCCGGGCCGAGAGGCAGCAGCTCCATTTAAGGTGAAGAGGCAGGAGCTCTGCTCCTCTGGAAATCAGGCCCCAACATGGGGTAGTAGCAGTGCTCTACCTAGCAAGGGTGTTGTGAGGGTAACTACGTTAAAGATGGTGAGGTGCTCACGCACTGTGCTGATGGGGGCCATCTAACTACCTAAGACAGATAGTAATTGCTCCGAGTTGTACTCTGTTCTATACCACGCCCATCACCATGGTATCTGAGTTTCTAAAATGTGAGGCACTCCAAATTAATGGACTCTTGGAGAATGATGGGCATGGCCCCATATGTTCCTATAGCGCCCTTCATCCAGAAGGGTCCCACTGTGCTTCACAAATGGTGGGCCAAACCCTAGGGTCCTTGCTCAGATTTTACTCAGGCAAACCCCCTTTTCTGGAACAGAAGCTTTGCCTGAGTGAGGACTGCGAAAAAACAGAGTCTGCAGGTGTCAGCCCAATATACATCACTTCCCTCATCAGCCAACTGGACCCATCTCCAGGGAGCAGGGCAGCAGCTGGTTAAAAGCAATAACACTACCCAACCATTTAGGATAGGAGGTGAAGAAAGTCACCACAACCAAATGCAGGGGAGCTTTAAGTGGGTAGAATGTCCCATAATTACCTAAAATGGACTTTGGCCAGCACACCAGGGTTAGCACCTCCTCTACTGAGAAAAACACTCAGGGATCATCAGGGAATAGTGGGCTGCACCTCAGATTTACATCTCTGAGGAGACAGAGCAGCTCCAGCACAGCACCTAGCTCTATTCTGGGTCACTGACTTAAAGAGAACCATCTCCTGACTGAATTACAAGCACTACCTCCTGCTGCACCTTGGCTCCCATCCAAGAACTGACTAGACCCAACCCTGCTTAGATTACCAGCTTCAACACCATAGCTCTAGGTGGTATGATGGAAGAAGTGCTCAGCCTCGATGCTTGGTTTCTCTCACCAACACTGCAGCCAAGCCAGTATTCTTTAAGACAACGTAAAGAGGCTGCCAGGTCAGTATTGATTACTAACCCTGCTCTAGAGATCAGTGCAGGACTTGTCTATGCCTCCACACACACACCCTTATCACTGGGTTATGATGGGACAACCAGCTCAGAATATGCCTCGTTAGCAGCTGACTGGCTGCCCACGCGTGGCTGGTGCATTGGCAGGAAATCTTCCCAGGGGCCTGAGGTGGATTACACAAGGGGCTACAAACAGAGACAGCCTGGCAATGGCTGTCCAGTAAACAAACGGAGACAAAGAGGGGGTGGGGGAAAGAGAGAGAAATGGAAAGGCTGATGATAACCTCAGGAGAAGAGGCAAGGCTTTTCTGGGTGAAAGACTCCATGGATAAGGCAGCTCCATGCTCGGCTGAAAACTCCTCTAGGAAATCCTCTTCAATCCTCTGTTTCAGCAAGGGAAGCCCGAGCACCCACAGCCGGAGGAGGGGGGGGAAGAGAGAGAAAGAGAGAGAGAGAGAGAGAGAACGAGAACGAATGAATAAATGAACGAATGAATGAATGAATGAGGGTCATGAATATTCCAGCTCCCCAGCTGGGGCTTCGTGCTTTATCCATTTGTTTAAAAATCCCATCCCCGCCCACCGTCAGTGACTGCAGACCAATGGCCCACTGCCAGTGACTGCAGACCTGCTGAGCTATGCACTCCTTTCTGCTGACCTCAGCTCCCCCGCGGCCTGCTCGCCAGCATGAGCCCGGGCACAGAGCCATCTAGCCCAGCACCCACCGGGCAGTGTCAAGGCTGAGCGCCAGAGGGGCCGATCTGCAGGTAGTTACTCCCCCACCAGTCACAAGCACCCCCACCCAGAACCCTTTCCCCAACAGGTACAATGGGCCAGGGTGCCTGCCCCTCTGAGGGCCAGAAGCCTGAGGCTAGGCAGTCCTCCTCACTCCTCCGATCCAGCTGAGAAGGGGATGGGGTTTCCCTTAAAGAGCTGCAGGAAACTGCTGGGAGAAGGGGGCTGTAGGAGAAGCCAGGTTTCTGCGGTACCCCCCAAGGAAGGGAGATACCAGGTAGAAGCTGTGGGTAGAAGGCCCCACTTGGAAATTTTGCTTTCTGTTAGTGGTGATTTGGAGGCAAGGGCTAACGACTGGGTATGGCTGATAGTTCCCCAGGCTATTGCCCCCATCCTCTCAGCCACCCTCATTGCTGAGCCACCCCCACTAGGTACCAAAACCTGCCCCCACATACCCCAGTGCCAGGATCAGCCAGAGATCAGCACTCGGTACGAGGAGCCCACGTCAGAGGGATCTCAGGCCATAAAACCTCCTTAGCCTGGGTTAAACGCCTGTGTCCCTTACCCCACTGCTGCTCTACAGCCTCAATCAGCTGAGAGACAGCAATGGGCCTGCCTCACGGTCCTGGCAACTGCAGTATGAGGCTTGCCCAGGCTACTTGCTCAGAGAACCCTTCCCCGTCTCCAGGTCAAAGGGCTGGGGACCACCAGCCCCATTATGGCTACGAGCAGTACTGATACAGCTCCACAGGTGTGCACGACATTGTACAGACAAAGCACAAAGCTGGCAGCCAATCCAAGATAAAGCTGGCCCTGCAGCTGGGGCAGGGAGGGGGGACAGAGAGAGGGCCTTGTCATTTAGATGCTGCTCAGGTCTTCTGTCCTCAGCCAGGAATTGAGGGAGTCAATGCTCGAAGCTAACGGCAGGTGGCGCCCTTTACCAGCAAAGCCCAGACGCCTGCTGCGGCTTTTCACCCGTGTCTTAATTGAAACAGCCAGTCTCCCGCTCTCAAACCACCTCAAGCTGCTTCTCCACAGGTCAATGTCGAAGCCATTGCCTAGCAGAGCACAGTGCTTGCTGATTTCACCTGCCCTTCCTCAGTTCTGGGTCACAGCCCCAGTGGGGGTTAGCTCAACATGCCGCGGTATCTGCTGCCCCGTTCCCCTTACGCCGCAAAGGGCTGCGTACAAGATCCCAGCACTATAGAGCCATCTGCCGAGCTACCCTGCAGACAGAACGGAGCATCAGCTGCAAGCACAGCGCCTGTGTGGCCTACCACACCCTGCTCCCAGCACTTCTGGGGCAGTGAGGGCTGGAAACCCTCAACATCAGCCAGAAACAGGCAGCCTCTCCCCCGCCTACCCCAGCGAGCCCAGAGCCCAATGGACCCGCTTCTCAGCTCCATGTCATGCATGGAGGACATATGCAGAATCTAGCACAGAGCTGCGCGCTGGCACCAGAGACAGCTCAGCCGGCATTATGCGCTCACTTCCCTCCATACTGCAAGCACGGGGAGATCGGCCATGGAGAGTCCTCAGGCCTGACTCCTCCGTAGGCATCCCCGAAGCAAGCAGAGAAGCCATCACGATAGGAAAGAAGAGGCAAGACACCCAATGGGGGTTCCAGATAGGAGCACTGGCTCCAGCCACAGGGTGGGCTACACAACCTGCTCCCCTGGCTGGAGCAATGGAGCCATGTTGGCCAATCCCTGCATGAGCTGGAGGTTGGGCTTAGTCCTCACTCAGATGCCTGAGTGTGGCACTTCCTGTGATGTCTGGGGGTAAGCAATGCCAAAGGCTAGGGAAGAGGTCAAATCAGGAGGCCAACCCCGGGCTGCTGCCATATGCACACCCTTTACTCAGGTTCCACTCAACTCTTTCCTGGGTAGCGCAGAGCACAGGGCATCAACTATACTCGCCTCCCACCAAACCACAGACACAAATCAACAGAAAACCCCCTTCACAAGACAGGACAAAACGAACCTCACTGGCCTTCTCCGGGGTCCCCTTTGGCGTCTCATCCTCATTCTTGGGTGAGGAAGAGGCTGGTGATGAAGGCAGCCTCCTGTCCCGGTCCCTGTGAACCAGCTTGCTGTTGGGCTCCTTCAGCGTCCTCTTCAGCTCATTGATGCTGGCCTGGTGCTTTAGCAAAACGTCTTCTGGTTTGTCTAAAAACTTTGGGAGGGAGACGGGAAGGTAACTAGCGAGGCAGAGATCGGATCGCTGCGGGGAAGGGAGGGCCTGCTTCATGCTGAGCCTGAATTTGGGATCTCAAGAGCCAAATGTGCCAGGAATCACTCTGCAGACTAGGACAGCTCCAGGGAACAGCTGAAAGTGACCAGCATAACTTACATGTACTTCCTGGTACTGATCAATGTGCCCCTTTCCCATCCTAAAGCCCAGCTCCCTGGGATCCAAATGTCAGTCCAGGGTGAGGCCGATCCTAGCCGATTCTCAGTAATAGTAGAACGGTGGGACTCAAAGGGGAGTCACCTCCATTCCACTCATCACTAGTCTCTACTAGGTTCCACTGGCCTCTGTTAATTTCTGCTGGAGGGTCATCATGCCCCAACACCCCTGAAGCCAGTAGGCCAGATCTGTTCCAATCGATTGTTCAGAGTTGCCAGCTGGAACCAGTTGAAAATGTTCTACTGGACTTTCCATAAGCCTTCCCTGGAATTGGATTCTGGCGATTGGTCCAAACTTGGATATGGGCCTCCCCAGAATGCTACGGTGTCTAGAGGTTTGGGTTTGGCCCGTTATAAAGATAACAATTCAGGGGTGTTCAGGTCCATGCACTGATTCAGGCCCTATCTCTATAGCAGACCCAATCCTTTCCATAACATTGTGAGGGTTGTGAGACCCCCTATTTCTGCACTAGGGATGAGCAAACCCATTCAAAAAGAAGCGCCAACCCCAATTTTTGCCCCGAATCAAACCTGTTTGGAGGTTCAAAAAGGTTCAGATAAACTTCTTCCCTGCCCTTATTTTGAGTTCCTGTAGCAGCCTGTCCATTTCTGGGTCCTGTGCAGGACTGTAGGAGCCAAGAGGCCTGAGAAAGGCCCTTCTCATGAGAAGTCCAGCCAACTTTGCAGACCCAAGAGGCTCAGAGAAGTTTAGGATAAGAATCCAAAATGTTATCTGCATCCTAGAACCAGCTGTTCAGAGGTTCGCCGATCACTAGCACAAGGTGTTACTAGGGTGCACATGACAAGCGATGGAGAATGGCACATGCAGAAAGGAATGAGGGATGAGACACACTATGGAGGGAACAGGACCGGGCCCCTACAGGAGCTGGGAAAATAACCCAACCAGCTGGGGCTGAACAGCAGATCGCTCACTGAAGGGGCTTGCCCTTGTGCTGGATGCAACGGCAGGGATTTTAGCTAGAGCATCTCTTTGGGAAAGACTCCCCGTCTTGATTTAAAGACCGCCAAATCCCCATGTAAATTGTGCCAAGGATTAGTTACCCTCACAGACCTCTAGCGGAAGACTAGGCAATAGCAGCCTGGTTCTGAGCTGAAACTGAACCATGCAATAACCCTCCCTAACAAGACCCATCTTCCAAGAGCATTATGCACTAGCCCTCATGCTCCCTATTAACCAATAGGTGAAACAGACAGAGGAAGAGCTTAAGTGACTTCCCCAAGGCCAGTGCTGGAGCTGGTCCTGGAACTCAGCAGGCCAGGCCACCTGGCCAAAGCTCTCACTAGGAGAGGAACCCTAGGAACGGTTCAGTTGGCACGAGGGTTTGTATCTGAAATAACACCTAACTGTGGGGCAGCATCTCTCCATGCCGCCCCACACCTCGCCAACGGAATTACCGAGCCTAGGTAGGAGCCGCCATGTGGAGTTCTGAGCCAGGCTGGCATGGAGATAACGCTGCGAACTGGAAGACATGGGGCTGGGGGATGTGAGTCTTGTTCTGCTCCGTTAGAGGGAGCCGGAGCCCGCAGGAGAGGGTTGGACACAGAAGAGACACGAGGAGAAGACGTAGAGGAGTCAGTAAAGAGCGCAGTAGCCAGGATATCCCAATGGCACGGTGACCCGGCTGTAGCGCCATGGGAGGGCTCTTGCTCACACACATGAGGCGAGGAGAGCTGCCTTACTTAGTGGGATAGAAGATGCTGCTTGTGCTTCAGGGAAAGCATCCGTGTGCTTGGCTACTACGTTTATCTGACAGTTCTCCAGAGCGGGAGGCTCCCCAGAGACGCTTGGGTGCATCTTGTATTCCAGTAAATAGGGTGACACATAGTATGGGGGGGAAGGGATGGGGTGCTTGTTGTTTTAAAGGAGATGGACAATACAATGCACCAATGGGCAGTAAGATGCTCCAGAGACAGAATACCTCCTGCTTGTGCCTGGGGGTGGTTTCCTGCTCCGGCTGGCAGCAAAGAGAGGGTGAAAGGAACCGACACAGTCAGTCAAGGGAAGTTATCACATACATCACAGTTCAGTTTAACACAGGACCCTGGGCAATGCCAGGGGCAAAATCAGCAACATGAGCTTCCCCACAGCAGTGCCCTATCAGTGCCAGCCGGGACTCCTGCAGTGTGAGCTTCCCCACAGCAGTGCCCTAGCAGTGCCAGCCGGGACTCCTGCACTGTGAGCTTCCCCACAGCAGTGCCCTAGCAGTGCCAGCTGGGACTCCTGCAGTGTGAGCTTCCCCACAGCGGTGCCCTAGCAGTGCCAGTCGGGACTCCTGCAGTGAGCTTCTCCACAGCAGTGCCCTAGCACTTCCAGCCAGGACTCCTGCAGCGTGAGCTTCCCCACAGCAGTGCCCTTCTGATGTCACTAGATTTCTAGTCACAAACTGATGTGAAACTTCAGAAAACCCACCTCCCTGTTCGGGACGCTGAGGGCCTGGCCCCTGAGAAGTGGAGATAGAAAGGAGAGGCCACAGGCCTGGATGCCTCCCCTAAGACTCAACTGACATCACTAGGATAGCGTATTCCAGTGTGTGTGTGTCTGTGACAGCAGGTGTATTTGTAGGTGAGTATCTGGTGTCAATAGCCATCTGTGGGGATGTCTGTGTGTGCAGTGTGAGTGTCTGCATGTGCCTGTGTGTGCAGTGCGAGTGCCAGCGTGTGCAGTGAGCATGCCTGGGTATGCAGTGTGAGTGTCTGCGTGTGTGGTGAAAGTGCCTGCGTGTACAGTGAGAGTATTTGTGTGTGCCGGCATGTGCGGTGAGAGTGCCGGCGTGTGCAATGAGTGTGCCTGCATGTGCCGGCTTGTGCGGTGAGCATGCTGGCATGTGCCGGCATCTGCAGTGAGAGTGCCTGCGTGTGCAGTGTGTGTGCCTGCGTGTGCAGTGTGTGTGCCTGCGTGTGCAGTGCGTGTGGCCGCGTATGCAGCATGAGTGCCTGTGTGTCCAGTGCGAGTGTCTGTGTGGGGAGGAGAGGAGGACTGGGAGAGCGGACAGTGCTCTGTTCCTTGGTCAGGGCTACATGCCACTCCCGCATGGGCCAGGCGGGGAGCTCAGAGTGTAGCTGCCATTCCCTGACCCAGACAGTCATCTGCTCAGACAGTGGCCAACTCCGAAATGCTCTGCCTCTCCCCAAAGGCAGCTGCAAGGTGCGCCGTGCTCTCCAGCTACATCCGAATAGGAGCTGCTCCCTGGCCCAGCCATGAGGCCAGCAGAACTGCTACGGAGATACCTAGGGATGGGTCTCCTTCCTGCTGCCACCAAGGAGTCAAGCAGTGCCGGCCCTGGCAGATTCCCTGCAAGACCCCCTGGGAATCCCGCTGGGAAAGCCCTCCCTGGCCAGCTGTATGGGAAACATCTCAGGGGTGAGCCCAAGGTGGATTAACAAAGGCATGAGGCTCCCCGTGCCACTGGGCAAGGAAAGGAGGAGAGTCTCCCTCTCTGACAAAGATGGGCAAGCCCGTACCTTGGAGTGTAGAGGATCGGGAGCAGATATCTCAGGCCGGTGCCAGCACCAGAGCCTTGCAGGGAGGTCTTGGCATCTCCCAGCAGGGAAGGGCACCGCTGTGTGGCAGACACAGATTGTGGGAGGCAGCCCCTCCCCTCTAGCATCCTGGGCTCCTTCTCTCTCCAGGTGCAGGCTGGGGGTTGCCCTGGCCAATCCATATAGAGGGCACCTCTCCAAGCCAGCTCCCGACATCCTCATGGTCTCCGCCCAGCAGGTCCTGTACCTTCAGCTCCTTGATTTTCGTCGGGGTCGTCACTTCCTCAACCTCATCCTCCGCCTCGGAGCGTCGCCACCCTCCGTACTCGCTGTCCTCGTCCCGCCTCTCGGACTCGGCCCCTCCGTCGTGGTTCTCGCTGACGGAGGCTGGGCGCGAGAACTCTACAGGGTGCAGAGGGGAATACACCGATCCCAGGGGTTAGAGGTGGAAGAGGACGAGACGGGCCCAGCTAGCCCCACCCCTCCCTCAGTCACAGCCAGTGCAGGCCTGGTCCTTACAGATATTCTCCTAGGGTTACGACCAGTCTCGCCTTAAACGTCCCAGGCTTCCACCCTTCCCTTGGGAGACAATTCCACAGCCCTCCATGGCAGGGATACTGCCCTGATGTCCAGCCGACATTTCCCCTCCCATTCCTCTCCCTCCTTGAGATACAGACTCTTCACTGGTGCCCATTCTCACACCTCTCCACAGGCCTTGCCTAGACCGTAATGGGGCTAGCTTAACTCATCAAGTGAGGTCTGCAAGCGAGGGGAGCGCGCTCAGCTGAAAAAAGCACCTTTCCCCCTAGTCGAGGCAAGGCTGTAGGGCCCGCTTTGGAAAGCTACTTTGGCACTGTTCCGCTCGATGCCGCCACGCCTAGCTGACTTCGCCTAGGGCTCACTGAAAGTCAGCCGAACTGAGGCACCGGAATGAGTTCGGCGTAGCAACACTGAGCAGAGCAACGCCTAAATACTATTCAAAATCTGAGCCTGAGCAGAGTCAGGCAAATTGGACGTGGGTCTGCTACACTTGCACCTCATGTCGTCACTTACACCCCTGTGAAATGAGTACAAGGTGCGTGCTCCCAAATCAGAGCAGGAGGGTTTTACATCCACCCTGCACTGGAGTAACTGACCAAGGGGCAGGGCAGAGGTGAATCCGGCCCATTTATCTCATTTATTCTTCCCTCTGAGTCCAGTCCCTCCGGCTCCCCGATCATCCTGCTTGTTCTTCCCTGATCTCTTTCCAGTGTGTCAGTATCTCGCCGGGAGCAGTGTGCCCGGCCTGGATGCAATCACTCAGGTGTGGTCAACCCAGAGCCTGCTCCATGTTGCGACGCCTCTCCACACGCTGCCTAAAAACGCATCAGCTTTTGCAAGCTCAGGTCTGTGCCTATCATCTCTGGAAGAAGCGATGTCCACTGGAAACAGCTCCGTGGATAAATCCCTGGTCAGCAGGTTCCCCTGCAAAGAGGGCTTTCCCCACTGCTTGTTGGCAGGTCACCTTCTGCAGGCTGGGAGGGGAACCTTTCCAAGACCCACAGGGGCCATTCCCCAAGCATGCAATACCCCGCGCCAGCTGAACACTGGGAGGGGTGCTCAGGAATCAGACTAGTCTGAGGAGGAAAAGGCCTTTTTCAGACCTGGAGTCCATTCTCCAGCCATGAGCTTTAGCTAAGGAATTCCTGGTGCCCTCTGTTGACAGGCACTAAACAGCCTCTGGGACGTGCCTGGCTGGGGACATGGGCTGGAATAATAGGGGGGAGGGGGTTGGCCTGCACAGGCAGAGCTGGGGGAGGGGCAGCGGCTCAGAATTGGAGAGAACTGGCAGAGCTGGGGGAGGGGCCGTGGGTCAGGACTGGGAAGAACTGGCAGAGCTGGGGGAGGGTGTGTGTGTGTGTGTGTGTCAGGACTGGGAGAACTGGCAGAGAAGGGGGAGGGAGCGTGGGTCAGGACTGGGAGAACTGGCAGAGCTGGGGGAGGGGCCGTGGGTCAGGACTGGGAGAACTGGCAGAGCTGGGGTCAGGACTGGGAGAACTGGCAGAGAAGGGGAGGGAGCGTGGGTCAGGACTGGGAGAACTGGCAGAGCTGGGGCATGGGCCATGGGTCAGGACTGGGAGAACTGGCAGATCAGTGGGGGTTACATTTGCATGCTGTGCCTGGCCAGTACCAGTCTCCCAGCTTCCTGAGAGTTAACCCCCCGATGCCCAAGAGTCGAGGACAGCAGCCGTAAGAAGCTGTGAGCTTGCCGTGCCAGAGCCCAGCCGCCCCTCGCCCACACGGCCCCTTAGTGTCTAATCCTGTCCTCCCGGCTCCCACCAGTGAACCAATCTCCCTCCCCCTCCCCAATTTGGGGCGTACCTCCATCGAGGCTGCGAGACATGGTGTACCGTTTGCTGGAGGAGCGCTCGAAGAAGGGTGCAGGCCGGTCGATCAGGGCACTGGCCTGGCGGGTCTGGGCCTGCGTCCGCCCGCTGTAGCGGAACTTAGAGCCCATCACCAGGAAGCCCTTTGGGGGCGGCTCTGGGGACACCAGCCTGCAGGTGGAGGGGGGAGGAAAGCAGAGTGTCACTGGCAGGCCAGCTCCATTCACACACGGGGCAGGGACCGATCAACATAGAGACTGGCGGTCAGTGGGGGGCAAAACCAGGAAAAGGCCAAGAGGCATCACCAAACATTGTCATTGCGGGGTGGTTGTTCACTCTGAATACTAATGATGGTCATTTCATTGTTCCACTGCAGATCATTTCAGCAGAAACATCCAGCTACCCTGGAGGCATGGATGGAAACTAAGGTTGTGGGTGGAGCTCAAATAAAGAGCCACTTTTCCCCCAACACCTGGGCTCTTAACCCTGCTTCCAGGAACAGTGCTATCCTGTTAGCAGAACTCTCCAGCCCTCTCCCCCCTCGTTGGTCTCTTTGCCTCCATCTCACTGGCTGTTCCCGTCCACTCTACGTCTCCTGAATGGTGAAGGTGCTAATTGCCTCACCCCACATCTCAGTGACTTCAGGATCACAGACTCATAGACTTTAAAGGTCAGAAGGGACCATTATGATCTTCTAGTCTGACCTCCTGCACAACGCAGGCCACAGAATCTCACCCACCCACTCCTGTAACAAACCCCTGACCTATGTCTGAGCTATTGAAGTCCTCAACTTGTGGTTTAAAGACTTCAAGGTGCAGAGAATCCTCCAGATGTAGAAGGTGAGAGATTGGATGGCGCGGGGAGTGAGAGCCAAAAAGGCATGTGCCTAAATCAGATGACAACGCGGGAGGCAGGTGCGTATAAATGAGGGGTACTACTCGGTGTATGGGTGGGGACAGCAGTGTGTAGGGGAGATACAGGGACTACAGTCAGGGGACATCTTTTCGGTGACCCAAACATTTTGCGAATTGGTGTCGCTTTCGTTAGGTCCTTCACGTCGAAACAAAAACAAAGAAAAATTCTGGAAAAAAAAAAAATCAAAACATTTCCATAATTTTCTTGCAAGCAACTTTTTGTTTAGAAATTTCCTTTCATATTATTTAGGAATTTTTTTTTAAAATGTTAAAAAATGCTCAAAACTGAACCAAACATTTCACTGCAGGGGGAGCAGAATGGTTCCTTCGCCTCAAACTGATTTTTTTTTCCAATTAGCCAAAAATTTTGGAAAAATTCATTTTCAGTTTGACCCCAAACTAATCTTTTTCCTCCCAGAACTGCCAGTGAACAGAACTGTTTCTACTAGAAGCAATCCAGAGCAGTGCGGAGACCATGTGCTGTGTGTGGGCATTTTTTTTGGTCCATCTAAATAAGCAAAGCTCTAAAGCTGCTGTGCTGGCCTCTTGAGGGCTGGCACGGGGAATGTAGCAGGGCGAAGGATGGTGCCGTGTGTCTTGATGTATTAAACGCTGGCTTGTCAGCTCTCAAAGCGTGTCAGATGGAGATAAAAGCAGAGATCTGTGCAGCATGAGATCTGAGAAATCCAGCACTGGGATCTCAAGACGGGGGCTCTCTTCCCCAATCCACGTGCCATCCTGCAAGCGAACTCCTCCCTGCACTGTCTGTGCAAGTATCAGAGGTCAAAAGTGGCCATGAATTCTGGGAGCCCAACTTGAGACCTCTGGGGCCAGGTTTGCGCTTTCTCTGCCAACACCTGATTTGCAAGCACAATCAGGCATGGGCATGCCCAAGTGACATTGATTGGGGTCCACAGTTTTTGTACTCACAACCTCAGGCGCAAACGCAGTGAAGAGCTGTAAATCTGGCCCCTGGAGCCTGGTTATTAGAGGTGCCAAGAGTCACTGACCCCAGCTTGATCTGTAGCTGCTCTGAAAATCAGGCCCCAGGGGTCTCAAGTTGGGCCTTCAAAATTGGTGGCCTGTTGAAAATCAAGACCTCAGTCTTCAGTGCAGCCACCTGCAGGGATCCTGCAGTTACTAGTCTGGAGCTAGAAGGCTTGTGGGGGGAGGAGGGGGAGGAATCCTGGCCCCGCTGAAGCCAATGGCAACACTCCTGCAATGAGGCCTGGACCTTACGCGCGATGGTTGCAAAGAACAGTCTGTAGGATGCGTTGTCTCTGTTTAGAATTCGAGCTCTGGAAACCATGCGGAGCACCAGCCAGGCACAGGCTGGCATGTACAAAATCAGAAGACTCCAGAGTGAGCGAAAGCATTGCCATGGCAGAGCAGAGCAAACAGCAAATACCTGGCCTGGAGGCAGCCGTCCCAACCAGCACAGGATGCAACTTACTGCCACGGAGAAACTGAGCCCATCGGCAGATTCTTTTATATATTAGATCCGGGAAAACTCTCCATTAACGCAAGGGAAAGATGACCTTGTGGGCGGGGCACCAGACTGCAATTCAGGACATCAGGGTTCTATTCCTGCCGCTATTACAGACTCCGTGCATGACCTTGGTCAAGTCACTTAACCTCCGTGTGTGCCCTGGTTTCCCCATCTATGAACTAGAGATGCTGATGCTTCCCAACTGCATAGAGTTGCTGTGGTGATAGAATATAGGTAGCTAAACAAGACCACCACACATCAGGCAATGCAGAAGGTCAGGTCCCCACAGAGTTGGAATGGAGATACTCATCTCCAGGCGGCTTTTCTCTCTCCAAAACCCTTAGTGATGGCAGTGTTACGGTCACAGTGTGGTCCTCACAACAGTCTGCTTGGATTCCCCTTGTACGAAGCAGGGCAATTGGGACCCCGCTCTGCAGGGCACAGGGCTCTCCCTGATGGGGTTCAGCTGGAATATGCCACGGTTTGGTTGGGCAAAGCCCAGCCAGAGTGCAGTTTGTGTAGTGGGGCAGCTCCCAGGGATATCAGGTAGGGAAGGCCATGGAAGCAAGCCAGGGAGAGAGTGTTGGGAGGCCCAGAGACAACCCATCCCCACATGGGGCAGAGAGGAGAGAGGTATCAATAGGGCAAAGGCAGCTGAGGGGGAGCATTAAGGAGACAGACCCCTGCCCTCCCTCCATGTGGATCCTCTGGGGGCATTAATGAAGAACGTCTCCCCCAGTGAAAAGCACAAGGAGGGCCGGGACAAGCAGCACACCCAGCTTCCTCTCTGCGAGCCCTGCCCTGTCCTTGGCGGTTCTTTACAGGGACCTTCCTCCTCACCTGAAGAAGGTGTGATGCTCAATGCAGACTTTCCAGAGCCTCTTGGCAGAGCGGTGATTGGGCAGCTTGAAGCCAATGGTGCTCTCGAACTGCTCGTACTGGAAGTACAGGAGACAGACTCATGTTATAGCCGGGATTCTTGCTCGGGAGCCGCCTCAGCCCGCGGCCCTGTGGGATGGCTTGGGATGGCAACAGCCTCCTAGCCAAGGTCCCAACAGGAGAACGACAGAGCAGGTGTCTCTATAAACCCTTCCCAGCATGCTCTGGGGCCCAGGCTACAATGGCTATTCTGTCAGGACTCGTCTGGCAGCAGGGCAGGGTCAGGGCTCACACGGCAGCAGGATGGCCTTGGTGGGTGATCACGTTTTCGTTGGCACTAACCGGCTTTTGGGTGGGAGGAGAATTCTCTTGCGTAAGGAAAAGAAATTTCAAAATGTTCCATTTCCTTTGGGGGGGGGGGGAATAATCCCACTTTTGCTCCCTTTTTCAGACCCTTTCCCCATTTCTGCCTCACTGGAAATAACAGATGAGACAGTGGGTTTGGTTTGTTCCCCGCTGAAATGAATTTGGGGGCCTCCCTGTCCTGGTGCAATGCAACAACGATGGACCTTTCCAGCACACAAGCACCCTTGGGAGAGAACAGACTTCCTGACATCTGCCCGGGAGGTAAGGATGGACTCTCCCCCATGCCCCTCCCACTCCCAAGGGACGGGCTCTCGTAAGAGACACCCACCTCGCCGGGGCGGATTTTGATGTAGAAGTTGCTCCTCTTGTAGGAAATCTTGAGGATCTTGGGCCAGGCAAAGCGGTTTATCCTCAGCCTGTCCCTGTAGATCAGCAGGCCGTTGGCACAGACGCCCAGCATGATGTCGATACCTTCTGAGTCCTGATGGAAGCCAGAGAGGAGGGTTAAGGACAAGGTAGGAGGGTTAGTGTTTGGCCAGCAAATAGCCCTCCAGCTACCGCCTGGCAGTGGGGTCTAGCAGGGTGTTCAGAGCCAGCACCATGCCAGGGCCCATAGCCTGGCTGGTAATTTGTATCTGAAGCCAACTGTAAAATGCTGCAACTGCATTCCCTCCAGAGCAGGCAGTGCCACTGGGCTGCTCCCACACATCCCGTGGTACCCGGGTCCCCTGCTGGAGATGCCAATAGGGAGAGGCTGGTGGGAGGGGGACGTTCCCACTCAGGATGGGGCAGGAGGTTTGGAGAAACACTGTGGCTGCCGTTCACAGCTGTGAGACACCGGTGCTCTTTTGTGGGGTTTTCCCGCCCTTAAAAGGGCAATTCCATCTTCTCGTGGCTTTGAGCTCCAGGGCAGCCTCTGGGGTGGAGAGACAGGACCACGCCCCTAGCAGCTCAGCCAGCACAATGGGGCCCTATCTACAACATACTGACCGGGTGAGGTTTTCAGAAGCACCTAAATCACTAAGGAGCCCAAGGCCTTATCTATGCGAGGTGTTCACTGTCACTCTCAGGGTGGAGGTGGGATCCTGGCTCAGATGGCATCAAGCGGCCACAATAGGCGCAGGTCTTGGGGGCAGCTCTAGGCTGGAGGTTGTGCTCCTTCGTCTTCTGGTATGCCTGCCACAGCTCCTTCCCCTTTGCCTGGCATCGGCCCTTGACCCTGCTAAGCCTTAGGTTCTCCATGGCCTTTGCAAGGCAGAGTACGTATCTGTAATCCTGTGGGAAAGCCACAGCTGTGCTCTGCATTCCTCCCCCCACAGGCCAAGGAAACCTTTGGACCTGGCTCCTGGACCATACAGCAACTGGAGCCGGAGCCAGGCTTGTCCAGGTGAGCTTGCAGAGATGGCAGGGAAAGAGGCCTTTCTAAAACACGCTGGAGATTTTAAATGGGGGTCAGGCTTCCCTGCACTGTGAGCCTCTCCCAGTGCAGAGCGGTCACTGCTGCAGCACCAGGTACATTGTAGGCTTGTTGCTGGAGGACTGTTTATACCGGCTCAGGCACTTTGGTGTCCACACACGCCTTGCGCCGGTAGAACCGTACTTGGTGGCGGGAGCGAACGTTGCCCGGGGAGCTGGTTTCATTTTGCCGGCAGGAGCAGAGAGTGTGGTCAGCAGGACTTGCGGCTGAGTGCGCACGGAGGCAAGGCCGTGCCCACAGAGGGACAGTGGTAACGCTGGCCAGCAGCTGGCTGTCTAGTCAGACAGCACAGGGTGAGCTTCCCACGCCGCTCTGCCTTGGACCTCCCACCTGCTCTGCAGGGGTCCAAGAGGAGCTAGTTCAGTCAGCGAGGCCTTATCAGCCCTTGGCACCTCTGCTGAGGTACCTAACGAGAGGATGTAATTAGCCCCAGTTGTGATGTGGGCACTTGTCAACTGTGAACTGGGCTGAGACCCACCCACTCCATTTATAGGCTGGTAACCACTATCAGCCATTACCAGCCTGGGCTGGATACAAACACGTTACCCTGGGTGAAAACGACCATGCTGCCCCTTGTCTGGTGTGTTCTTGTGAGCAAGGCAGACGCTTCCCTGCCTCGCTCTTGGACAGGCCTAGCAGCTTGACGTGGGGCTGGCCTGCCAGCTGCTGCCTGTAGCATACGCTGCAATAAACAGCTAAGGGCATCCCCAAACTGGCCAGCTTGCTCTGCACGGAGCTGTGCTGCTGGCTCAGAGGATCAGGGCGGGCAGGGAACGCGCGCAGGCCCTGGCAGATGGGTCACATTTCGGGACTGACAGTGTCTCCTAGATGCGCTCCAGTCCCGGACGACAGGGCAGAGAGGCCCCACACGAGTGCACCAGGGACTTGGATGTCCCGGCTTGGATGAGATGAATGGCAAACTTCTCAGTGCCGTCACCTCCTGAGAATGGAAAGCCACTGGGATCCTTGGTACTGGGGGCACAGGGACATCTTGTTGTCCAGAGACATCCGCAAGGGACAGTGGGGGAGAGACGGAGAGAGGAAATGAGGGACAGAGGGATGTTCCCATTGCAATCAGGAGTGGGACTGCCACACATCTAGGCATACCCCACGCTAGCGCTGATCTAGCTAGATCAAAGCTAGCTCCAGTAACAACAGCAGTGAAGTCCTGGCAGCACGGGGTAGCTGCTCAGGTGTGTATGGAGATTCCTGGGCGGGCGGGGCTAACTAGACCAGAGCTAGCTTGGGTCTGTCTGCATGGGCAGCAATCGCATCTCCTGACTGCAGCATAGATACACCCAGAGAGTGTGTGTGAGACGGGGGAGAAAAGGAGCAAGGCAGAGGCATGAGGAGCTCTGAGGAGAAGCACAGAGAGGGCTCCTGTGCTTTGATTCCGGGGGTTCAGTACCTTGGCGTGGTGCAGGTCGACTCCGTACATGGAGAGCTTCTTGGCATTCTCCAGGAAGTGGATCTCCGCTTCGCCCGGCGTCATGCCCCTGGGAAGGAGACGGGGAGCAAAGAGAGGCTGATTAGAACCACCCCACTGCTGGCAGCTGCACCCTGCGGGCGTGGGGAGGTTCGGGGGTCTTGTCAGGGGGAATTGCTCAGGAGATGAGCACCGGGATGCTATTAGAAGGGAACCCAGGCCAGCACCAGGGCTCCCTCGCAGCACCTGGCGGGGCACAGCCGTTTGGATCCCTGCCCACAAGAAGGGAGGAATGGCCGATCTGGAGGGGAGCCTAACCTGTAGGTCTTGTGCAGCTCCATGATGCGCTCCTCCAGCTCTCTGGTCTGGTTGGGTGCGAAGTGCAGCTCGCTGACGTAGTTGCCGACGTGCTCCTCAGCATCGTAGTCTCCCAGCTCGGCCTGCACGGCGTAGGAGCCCAGCAGGGCGTGCGTGACGAAGGAGCACGGCAAGCGGCCCGTGATGATGTCAGCCCGCAGCTGCAGACACAGGTAGTATCTGCGGGGGAAAGGAGGGGCCGCTGGTGAGATGGGGGTGAGGACAAAGGGAAACGCCTTGGTGAGCTCTCCCGGGGGGCCAGGCAGATTCTAAATGGCCCAGGGGTCCGCCCATCGCAGGGAGATGGTCACTGGGGTGGGGTACACGGACATGGGGCGCACAGCCAACAACAGTTAAAGCCGTCACTGTGCCCCCATGACCAGGAGCAAACACCCCCCCACCCCCACCCCCGGTCTAATGCCCCTGCACTCAGGACGGATTCCCTCGCCCTCTGCCAGGGATGGACCCTCCGCCCCATGCCCAGGATGGACCCCATTGCCCATGGCCCCAGACCTGGGTCAGACCCTCCCACCCAGTCCCCCCCACAACACACCCAGCGGAACACAGTCACACCCTGCGCACGCACGCACACCTCCTGCACTCTGCCACACTACACACTGGGCCAGTCCCCTCCCTGACCCACCCAACACACACAGGTGGCCACGTCCTACACATAGGTGGCCGTTAACGCACACACGGTCCCACCCATCGTGCCGCTGGCTCTCTGGACAGATGTTGTCTGTCAGGGAGGGGAGGAAGAGCCCTGGGGCGTGGCAGCGTACCGAGTGCCCCATGGCCCCTCACCTTGTGATGTCCTCTGTGAGCTGGGCAGGGTCGGGTGGGTAGAATTTAACAGTGAAGGCAAAGTTCCAGGGGCCACCTAGGGAGAGGAAGAGCGAGAGAATAAGGGGGAGCATGTTCCCCATGTGCCTAGGACACGTCCTCCCCGAGGGAACCCACCCCCCCAGCCTGGGCTCAGTGTAGGTAGCCCATGCCTGTGTCCCACCCCTTCCCAACGCCCAGGGCCCCTGGGGCAGGCAGAAGGATGAGGCAATTCCCCTGGGGTTGCTACCAGAGTGCCCAGAGAGATTAACCCGCCGACCATGGGTTGCTCAGGGGATCTGCAGACTGTGCTTCCTGCAGACCTTACCACCGTCTGTCCAACCGAGAGCATCACTGGCTCAGCCGAGATCTGCCCAGCCTCCGCCATGCAGGGGCGCCACCTCTTCCTGTCGCCACAGCAACAAGCCCTGCATTTCCCAGCAAGGTTCCCTGAGGTCCACCATTGGTGAGGGCCCCCCACACCCCACAACGTCTCTGCAAGCCACTGCCCGGCCCAGCTAACCAGCCTGCTGGCCTGCTTTGCCCCCCGTCAGCCAGTCCAGGATCTCCTGCTCCTCCTACAGCTGGCCAGCCCCAACCCTGCTCTGTCAGCCCGGGAACCCACTCCCGGCCAGCCCGGGTTCTCCTGATTGCCCAGTGGGGCAGAACCGGAGCTCCCTCTGGGCGTCACGTCAATCCAGCCCCTCCCCACCCATTTTCCGAGGGAGCAGGGACTGTCACAAGGACGTCTGTTAGCAGCTGGGTGGATCCTAAGGCACCTGCGTTGGATGCTGGGCAGGGTCACTGCTGTGGATAAGGATGGGGATCCCCACCAGCTACAGAGGCTCTGCAGCCCCCAACTGTGGGTAAATCTAATGACTCGTGGGCATTTGATGGTAGCTGGGAATCCCGCCGCCAAGGAGCCCCAGGGCCTGCACACCTCAGCAGCAGAAGGCAGCCACACGCCCTCAGCAGAGGGAGCAGACATCACCCCCTTCATTCACTGCACCCTCTCCCAAGCCAAGAGGCATCGCCCCGACACAGGCGCAAGAGACGCAGACACGAGGTCTGATTCCCCATTTCACTACAACTTCACGCCAGGACCACTCAGTGACTTCAGGGGAGCGGCTCCTGACGGACAACAGTGTGAGTGAGAGGAGAATGCGGCCTGCCGAGCTCCACAGAGATGCCCAGCTGTGTGTTCACTGCAGGGAGAAGGAGCAGCAAAGCCATCCAGCCAGTTGCCATAAGAAAGGTCCTTCACAGGAAAGGTGGCACGTGTGGTCCATCGGCTACCGGAGCCCTGCTCTGGATGCCAGCTTGCCCCTTCTGCCAATGGTGCACACAGCACCAGCCATGCATTCCCCAGCTGTCCCTGACCGGATGCCAGTGGCCCGGTTTTCAGAGGAGCTGAGCAGCATCTGCAGCTCACGTCCGCCTCCAGGGGAACTCCAGGCCCTTGGCATCTCTGTGAATCAGGCTCTTATTCCACCTTTCCCCTTGCTTCTCTTGCCCCCCTTGGGCTGCACCAAGGGGACGGAGTTCCCACCAGGGCAAGCAGAATGGGGAGGTAACAACTCAGAGCAGTGGCAGCTGCTGAATTCCTTTGAACGCCTGGCCAGCACTGGGGGCAGCTCTGAGGAGGGCACTGCCCAGGCCTACCACATGGGGGGGATGGCACCCCCAGCATACACACTGGGCGACTTACTGCGGATCTGCTTTTTGATTTCCTTGGAAGGGTCCAGCCAGTTCTGAAACAACAAGAAATAGCACAACCAGGGGTCACGGCTGTGGTCTGGCAGGCAGGATGGGGTGGGGCTGGGGAGGGGGGCATCAAACGGGCCCAGCAAAGGGCTGGGTGCCCCAGCCTTACCTTCTGGCTGTCGGAGTCGCAGAACGTCAGGCCGAAGTAATCCTTCTCCAGGAGGTTGAGGTGCTCACACACCATGTCGAAGAGCACCTGGCCCCGGGCGTGTTTCTGCAGGAGACACAGCCGGGCAGGGGAGTTGGAGCCAGGATCCCCCTCCCCCTTTCCAAGGCCAGTCATGCTGCAGCTGCCCATCAGAACACAGGCAAAAGCAGGACCCGGGGGACGCAGGAAGTCTCTGCCCCTTGCTTCCCGCTCCCAGAGACCAAGCGCAATCACAGCCCGTGCTTGCCTGGGCTCGGCACTCTGGGAGTGCCCCTGTGGGCACAAGTGTCACCCCAAAGGGGACAGGGAGGGCTGGGGAGAAGGAGAAGGCAATGGCTCCATCGAGGGTGTGGCTCCCCCTGGCTCAGAAGGACAATGTGCCTTCCAGACTGTCCCCTGGGATACCCCGAGTCAGTGTCCAATTCCCAATTCTCCACTCTTCCTGGGCTTTGGCTTTACTGGGGACTCTGAAACAATAACACAGCACAAAACTCAGCCTGAGCTCCCTCCCTGCGCTCGGCTGCCCCTAGGGTTTCCCTCCAGGACATTCCTGTCCCAGCTCCCTAATCCCCTATCCCCAGAGAGCCAACATCACCTCCTATAGATTCATGGGACAGATTCATTCAATGAACTGATCCTGCAACAACCAGTTTCGGCAGCTTGGTGCAGAGTTTTAACACCGGCAAATAGGGCGGGTGCACAGAGGAGCCCTAGCACCACATTATAGGGCAGTGTACGTGTTTACCGCTCTAATGTGGGATGTAGCCAGGATCTGGGTGATGGAGACCTACCCAGCTGCTGGCACACCTCCCACTTTAAAGCAACACAGGTGCAGAGTAGCTGCTATACTAGATCTGAGCAGTGATCCAGCCAGCCCAGGAGCCTGTCTTTGCCCAGTACCAGATACCTGAGAGGAATGTGCAGGAAACATCACAGTGGGCAATTCTGCAATAGCCTGCCTGCAAGGGTAGTTCCTTCCTGACCCAGACAGTTAGTGGCTGGTTAATGCCCTGAAGCAGGAAGGTTTATACCATTTATATTCCTATATTTATCCTGTCTAATTAATAGTGGGTGTTCTCATTATCCAGTTAAATGTTCCATCCTCATCTGAATCCTACCAAATATTTGGCCTCTTGCTATCTTGTGGCAGTGAGTTCCACAGGCTAATTATGTGGCTAGAAGAATAATTTCTGTTGATCAGCTTTACATGAGTCACCCTCCAATTTCACTGAGTGGTTCTTTGTCCCTGTAATATGAGACTGGATAATTGGGGCACCTGATCTCCCTTCTCTAGACCGTCCATTCTTTTATATACCTTTATCATATCCCCTCTTTTTTACCTTGATTCTAAATTAAAGTTCCAATCTTTTCAATCTCTCCTGATAAAGAAATCTTTTTATGCCTCTAATAGGTTTAGTCTCCCATCTTTGGGCCCTTCTGTTTCTTCCTATATCTTTTTTGATATAGGAGTACTGCAGAGC
Organism: Trachemys scripta elegans; assembly: GCF_013100865.1. Taxonomy (NCBI): domain Eukaryota; kingdom Metazoa; phylum Chordata; order Testudines; family Emydidae; genus Trachemys; species Trachemys scripta. Next base: position 24,974,570 of record NC_048309.1, on the reverse strand, counting down.
AGAATTTGTTTAGGAAAGGGTATTGGATTTATGTGTTTGATCCCTGCTTGTTTTTAAGGGATATAAGTATTGTCTAGAATGCTCAACTAAGGCAAAAATATACATACGGGGGGAGAGGGGGAAGGGAGGGAGGGATGAAAACGGGAGAGAAAGAAACCATAAATACAGCACAAGCCCCCTTTTAATAAAGCAATTTCTTTTTTCCCCAAAGGACTTTTCTCTGAGCAGAGGTTCCTCACTAGCCAAAATTACCATTTGCACAGCACAAAAGATTGCAACAATCTAGGACTTTAACTTGACTCCACTGTAAATGGAATCTCATAAGATCAGAGTTCACCACCGACAGCTTCTACTACAAACAAAACAGTAGCAGAAACAAAGATACCAGGAGATTACTGTTTCCTAAGCTACATACAGGAGTAGTATTCTGATAAGGAAACAGCAAGATATGGCTTATGTATCCGGTATGATGCAGATATTTATGGGCGCAAGCTTGTGTCTGTTGTTGGGTAAATATTAATCAGAGTCACCCGGGAAGGGTGACAAAATCCATGTGCTGTGTCAGGGCTCGGAAAAGCTCCTCTCTCCTGCTTTAAGAGATCATTTCAGTTGCTATAATGATCCAGTCTATTTATTGCTTTGTGACAATCAGTGTTGCTGCAGTAAATAAAAACGCAGTTATTAAAAATGACAGTTAAAGCATGGGGCTGCTGGAGGGTTGAGATCAATGGAGCAAAGCTGACTCGGATTCCTTCACCCACTCAGTCCCAGCCACAGGCTTTAATATTCCCATTCATCTATGGAAAACTCAAGGCCGCCGTTCTGACATTAATTTATGCAATAGAGACCTCTGAGACCCATGACCTAAACACAGACTGATGTCTTCTCAGTCTGCTGAGCTTCTAGACCACCAGCACCAGGGCTCAAAATATTCAGTCACCGCCTTCCAGATGAGCGTGGGGCACTGAGGATACAATTTCTGCAGAACCTCAGTTTTTATATTGTTAAAAATACATTTCCAGCCCTCATGGCTCTTAGACAGTGTTTCTCAAACTGGGGTCACCGCTTGTGTAGAGAAAGCCCCTGGCGGCCCAGGCCGGTTTGTTTACCTGCCCTGTCCGCAGGTCTGGCCAATCGCAGCTCCCACTGGCTGCGGTTCGCCGCTGCAGGCCAATGGGAGCTGCTGGAAGCGGCGGCCAGGAAGTCCCTCAGCCCGCGCCGCTTCCAGCAGCTCTCATTGGCCTGGAGCAGCGAACCGCGGCCAGTGGGAGCCACGATTGGCCGGACCTGCGGACGGGGCAGGTAAACAAACCGGCTCGGCCCGCCAGGGGCTTTCCCTACACAAGCGGCAACCCCAGTTTGAGAAACACTGCTCTTAGACAACCTTCCAGACACAAACAGAGTGTAACTCAATTAGGTGTCATCTTCCTGAGTCTGCAGACAGGCAGCTCAAGTGCCTCTGCTGCTGCTCAGAGCCTTGTGGAGCAGCAGCTGAATGACATTAACAAGAAGGGTCAATTTCATGACTGCTGTCCCAAACAGGTGAGGAGCAAGGAGGGCAACAAAAAAACACTCAGTTTTATGCCACAATTTATGTTGCTTGGGACAGCTCCAAACAGCAGTAGACGCTGTTTTGATTTGATATAAAATGAAAAAAAAAAATCACTGTACAGATTTGGCGATTTCCCCCCTCTCCTTTTTTTCTTATTATCCCCTTTTTCCACAGGATGGGGGAAATGCAGAGGTTGGGGGACAAAAATAAAAACATTTGAAAATTTGTCATTTCAGTTCAAATCAAAACGATGATTTTTTTTCCTAATTGACATTTTTTGTTTTGTTTCATAAACTTCAGTGACAAATTTTCATTTTTTTCAAAAGGGCCCGGAGCAGAGCAGGGGTTGACCACCCTTCAGCATCTAAGAAAGATGGCACCTATGGCTTTGTCCCAGGGGTGAAAGTAACTTAAAAGGACTTACCGGTACGCTGGAGTTCTGAGCAGGGGCATGGCCTCAACCGGAAGAGGCGTGGCCTTGACCGGAAGAGGTGGGGGCTTTCATGGTTTAAAGGCTCTGGGGCTCCAGCTGTGGCTGGGAGCCCCAGGGCCTTTAAATCACCCCGGAGCTACCAGTTGCAGAGGTGGCTGGGAGCCCCGGGGCTCAGGGGCAAATTAAAGGGCCCGGGGCTCTGGTCGCCGCGGAGCTCTGGGCCCCCCCAGGGGAGCCCTGCTGCCATCCCACAGCGGCTGGAGCCCTGGGCCCTTTAAATCACCGCCGGGGAAGCCAGTCCAGTACGGCACGGCGTATCGGCTCTTGCTGGTACGCCATACCAGACCGTACCAGCTTACTTTCACCTCTGCTTTGTCCACACCTTCTTCCCTCCCATCGGCTAATCCCACTCTGCAGCAGTTATACTCAGTCCTCAATGGTTCAGGAGCCAAATCAGTGGCCAACATTACCCAAAAGAGCCACAGTAGTGAGAATTCATTGCTTCATTTACTATTTTGACGTATCTATCTACGGTATTATCCTCACAGCAAAATTACTGACCAAGTATTCTCCAATTGGTTAATAACAGAGTAAACGCATCCTGACTGGTTAATAACTTAGACTGGCTAATAATGAAATCACACTGTTTTAATTTCATGTGCTGCAAAGAGCTGCAGGGGACACGTTAGAGAGCCGCTTGCAGCTCGCAAGCCTCAGTCTGAGCATCACTGCTCTGCCTGCTGCAAGAACTCCCTCGCTCTCTAGCGAGGCCAGCCGCTATCCCAGTGACACAGGTTCACTCTCTCACTCATTCTCTCTCTCTCACACACACACACACACACACACACACACACACACTCCTACGCTTCATTTTTGCCATGCTACACAAATAGCAGGCAGCCCCCGTGCAGAAATGCATGAGTCAGACTTGCATTCTCGAGCGTGCGTATGTGTGGACGTGCGCACTTGGGGATTCGTCTGTGTCTACATGAATGTGTATTTCTGTTATTGACCCTTGGTGCCTTACTGAGCTAAGAGGCAGAAATGGCTTCCGGCAAGGGAGAGCTCTGCTCTGAAGGTGGGAACTCAGAGGATGGGGGACGAGACATGGAGCTATGCCTCTGGCTTGTTCCCAAACCCATGTGCTCATATCTGTGCATGCAGGTGTGCAAATATGTCCCTTGGCATGCCTGTCTGTGCACTCATGTCTCTGAAAGTGTGGGTCCGTGTGTGTCTATCTGTGCCTACGTACACACATCTCTCTGGTTGCACATGCACATGTGTCTGCCCGTCTCTGGGTGTAGGAGTGTGAACGTGCACATGTGAAAATGTGTGTCTCTATGTGTGTCCGTAAATGGGGGTGGAGGGAACACTGTGATTAGACAAGGAGCCTGGGGAGGGAGGCTGGGACTAAGAGTCAGTGAGGATGGGAAATGTGGGCAGGGAGGGTGTGTGACTGGAGGCAAGGAGGAAGGATAGAGACATATCCCATGAGGCACTGGAAAGAGGAAAATGAGCTGGCTGGGCAAGGAGATTGGGGCTGGAATAAGAATCCGGAGGTATGGGGAATAAGACTAGCTAGGTGAGGAGAATGTGACCGGCATGAGGAGCCAGGGATAGAGAAGAGACAAGACTGAGACAGGGACAAGTTGGAGGGGATGGGGCGGCTGGGTCAAGCTTGGAGGGGTAGGGGAATGGGCAAAAGAGTATGTGCCCACCAGAGCACGTATCCCACCAGAGCCTGGAATGGAACCCAAGATTCCTGAGTCTCACCATTCCTCTGCTCTTAGCAAATACGAGAGAAACCCACTGGCAAAGTGTGCGTCTCATTCCCCTCTAATGCTGGCCCACGTACAGGATAACAACCTACCACTGCTATCACTTACTCAAGTGGCTGAGGTCTCTGAGATGGATCTAAAGGTTCTATCCCTGCTGATGGACCCATGTGGGAGTCAATTCGATACCACATGAAGGAATTTCTGTTTTTTCCAATTTGCCTTTTGTAAAACCTAGGAAATCTACATCCAAAAGAACTATGTTCAAGGAACATTCTTAAGGTTGCAAAGTCAAGTGCTCAGAAGTTAGGAAATGGCAGAATTAAGGTGGCCTGTGACATTGTGAGCATGCACTGTGATAGTCCTCAGTTACACAATCATATATTTTGGCCCAGCATCCCTGCTCCATTCCATGGACCTTAATCAAGGTTATTAGTGAAGGCAATTGTCTGTAGGATCCATTTCGTTTGCTGCAGAAGTTGGAAGGTATGTAGTGAACAAGATAGGAGATTGTAGGAAGTGAAAGGATGGTCTCATAATTAAGGCAGTTGAATGCTTCCCTGGAGAACTGGATTCTATTACTGCCTCTGCCACAGAGTTCCCGGGTGATGCTGGCCAAGTCACTTAAACCAAACTTTTCACGGGTGAGCACTAATTGCATGTTCTTCATTTTCTGGATGCCTGATTGAGAGCCTGCAGTCTGATCTGCAGCAGTGTTGAGCATTCACAACTGTCACGAGTTGATGGGAGCTGTGCTCTGAACACATGAAGTGCTTTATAAGCGAAAGTTCCTTATCTTACAATAACCGGCTACTACGACAGAGAACACCTTAGTGAAGGCCCTGCGGGTGGGAGCAATGCTGAAAGGGAACACACTGTACTGAAAGTGGATGGAGCGGACTAGGAATCTGAGAAAGCGTTGATGAGCAGGGTGAATGTCTGTGTGAAAGTAGACGTCCTTCATGTCAAGAGCTGTAAACCACAGGCCTTTTTCCAGGGGTAGAATTACCGATGCCAACGTGACTTTACAAAACTTGGAGTTTGTGCACAAAGCGGTTGAGGTGGCGGAGGGCGAGAATGGGTCTCCAACCGCCTTTCTTTTTGGGGACTAGGAAATAGGTTGAGTAAACACCCCTCCGTTGGCACTGAAGAGAACCTGCTCTCTCGCTCCTCGCTGTAAGAGAGATTCTGCTTCTTGTTTGCAAATGTTCTCATGAGAGCGGCCCCCAAGGGAGGGTGGGCGAGGGGGTTTTGGAGAGGGTAGGGATGCAAACTCTATCATACAGCCGGAATGGATAATGCAGAGCACCCATCCGTCCATTGTTATTGTACTCCAGGTGTTGATAAAGAGTGCTAGACAACCACCACAGGGTGTGTAGTAGTCAGGAAGTGTTGGACTCAGTGGTTTGCAGTTCTCAAGCTCCTATCAAAAATAACATTTAGCCAAGGGCTGGGAACACACTGCAGAGGTGTGAGGAAGGGGATCTTTTGAGCTCTCTGCCTCTTGTGGGATGGCTTATAAGGTCTCTGGTGGAAGAACTGTTGAGCCATCCGTCTAGGCTTGTATTATCGCTGGTGGAATTTTCTCTTTGGGGCAGGTGTATATTCCCAGGGAGCGGATGGTGGCCCTGGAGTCCTTTAAAGTGCGTAAGAACTCATCCATCTTTGGACCGAACAGATGAATTTCATCAAAGGGCAGGTCCACACTGGGGTTGTGAATCTCCCAGGGAAACCCCAAAGCATGGAGCCACGAGTCCCTGCAGATCATGATGACAGTAGCCGTTGCCCTGCAAGTTGTATCAGCTGTTGTTAGGGCAGATATGTGGACCAACGGACTCTGCTTTCAAAACACTCCATCTCCAGGTGCACTAAGCGCATGCATCCCCACAGAGGAATACAGCTAGGGACCAGCTCTAGAAGAAGAATCCTAAATACTCTGAAAAATCAGGTCCCAGGTGTCTCAAATTGGACACCCAAATTGAGTGGATACCTTTGACTTTAATCTCTTCATGCCTCAGTTTCCCATCCATAAAACGGGGATAATCCCCCCTCATCTTAAAGGGGAGTTGTGAAGATACATTCATTAATGTTTGTGAAGCACTCAGATACTGTAGTAATGAGCAGCATAAAAAAGCCCATGTGCAAACTTAATTCTGGCTTCCGAGCAGGATTGGAACAGCAGCAGTCAGTGAGGTGTGTGGCCCCACACTGAAGAATGAGGAGAAAACAAAACATGGAAGAGCTGCTCACTAAGGCTACGTCTACACTTTGGGCTCATCAAACTAGCATGAGCCTAAACAGCAGTGTAGCCGCAGTAGCACAAGTAACAGCAGTGGAGGCATGGCTGCCGTGCTGAGTACATATCCACCAGTTTTAGGCAGGTTTATATGTGGCTAAGCCATGCCTTGACTGCTGTTACCGATGCTACTGCAGGTACTGTTATTTATTCTCCCGCTAGTTCGATGGGAGGTAGCGCAACTCCGTGTACATGCGCAGGGAATCACACCCCTGGCTTGTACTGCAGATGGTACCTAAGTGAGCATCATCCATTCTGTGCACTGGATGAGGCAGGAGTCCTGTGGATGCGATCACGTCATTAAAGACTGTATCAGAATTCATCTGCGTGAAGGAGACAAATTAAGGCTGCACAGGTAACCTTAATTCTGGCATTTCCTAACTTCTGAGAGAGAGAGAGAGAGAGAGAGAGAGAGAGAGAGAGAGAGAGAGAGTGTGTGTGTGTGTGTGTGTGTGTGTGTGTGTGTGTGTGTGTGTGTACGTACGTACACATATAGGCATGTCTGTCTACCAATGTGAGTTACTGTGAGCATGTGTCTGCGTTCACCTGCCTGTCACATGTTTCTCTTTCCCTCTCTCTCTCCTTAGTCCAGTCCGTTTCTATTTTATACCAATCCTGACAGCCACATGAGCGCCATTAATTTGTGCATCTGACATTGCAGTGTTGTGAGAGGAAGGAGGCCCCTTTACTGTCCCCTGCTGCAGCTCAGCAGTCACCTCTTTCCCAGACCACGAAGGCTGCCATGCTGCAGTGCAAGGCCTGGCCCTGTTACACAGCCTGAGGAGTGGCTCCAAGCCAGGGCCTGTCTAGACCTCTCGCCCTGAGAACTGCTGCCATGTCGGAGATGCAGGGCCCTGCACTCAGCCAGCTGCTGGCCGAAAGCGGGGAGCAGCCTCCCCGTCCTGCGCAGCCTCTGGTCTCCTCTCACACAGCTACGGGGCAGGGATGTCCACACCTGATTCCCGCTGGGCTGCCAGACCCATTTCTCTGGTCCAAAGCAGGTTGGCCTCCCGCTATAAAACCAAGGGAGTCACAGATTACAAAGCCAAGAAGACCTGCTGGGATCGGCTAGCCCAGGGGTGGCCAAACTTACTGATCCACCGAGGTGCATCCAACGATCTTCAGACGTTTGAGAGCCGAGGCGCACCTGTCGGGATTCAGCCCCTTGGGAGGCACCTGCCAGGGCTTGGGATTTCAGCCCTGCTCCTGCTGAAGCCCTGAGCCCCAGCAGGCACACCCTGTAGGGCTGAAGCCCTGAGACCCACCTCCCCGCTGGGTTGAAGCCCCTACCTCACCATCCTACTGCAAGGCAGAGGTCCTGAGCTGCCTCCCACCCAGTCTGGTAGGTGGAGAATGGAGGAGGGGTGTGGGGGCATCCAAGAGCCACACTTTAACTGTAAAAGAGCCGCATGTGGCTCCCGAGGTTTAGCCTGAGCTCCTGTGTGACGCAGGCCCTAGGACTTCCCTGAATTCAATCCTGTGTGAACTAGTGCATCTCTTTGAGAAAAATGTCCGATCTTTGTTTAAAACTTGCCAGAGACAGAGAATCCCCCAGAGCCCCAGGTAAGCTGGTCCAGTGGTTGGTTACCTCACTGTTAAGAGTGTGAAAGGGCACCATGGCCAAGCAGAGCCAGGCAGGCGAGATGGGGTGACACAGACAGACACATGGGGTTAAGGTGACACACCCCAGTCACTCACCTCCACTTCACACTCATACTCAGAGGCGTCGAGTAGGGTCACCCTGCAGATGGCGCTCTTGAGCTTCTTGGCAATTTTCTGGGGGGATTTCTGGGTCTTGCTGGGCGTGGTTTTCTCAGACAGCCCGTCTGTTTCACTGTAGTCCTTCTCCTCCAAATCCATGCCCTGGAGGATGAGAAACATGTGTTACCCTCCTGCACCCATGGGGGGGTCCAGCCGGTGTACCTTGCACTGCCACCAGGGGTTTGGGCCCCGGCAGGGATGACTAAAAAAAAAAAAAAAACCACGTAAAAAAACCCCTTTCATTTCTTCCATGTATTATTTACTTTCCATAACTATATAAATAATAACAAAATTATATATTACGTACATTGCTGGCTGGAGGCAGGGCAGAGGCAGGGGCTGACTGGAGGTAGGGTCTGGCTGGAGGCAGGGCGGCGGGTGCAGGGCTGGCTGGAGACAGGCTGGCTGCAGGCAGGGGGTGTGGGGCTCGCTGCAGACAGGGGCTGGTGCAGGCAGGGCAGGGCGTGCGGGGCTGGAGGCAGGGCAGGGGGTGCAGCAGGGGCTGGCTGCGGGCAGGGGGTGCAGCAGGGCCTGGCTGCAGGCAGGGCAGGGGCTCCCCTGCTTCTACCGCCCCAGTCCTTTAAATAGCTGCCGGAGTGCTGGGGAAGCAGCGGGGCTCCCGCGGCTATTTAAAGGGCCCGGGGCTCCCCTGCTTCTACCACCCCGGCCCTTTAAATAGCCGAGGGAGCCCATGGGAAGTGGCGGGGCTCCGGCGCCTATTTAAAGGACCAGGGCGGCAGTGGCAGCTGGAGCCCCAGCCCTTTAAATAGCCGCCGGAGCCACCCACTTCCCCAGGGCTCCCTCAGCTATTTAAAGGGCCGGGGCGGTAGAAGTAGGGGAGTCCCGGGCCCTTTAAATAGCCGAGGGAGCCCTGGGGAAGCGGCGGGGCTCCAACGGCTATTTAAAGGGCAGGGGCGGCAGAAGCAACGGGAGCCTCGGACTTTTTAAATAGCCTGGGCGGCAAGGGCGCGGGGCCCGATTCAGGGGAATCGGCTGAATCGGCCTAAAGCCTCACGGTGCTGGGCTGCGGCTCTCATTGGCACATTCCAGAGAAGAGGCATTTTCAAAGCCCAGCCTATTCACCACCACAGCATGTGCATCTCCCACCCCCGTGCACGGCCCAGCCCTCTTTCACCAGACTACCAGTCGCTGAACTCTCTGCAGTATAGCACCACCTAGCTCCAGGCCCAGGCCCTGTGCTGACTGGAGGGCTGTAAAGAGGCAGGCGCTGAGTGCCATCCAGATCTGCAGACCACCTGCCCTCACAGGAGATCAGGATCGCCCAGAGGATTCAGGGGGCCTGGGGCAAAGCGGGTCAGCAGGGTCACTGTGCATTGACATGGGTGTAGCTCAGATCAGAATGCAGCCCTCAGCCCACTGGCACTCGATACACAATCATGCCTGCCGGCAAATCAATGCTTCCTGGGGCTTGGGCCACAGCTGCTGGATACTCCCCCAAAGTGATGCACAGAGAGGCCCACAGACCCCTCTGCTGAGAGGATAGGATCTGTCTGCCCCACAGCAGCTGAAAAGACACAACCCTCATGCTGCTGGGACTCTGGATACCAAGCTCAGGCTCCACGGCCCAGCACACCCAGAACTCCCTATAAGGGCAGCATGCAGGAACGGGTTCTCCAAGCAGCTGCACAGCAGGTGACCCTGGGAGGTGAATGGTGCAGTGGCATCACGAGCTCCCATTTCTCCTCCCAAGATGGGGATTCAGGCCCCAATCAAGTCCTTGCTGCCCACGTCACGAGACATGGGAGGGAGCTGACCGGACTTCAAGCCCTGCTCTAGGGCAGGTTTCAAATGGAAGCAAGCCTGGTGGGTTTCTCAGCCTACTCTCTCCTTGTCCACGTGGGCCTGGGAGCTTTCCTCTCACTGCCCAGTCTGGGCAAGGCAGACTGATAGGGCAGGGGTGGGGGCGCTTTTATTACCACTGCCCATGCTGTGCCCGTGTTCCTAAGGGGGTCAGGCACCCTTCTCAGGCACAACTCTCACAACACCCCTTCCTCCCCTGTGTTTTCCTCCCTTGTGTTTTCCTCCCCTTCTTGGCCTTAAGCAGCTTCCAAGGCCTGGCCAACCAACCCAGGGTAAGCAGTGAGGGCCTCGCCATGTGGCCGCAGAAAGTGAGGACTCTCATGGAGATGGTAAGGGACCACCTAAGCTCTGACTGCCCTTGCACCAGCTGCCTCTGCTCACCAGCGACCAACGGCTCTTCGCAATCACCCGCATTAGATGTTTTCTGAGCCGACAGTCAAACCCTTTTGCTGTTTATCTCTGTCATTCTAGCACAGAGAGGCTCTTGGTCACAAGTCTGGGGTAGGCTGGGGTGGGCCCAGGATGACACCAGTGTGACTGAGAGCAGAATGTGGCCTGTGGCCAATCACAGGAGATAAGATTGTGGGGACTGATTCTCCTATGGGGTTAAATGGCTTTTTCTTGGCAGCTGGTGCCTAGCATGCACTGTGCATCCCCTCCACCTGCTGCAATTAGCAGCTATCCTGGGTTTGCTTCAATTATTTATCAGCTTGGAAATACTGTTGGCAATTTTCCCCTGGGCAGGATATGGACTGTCCCTTTCCACTGCAGCAGGAAAGGCCCTACCTCCTCTGGCAACACAACTGCCCTGGCCAGGATAACTCTGATTCATCGGCCTGGTTAGATGTTGCCTCTGAGAAGCCAAGACTCCCCATCCTAGGTCATAGATTCCAAGTCTCCTTATCAGGTCATCACAGTTCCCCCTGGTCCTTTCCCCCAAGAAGCGACCCAGGGTATGTCTATACTGCAATGCAAAGTGGGACTGCAGCTTGGCAGAGATACCCCCACTAGCTTTACCCACACTAGCACAGCTCAGCCTAGCAGGGCAGATGCTGTGGCACAGGCTTCGGCAACACAAATAGGTCCCTAGGGTTCTGGGAGGGCTTGTATAGCGTTTCCGGGCACCGGTGGTGTGAAATCTCGCTCCTATCTCTTTGTGCATTGGCTGAGGCATGGGGCTTTGGGAGTTATTTTCCAGAGGCAATGGAAAGGTGCACGGTCTGGGGACTAGAGAAGGGATGGCAGCACAACCAGCTGACTTACAGTCAGCGGAGCTCTCTGTTGGCAGGTTAACGAGCGCGGAAGGATGCTATACAGCACTTTTGGGCGCGAGGCAAAGAGGAATCCTGCAGCCAAATGAAACTGCAAGATTATTTCAGTCTCTGACGAGCCAGGCTCAATTCTTCCATCCTGTGTCTTTGTCTGGCAGACAAACAGGGTCAGAAAAGTGACCCTGGGAAATGACACCTGTGAGCTCCACGTTGATTCTCCATCACAGGCTTCCTCACTGAGTTGTCTCGCTCTGCGTGCAGGGACATGATGGTATTGCCGGCAGTTCAGCCATGTGTGATAGAAACAGAGCTCTGCCCCGCCTGCTTCAGTCACCAGCCTGGCACTGCTAATCCTTGCTTAGGGAGTTGGCTGGGAGCAGGGCTGGTGGTAGGAGAGGTGGGATCGCATGGAGCTCCCTCCTCCACAGCTGAACAGGCTTCACCAAGGGATCTGAGAAATTGTTCTCAGTAAACCTCTCCCAGAGAAGAATGGGCTTGTGTGAGGAGACACAGGGTCAGCTCCCATTTCTGGCGCCGCTCCGCTCCGGCAGCTCAGAGCAGCAAGAGGGAATCCCCCAAGGACAGGCAGTGAGATAGCTGCTCCACCCCACTCCCTCCTTTCCACGCTAGTAGAGAGGTGTCTGGGGCGGGGCTGGAGAACACAGGACTTCTACAGCAGCACAGGTTAGAGCAGCCCTTCGGCAGCTTTGAGTTCTGCCAGGGATTGCATCAGTTCATCGAGGCACGTGCCTACTTGCCTCCCTCAATCCCTGACCCATCGGCTGGGTACGGCAGCACTCTGTTTCCTGCATTATCATGTTCCTTTGGGCTCCCAGCACTGCTCCTCACTCTCTGCCTGGGGCTCCCAAAGCCACGACCCAGCGCTGGGCAAGACCGGGCCCTGGGGGGGTCCCTCCTGTTCTGCCCAGGGGGTAGATAGCGATAGCTCTGCTACTCTAATGGGGAAGAGCAAGCTGAGTTTATAAAGTGATGCTGATCGTAGCGCTAGCCCCTTGTGGGGTGGGCTGGGTGGGTCCCCCACCCACTCAACAGGCCCCAGCCACTCCAGCCTGGATCTATCCCGTTATAGAGCTTGGAGAGCCAAAGCAAAGGCAACTGCTCTGGGCAGGGGCACAGACCGACTTGGCACACATCAGCTTCTGCACCACTCTCCAAACCCCTCTGCAGGGCAGATGAGCAAGAGGGTGTGTGGGCCATACACGCAGGGGGACCCAGCGCCATCAGCCTGCCCTGATGTGTGGGTGTCTCCTAGACTTGCACTTCCTGGGGTGGGTCTGAGCCCCAGAACAATATGGCAGACAGCAGGCAGAGGCTGCTGAGTGGAGATCCTGGGGGCCAGCTCCAGGCAGCGTGGTATCTGTGTGTGCAATGGCTGGATGGATCCACTGGGCACTGCCCAATGGCAAATGGAGCAGCTGGCTTGTGTGAAGTTAATAATACCGCTGCTCACATCCTCAGTGTCATCCTGGTGGCTCAGGTGCGGAGGGGCTTGGGGAGACCGAAAGCCCATCCATGCCCAGTGGGTCTATCGCACTCTGCAAGGGAACTGCCTTTATTGGCAAGAGGGAAGGGACCAGATGATGCCAGCCGTGGAGACCAAAGGCCTCCACAGAACAGGTGCAGTGTGGGCAGGCTTTTCCCTGCCTGCCCTGAGAGCTCCCTCTAGTGGGGAGCTCAGACTCCATCTCCATCCCCTCCCTCTGCTGAGAGTGGCCACCGACAGAGTGGGCACCTGCCCGCTGGGACCAGGCAGCGTCCCACCCAATACCAAGCGCTCAGGCCCACAGGTCACTGGCACTCCCCAGCCCACCACCCACTCACCGGCTCCGCACTTCTGGAGTCGGCCTGGGCTCTCGGCTTCTCGTTGGCCTCAGCTTCCCGGTTGTTGGCCGTCGGGCCAGGGCCGGTGGTCACCGTGGTTGGACTGGTTGCCGCTGCCTCCAGCTGCTGCTGTGGGGGCTCCTCCTGGGCATTCTTCACCTCTGAGTCTGGGCCTGTCTCTGTCGTCATGGTGACTAATTATTCTGCAGCTGCATAGGTAAGGAGGAGGAGGAGAGAGAGAGAGGGAATTAAATGCCATCCTGGCCTTTGAAGCAATCTCCCCAGAGTCTGTGGGGAGGCACACGCCCGGCAGTGTTCCAGGCACTAATGATCGCTTGGTAACAGCCACACCAAGGGCTTCCAAACTCGATGACACTTTGCATGCTGACTGAGCCTGCTGTCCGGGCACCCCAACAGCAGCCCCCAAAGCTCCCATCCCAATGGGCCCTGCCAGGCTCAGCCTCTCCATGGAGCTGCACCCCATGGTTGGGCAATCACAGCCATGCCCTTGATCGGTTACCAGCCCGCGGTGCGGCCAGACGATCACACTCACCAGCGCACTCCCTCCTTCCTTTAGCAGCTGATTCTGGAGGTCAGTTCTGCATGGAAGGACGGGGACAGGGGAGAGACCCTCAGCCAGCATGCAAAGTGCAAGGGTGGGGTACATCTGACCAGTGCAGGGCCCTGCTGACTTGTTAGTCACTTGGAACAGGAAGAAGAACCTGAGCTGGAAGGGACTCTGGGTGCAGCCCCTGGGCATGGGGACAACCTGCGCTGGGTTCCTGTGCCCTCCCACAATGGGCTCTGGGACCAGTCCCTGGGCTCGGGGAGAACCTGCGCTGGATTCCTGTGCCCTCCCGCAATGGGCTCTGGGTGCAGCCCCTGGGCACGGGGAGAACCTGTGCTGGGTTCCTGTGCCCTCCTGCAATGGACACTCCCTGGCCCGTCCACAATCAGGTTTCCATGACATTTTCCCGTGTTGCTGTAGCGCCGGTGCAGCCAGTGGCGAGCCCCTCGGGGAAGCACTAGCAGAGGCTGCTGTCAGCAGGGTCATTGCTGGGTGTCCTGTCCAGGTGCTAGAGCAGTGGTGGGAGAATGTCACAGAGCCCTTGGAGCAGACGCAGCCAGCGGGCCCTCAGGCGGCTGAGGGAGGGGCATGAGGCACAGCCTGTATGGGACCCCCACCTGGCCAGGAATAGGAGGACTTGGCCATGTGACACACAAGTTTTCCGCTCCCCTGAGCTGGAGACAGAGAAGCCACGTGGCAATTAGCTTTCAAAAGCAGGCACTGCCTGTCCCTGAGCCCCGAATTTACAGCGTCAGGCCTAATGCAGCCTGTCCATTGTCAGGCAGGCTTAGCGAGATGACAAACGCAGCTGCACACAGTGATGGGGATTAACATCCTGGAGCGTAACGCCAGCAGCAGCCACCCAAATGACCAGCTTCACTAACAAGTCCTCCACACTAGGGCCCTCGTCTCCAATACAGCCAGCACTGCGGGGGTCACCGCTCCCGGGGCCATTAGATCCAGCTGCTCTGCTGAGAGATGCTCCCACTCGCAGTGCCTCAGATCCACCACAATACAAGGCCTCCCCAAATGGAACCACTTCCCCAGCCCACCCCAACGTATTCTTCTCTCCCTCCATCCCAAGCAACGCAGCTCATCCCAGCAGGCGGGAGATGGGCAGAAATCTGCCTATGCCCTGCCACAGATTCACCCTCACGTTCTCTCCTACCCCCAGACATGGATCCCAAGGATCAAAGGATCCAGTGTTAATCTGCCCTGGGGCAACACGGGCCTTTTAATTTAGTGAAATCAGGGGACCAGCTGCAGGCATTTCCTGAGAACGATCCCTGCAAACGGAGCCAAATCAAGGCCAGTGGGCATTGGGCCCAAATCCTGGATCACCCCAGGTGGCAGGCTGCCGGTGACGGGGAGCATTTTAACTAGTGGGATTGCTTAAAAACGCCCAGAACGCCTGGACCACATTTCTAAATGGGGGTGGCTGCAGCCCCTTCCCAAAGGGGGATCTGACGCCCTGGGAACTAAAAGGGGAAGTCACCAGCCTGGAAGGATCAGAGGGGAGGGTGGGAATTCAAACTCAAAGCTAATAATCCAACAGCTTCAGTAGAAAGCAACTTCAGCCCCACGGCTATTCGGGGCACTGACCTGGTATAGGGCCCGGGCAGCACCCTGGCCCAGGCGGTGCTGTCTTCCAACTGAGCCAACACAGGGTATCTTCCATAGCAAATTCATGTTCCCCCCAACATGCAGTAAAGAAAAGCCCTCAGGGCTGCAGTCAGCCCGACCCTGATGCATAACCACAGCGCACCTTGTGCTCCCTGCTGTCTGACCCCCACCGCGGGATAGTCCCCTTGAAGCACTGGGCTCCGTGAGATGACGTGAATGGGGGCACAGGGCCAGCCTATACAAGAGGCAGCTGTGTGTGCCCGTGGTCCCTCCTACCCTGGCAACAATATAAATCTCTCTGGGAGAAGGGAGAAGGCAGACACCCAGGAATGGGGCGCCTACGCTGACCATGCTTTGGCTTTGTGTTCAGGCCTCTAATCCCAGTGACAGGGAGCAGCAAGTCTCCCAGCCCCTTGGCTTTCGTTTTGCTGGTCTCCCTAAGGCACTCCTAGCTCCGCAGCGGAGCTGAGCAGCAAAGTGCTCTACAGGAGTCTCCCTAAGGCAGCAGCGAGAGGGCCCATCCGGGCTGGCCCCTATCCAGCCTAAGGCCAGCGCTCCTCAGTGCAGCTGAGGGAGACAGAAGCGGAGTGCTCCCATACCTCACCCAAGAGGCTGTGCAATGAAGCAATGCGCTAGCAAGCCCCACCTAAGCAATCAGCTCATGCCCTAAAGCACGAGATTTGAATAACCAAATCGGTATCTTCGTGCAATTACTTACAGGGATCAGGAAACCATCCAGCTTTGCTCTGAAATCCAGCCCCCGCCCTACTCCTTAACAAGCTCCTGCAGGGCTGACTTCCACAGGCTGGCTACACCCTGCAGGGAAACCTGCTGCTTTTTAGCCGGCTGCCCTTTAAAGGGGACCGGAAGAGGGTGGAAAAACGAGGCCTGACCCGTTTTCATGAAGAGGTTTTTGATTTGGGTTGGCTTTTAATTTTGGAAAGCTCAGCTCTTGTCTTGCTCCTTTTCGCTGGAGGTCTCCTTGGAAAACCGGAGAACGAGTGGGATTCTGACTTGGCCAGAGAGTGACCTTATGAGCCAATGGGAGGGAAGGGGGGGAATTTTTAGTCAGACTGTTTAAAACTCACTTTGCTGACACCTATTTAATTCAAACCCCTGACACACAGCTGGGAAAAGGCTCTTTGGGAGAGAATCGCCAGCCCCCAGCTCCTTCATCAGAGCCCGAGGAACCTGCCACTGCTCCAGCAACAGAGAAGGAAGGCAGCACCAGGTAGTTTGATCTTTCCAAGTAAAACGGGGGCAGGGGAAAGAATTTTTAAAAGCCTCTTTCCATGGCATGAAGAAGTGAAACACAAAACCAGCATGTGCATTTGAAACAGTTGTTCCCCTTTTTCTGCAATCCTCTTATGTGCTGGAGCAATGTGCCCTTTGCGACATTATCCCACGCAGCCCCTCCCCTGCCCTGGCTGGCGAAGCGGCTCAGTGATGGGCAGTGCTAATCGCTTACATCACGCCTTCCTAAGCGTGCATTTTAGGCCCAAGACTCAGGTCCAGATTTGGTGCTGCCCCAGCTCCGTTCAGCCCATCGGGGAACTGGGAGATGCTCTAACCTACGGTGGAGGGCAACAGCCCCCAAGGGACCATCTGCCAACTGGGGATCGCAGGAGCTCAGTTGGCCCTGGCCATGCCTCTGCCACATCTCTCCTTGCCCCAGCACACCCTGCGCTAGGAGCTGGCGAGACCGGCCCCGCTCCGCTTCAGGCTTCCAGGTCTTCTCCCTCCTGGACGCTGTGCTGCTCCACCTCCTCCCCAGTGTGACGTGTCCCTGTGCTAGCTCCCCAGCAAGTCCACAGAGTCCCACCACAGCCAACCCTCCCTGCCCACCGCCATGCCTGGGCAACCACCCAGGCTCAGAGGCACATGTTAACTGGACGTATTCAGACTGAAACCCTGTCCCCAGGCCCAAGTGTAGGCTCTGGGCTTCCACACTGAGCTTCCAAAAAAGGAGCCCAGTCTACAGCAAGCAGGAGCCTTTCTGTGCTCCGTTCCAGGGGGCTTTTCAAAGGTACAGGCCACGCCCTTCCGAGCAGCACCTAGCAGGCGTGAGGGGAGGCAGGGGGGTGGGGAAGGGGTCATGACCGTGTTCAACTACATGTTGCGTTCAGCAGCCCGAGAGGCCAGAAATTCTTTCTGCTGTATGCCAGGTTGCACTGAGTGAAGGCAACTGCCCTGCCCAGGCTGGGAAGCTACAAATAGGGACAGAGGAAAAGCCAGGGACCTATCTTCAAATGCACTGCGGCCAAGGAGGGGAAAGGGCAACCATGCTGCTAAAAACATGAGGCCAGAGCCAGGGCCGGCTCTGGGTTTTTGACCGCCCCAAGCAAACAAAAAACAAAAAAACGAGGCGGCCAGAATGGCAAAGCAAAAAAACAAAAACAAAAAGGGTGCAGGGGGACCCTCTGCGCTGCAGATGTGTCCCGGCTAACGGGGGGAGGGAGAGGGAGAAAGAGAGAAGGGGGGTGGCTCTGCGGCCCCGCCGCCTGCCAGGAGGGCTCTGCGCTGTTCCGGTCAGCTGGGAGGGAAGGACATGGACTGCCCTGCCGGGCATGCTGCAGGGCGCTCCCGTCCTCCGCGCCGCTGCCCCCTAGAGGGCGGCCGGAGCAGACCACCACAAAAAAAAAAAAAAAAAGCGGCCGTGCCGCCCTAGGATTGGGCGGAATGCCGCCTCCTACAAGTTGCCGCCCCAAGCACCAGCTTGCTTGGCAGGTGCCTGGAGCCGGCCCTGGCCAGAGCTCAGCTCCTGTAGGCTGGTCGTTAGGATTGGCAACTTTCTAATCACACAGCGACAAAACAGAACGCCCCTGCCCCGCCCCTTCTCTGAGGCCCCGCCCCAGCTCGCTTTCTCCCTCCCTCCTTAACTCTTCCCCACCCTCACTCACTTTCACCGGGCTGGGGCAGGGGGTTGGGGTGCAGGAGGGGGTATGGGCTCTGGGCTTCCAGGAGCCACGCGGAGCTAGGGCAGGCAGGGAGCCTGCCTTATCCCCGGGCCTCCCGCTGCGCCGCTGTCCTGGGGTTTTACTGGAAAGTGCCAAAGGCAGCCATATGTAGGGGGCACTGCCTCACCGTCCAGCACCATTCCGAACTCCTCATCTGTCACTCTGAAGCAATTGCCAGTGTCTCCCAGGCTGAGGATAGGAAGATGCCACGGTTACGGCAGGGACAAGGGAAGGGAAGATTGCATTTTAACAGTGCCTGAACCTGGAAACATTCCTTCTAGATTCCAGCTCTTCTGCAGGTTCCTAAACCCTTGCTCAGCTCGGGTGCAGGAAGCAGCGCTAGATTCAAATAGAGGCTAAGTGCATGGCAAGGCAAAGCAGTATGACCTGCTGCAGACAGCGTGAGCCAAGGGGAATGGAGGGCCCTCGGAGAGGATATGGGATTTATCACTAGGGCACATGGTGGGAGATCTCCCTTAGCTCGAGTGAGAGGCTTATGTTTTTGGAGCTGAAGGCCCAGACTGCTAGTCCGAGCTCCATGTGTGTATTATCTGCATGCAGGGGTGCATATCCCTATTCCCTTAAAGGGGGCTCTCTGAGCCAGTCCGTGGCTCACCCTGGACTGCTTTGCACTGCCATAGCAGTAGCTTCTGCAGACATACTGGGGCTCTAACGGACCATTCCCATGGGGGAGCTGAGTCAAAAGCCCTCAATAATTAAAAACCAAAGCAGTGCTCTGAGAGCATCAGGCCAGGCCTGTGATGTAAGTGGCAGAGACCAAGCCATGGAACACTGATGAAACATCTGCAGGCACCACAGGTGAAATGCACTCAGCTCCACCAGCAATGGTACATGGATTTCCAAGCACCCATTAGCCTCCCGCCAGGGGGCTGGGCTGGGCTGGGGGTATCCAGAGCAGTGCCCTGATCCTCATTCTCTGAGGGGGAGCAGGACACCTTGAAGCAGCTACCATGGTAAATCAGAGATACATTCCCCCTCCGCCCTCAGCTGTTTGGGCAAGAAACCTCCTTACATATTCCCCACTTTGACCCGGTCTCCCCACCCCCTTCTCAGGGATGGGCGGTTAACTGGCACGGTGACATGGGCCATCTGCCAGCAAACCCAGCTTCTTAGCCCCAGCCAGTCCTGGACACATCCCTGCACTGTATCTGGGCCAGGGGGTAACCCCATTGGGCCGTGCCCTAAGGGACAAGCAGTGCCTCACACCTTTTGGAATACACCTTCCCAACACCACTCAGACCTTGTCTACAGTGGAGCTTTGGTCCCTGGCGTAGCGGCAGTGGAGAAATCACGTCCACACTAGGTGCTAGCAATGGTGCACCTAAGCCAGTGGCTGCTGCCATGGCCTACAGCAGAGGCAGCAAGAGGGTCAGGTTAAGGCAAGGACTCAACTCCCAAGAAGTTCAGGCAGCAGGCAAAATTGCTTCTTATCCACCATGGCTCCATTTCTACTCAAGCCTCAAATACGGCCCAACCCATGAAAGCAGATCAACACCACACCCGGTCCTTTCACCATCCGAGATTGGTGACATGAGTAAAATGAACTGCGTGGTCTGGACCCTCCTTCCAACCCATCAGTGGGTGCCACCACGGGCCATGATTAGCTGTTTCTGCTCAGGAGGGATCCAGAACTGGAACAGCAGGGGGCTGCATGGGCAGAGTTGGGTGCAACAGCAGAGCTGAGTAGAGGCCCAGCTCTGGGGATGGTTAGTAATGACATGCATCAGCAGAGCTCCATGTGTGCTTGGGGGGTATCCAGGGCTAGAAGAGCAGGGGAGGTGGACGGAGGGCTGGCCGAGCTGAGTGGGAAGGATTTGGTCCCCACAGCATGATAGCCGGCACAGGCCCGTCTCTTCAGCTCCAGGCTTTCCCAGCACAATCCCCAAAGCGGCTGCAGGTCAGGCCTGAGCGTGCTGTGCTGCCACCCCATCTTCAAACCACCTTTCGCCCAAAGGCAAGATCTGTGAGACTTTAAACCACCCTCTCCCATTAGGGAGGGAAACGGAGAGAGAGAAAGGCCAGGACAAAAAGACAGAGTGACTTGATCAATGCCTCCTGGCTGCCACCCCAACCAGCTGAGCTAAACTAGCCAACAACTTCTCCCTGCCACACTGAAGCCCCACTCCAGCACCCCCAGCTCTGTGTGCTTTGGCGGTCTCTGCCCAGGGAGATGACATTGCTGCTGCTGGCAAGCTCCCTGCTGTGCAAAGGGGGTTCTGGAACGTACTGCGCCGCGTCCCCCACTCCCTCCATGCTCTCTCACCTTCTCCCTCGATCCCTCCTTCCAGCCCTTCGCTCTCGCTCCCTCGCTCTCCCTGGCTTTTCTTCTCCTCGCTCCCTGGGCTTCTGCCTTTCCCTGGCTCTCCTCTCCGCCCTGTCCTTCCGCCCTCCCCCTTCCCACTGTCTCTTCTCCTGCCCACAGTCCGTGTGGCTCACAGGCAAGCAGGGCTGTGTGGTGCTTTAATCACCAAAGTTCAAATGAAAGAAAATCCTTTTAACAGCGTTGTCACAGCTCATCTTCCGGGCAGCCCACGGGGCAGGCCCTGCTAGCAGGAAACACCGACCATTTTCTGTCTGCTGCAAAGCTGAGTCACTGGGTTTCACCCCCTCACCGTCCAGCACATACACACACACACACACCCATAACAACCCTCCCTGGGTAGGAAAGACTGTGCTTATTTTTACTAAAACATTTACCATGCTCCCATCTCTGCCTCTCCAAGCTCTCCCCCGCCCCAAGGATTTCTCATGCGCTCCAAGGCCTGTCCCGATTTCCCTCTCTAAAATGTCCCTATGCATCCATGTCAAATGCTGACAGGCGTGATAACATGTCTGGCCTCTAAGGGTATGTCTGCACTGCAACGAAACATCCAGGGCTGGCCCATAGCAGCTGGCTCAGGCTGTGGGGCTGTAAAATTGTGGTGCAGCCCAAGCCTGAGCTCTGGGACCCCAGAAGCGGGGAGGGTCTCAGAGCCCAGACTCCAGCGCAAGCCCGAACGTCTACACTGCAATTGTACAGCCCCGCGGCCCAAGTCAGCTTACATGGGCCGGCCCAGGGTGTTTAATTGCAGTGTGGACATACCCGAAGAGTACAGCCTTGAAAACGGTGACCCTTTTATGTCCAGGAAAGCTATTTTGGGTTGGGGTTGTTCTTTTGAAAACAATGATTAGTTCTATTTCATGGTGTCCCTTGCCTGTCTGGGCAGTCGATAACATTGCCCCTGGGCCTTATCTCTGGAGCGATATGAAATACAGTCCCAAACTCCCCAAGCCCTTTCTGAAATTGCTGTTCTGTAATGTATGCGGCACCCAGAGAACACAGGACAGGGGACGTCATAGGTTAGTATCAGTAATTGTTCGTATTCTGGTAGCACCTAGAGAACACAGGATGGGGCAAGGGGCGTGTGAAGGAGAGCTTGGAGAGAAATGGTTTTCCTGTTGCAGGGAAATTTTCAAGGTTTCGAACATTTTTCCCATCCCAAAGCAGGACAAAACAATCGAAATCTCAAACATTTTTGCAAACCGAAAATCTGAAAAAAAAATTCTGTTCAAGTCAATGGAAACTTAGTTAATTTCAAAATGTTTCTGTCAAAGATTTTAAATAATAAATTAACAAATTCCAAAACAAAGTCATTTCAAACCAAAAAAACCTTAACTTTCGGTTTCAAAACAATGTCACAATGTCCTATTTTAACAATTTCCAACCTTTTTTTGGAAACAGGAAAAACGGCCCTTTCCCATGAAGAGTTTCTATCTCAATGCATCTGCATTGTTCGATAAAACAGCCTTTTGTCAAAACATTCTTGACCGGCTGGGGAATGAAGGGTTAACTTGGACTTGCGTAGGAAACCTGGCATAAATCACTTGCCTCTTCACTACTCCTGACCCAGGCAACCATCCCAAACAAGTGCTAACAAACCTTTTAGATCACACTACAGCTGACTCCTTCAGTGTCCATAGCCCAGCACCCCCACTGCACAGATCACCTCCCGCAGGGAGAGCGGGGGCTTTTGGGCTGCCCATTACTGGACCACAGCGCTAGCACCTCTACAGTATTCCCTACTGTCCTCCTCCTACCCCCGCTGAGTCTGGAGCAGGTGTGACCACCTCTGTGGCTGGTGTTCCTGCCTCATGCCCCATGCACACCACTACGCCATTCCCGCTAAGGCTGGCACATGCCGCGAGAGAGCTGAATTCTTACTCTACATTGAGCCACGTCCTGTGTGCTGTTCATGCTGTGGATTCGAATTCCGCACTGACAGCTGACAGACAGCAGAGTTTATTTCTGGCCGTCAGAACTCCTGAAGCCGAGCTGCAGAACAGAGTGTGCACCTGGCCTGCTCCCCACCTGGCTGCAGGGCTGTGAGCACATTCACGTGTATCCCACCCCCAAAGGGAACTCATTTCCTTTAGAGGCCAGTGCTGCTGCAGAGGGGATCTTCGCAGGGCACAAAAGCCTGCCAAGAGAGAATCGCCCAGGGCTGGCGCGTCAGACCTTCAGAAATGGCAAACATCACAGCTATTCCTGCAAAGTAAACTCTGAGCGCTCCTCTGCCTGCATTCCCCCCTCCCTCCTCCTCTCCCCCCCCAACCCTGCCTCCTCTCCATCCTGCCTAGCCGCTCCCCTCACAACCTCCAAAAAATAAAGGCCGGCTGGATTGTCTGATGAGTTTCTCTCTGTCAACGTCTGGGGCAGAGAAGCTGTGAGACAAAGCACAGTTATACGGGGAGTCAGTTGACAGCTCCCCGAAACCTGGCACCTCCTGGCTTGTGGCTCTGGTGGGGGGCGTCACGAAGGAACAATAGCTATGGGGCAGCCCCCAGCTACTCCAGTCCCTGCCTCTCACAGCAGGAGTCACTGAAGCAAATATCAAAGCACCTATTCAAGGCAAAATCCTCTCCTGCTACCTCCATTCTGCAGCCCAGGCTGCCTGCCCCCTAGAGTCCCCCTTGGCACCTGCTCCCAGCCTCGCCCCCTTGCCTCGATCTGTCTGACCAGACCAGTTAAATATTGATGTGACAAGGGGGGTGGCAGAGGATGTAGTGGTCTGTGCCGCGCAGGCTGGGCACCATTGGCAAACATGCCGCAAAGAGCAGGGCTGCCCCTCCCAGCCAGCACACAACCAACCGGGGTGCCCAGAGCCAGGCTCCCAGCATGGGAAGGCAGGAGTGGAAAGAAAAAGAGTGCTCATCTCCCTGCAAGGGGGGAATCTCCTCCCTACAGTCCACACGGTGCCTCTGAGCCCCCTCCCTCCTTCCCCACTTGTCCCACGAGACAGCCCCTCCTTTCCCCCCACTTTTCCCTGCCAGAGCCATGCCCCTCCCTTTCAGCGCTACCCATCCTGTGCCCCCAGCACTGTGCCCAGCCTCCTTTGCGGGCTGCAAACACTGGCGCTGCCTCCCCACCTCACAGCCATATTGTTCATAAATAATGAGTGTCTGGCTTTTATCAGCTCCCTTCGCTCCAGGCTCAGCCATAAAACACCGAGAGCCCCTGTGATGGAGACGCCGATGGCTGGCAGAATCCGGCAAGCTACAACCCTGGGCTCAGGCGCACCCCACCCAGCACAGCTCGGTACGCTCAGGTGGCGTGTGTGTGTGGGGGGGGGGTCGCAGATAACCGGGGGACGAATCTGCACAGGGCTAGCATTATCATCTGTATTCCAGCCATGGCATGTTGCCCCGACTGCAATCACGGTCCCGGGGTTCTGGGCCCTCTGTGCACACATGGTAAAGAGACAACTCCGGCCCCAGCGAGCTTGCAACTAAATAGATAAGACAGAGAGGGGAGGTGACTTACCCAAGATCATACAGCAAATCTGGGAACAGAATCCAGCTTTTCTGCCTCTCAGGCCTGTGCCCTGCCCACTGGACCCCACTGCCACTCAGAATAGATGGCCCCCTGCATGTTGTGCATGAGGCTGGACAGAGCCAGACTTACCACATCTTAATGGGTACAGTAATGCCAGGCAATAATCCCCACCACAGTTCCAAGCACTGAACAGCATTAGGATAAGGGCTGAGGTTAGGATTAGACTGTTTCCTGGGTCCCTTCCTATGGCACCTCATGGCTTAGGGTTACCATACATCCGGATTTTCCCGGACATGTCCGGCTTTTTGGGCCTCAAATCCCTGTCCGGGGGGAAATCCCAAAAAGCTGGACATGTCCGGGAAAATAGGGAGGGAAGGCCTGGCAGTGTTTGGCCGGGGCCGCTGGGGCTGGGGCCGGCGGTGCGGGGCCGGGCCGGGGCCAGCGGTGCTCGGCAGGGGCCGGGGCCGGGGGTGCGGGGCCGGGGCCGGCGTGGGCACTTGGCCGGGGGCGCGGTGCTCGGCCAGGGGCGCGGTGCTCAGCCGGAGCCAGGGCTGCGGGCACTTGGCCGGGGGCCGGCGCGGTGCTCGGCCAGGGGCCGGGAGCCGGGGCGGTGCTCGGCTGGGGGCCGGGCCGGTGCTCGGCCGGGGGCGCGGGCACTTGGCCAGGGCCGGCGCAGTGCTCGGCCGGGGGCCAGCGCCCCAGGGCCCGAGCCAAGCCAGAGACGCCGGGGCCAGAGCCTCTTGGCCTGGGCTGGCCGGCCGCCAGAGGGAGCCGCTGGGCCAGGGGGGCCAGACTGGGCCGCGTCGCACCCCGCCCCAGCCCCAGCTTACCTGCTGCCTCCCTGTTTCAGGCTTCCCGCGAACATTTGATTCACGGGAAGCAGGGGAGGGGGAGGAGCAGGGGGCGGAGCATTCAGGGGAGGGAGCAGAGTTGGGGCGGGGCTGGGGACGGGGTGGAGTTGGGGCAGGGCCGGAGCCCCATGGAGTGTCCTCCTTTTTAAAAATTAAAATATGGTAACCCTATCATGGCTACGTAGTTGCATCCTCTCCTCCACTGCTCTGCAAAGCTCTGCTAGCATCAGGCACCACATGGCAGGGACACGGTGCGGCATTCAACATGAGGGCTTCTCTAGTCATAGCTGTATCGACACACAAACAAGACCCAATCCTGACCTAGGGTTGCATGGCAGGCGCCACTGCTTGGCAGCTGAGCGAGGTTATTGTGGGGTTTGGCAACATGCTCCCCATGGGCATCCTCAGTAACATGTCACACTGGCATGACCCTTCTGTCCTCTAAGTACTGACATGGCCCCACCACCGTCGGATCAGAGCACCAGGGCAGCACATTCGGTTGGTGAGGAGAGGTCATGGTTGGGATCCCCCTGCCAGTGCAAACACTGCACAGGTATAAGCCAAAGCAGCCAGAGGCATCTTTAAAGTACACGCTCAGTGGTAGTGCAAATCAATAGGCAAGCATGGGTTACATGGACCCTCTGTACCCGACCCAGCTGTTTCAGGCCTCTCGCCTTGCTCTTTGGCTCAATTCGTGTTTTTAGCTTTGGAGGTGCCTGGTTCACTCCCTGGCAGGGGCTGATATGGCAACAACCAGCAACTCGCCTTCTGCTGCACGTGACACTCATATGCCATCCAGATGCTGGGAAGGGGGGAATGCCTTCGCTGGGGTTCTTGTCCTTATCAGCTCTCACTCTGGATCGTCAGAGCCCAGCTTGAACAGTCGCATTTCTCTCATGACAGCATTGTGTCTCTGCCAGGTAGCCAGGGTACATGTGCAGGGGCCGTTACTCCATGGCTGGTGTAATCTGTGCTAACTCAGCTGCAGCGGAGCGGGCTGGGTTCCAGTCTAGCGTGGGAGTCATGAACAGACATCTTGGCTAATTTCGCAGGGCAGAGTCCTTGGTGGTGGTGATGCATGAGCCAGAGGGAATCCTGCTTGACTCTCAGGTCTGGTCTATACTACCCGCCTGAATCGGCGGGTAGAAATCGACCTCTCGGGGATCGATTTATCGCGTCCCGTCGGGACGCGACAATCGATCCCCGAATCGGCGCTCTAACTCCACCAGCAGAGGTGGTAGTAAGCGCCGCCGACAAAAAGCGGCAGAAGTCGATTTTGCCGCCGTCCTCACAACGGGGTAAGTCGGCTGTAATACGTCGAATTCAGCTACGCTATTCACGTAGCTGAATTTGCGTATCTTAAATCGACTCCCTCCTGTAGTGTAGATGTACCCTCAGACGCCAGGCTCGGTTTGCAGAGCTTGGAAGCTTAGGGGAAAGCCCCAACCTTTCACTTGTGAAAATCAAGCAGATGTGATGTGGAGTCCCTGGGAGAGGATACAGATGAAAGCCATGCTGCCATTTTACAGAGCAGGGCAGTGCTGTGCAGCGTTTGGCTGGTCGCATGAGCTTATTCACAGAGTTCACCTTCCTGCTCCCTCCCCCCCAGATCATCCTCCTACTCCAGCTAGAGCTTTCTTCCTCCCTCTGCCCCTCAGCTCCCTCTACCCGACTTCCTGCATTGTCCTCTCCCCACAGAGGGCCCCTTGGGTGATGCTCAGTGCTGACGTCACACAGCGTGTTTCCAAACAATCCAATAGGCAGGAATGTCCCAGCTGGAAACGATCCCAGCTTGGGTTTGGCATGTCCAAGCAATCCTACTAATATTGACACATCCTGGCCTAACAGCAGCGACACGGTGCGCCATGGCATGCCACCCTCAATGGTGCCTGCTGGGCTGCGAGAATCCTCAGAAACATAAATGCCCTCGGCGTGTTGTTCCCAAAGGGGAGGAGCTGCAGCCACCTACCTGCAAGGCCCTGAACTGAACGTGTCTATCTCTGGGGTGAGCCTTCACTGTACCCCTCTAGCACCCTCGTCCTTGATTGATAGTGGAGCCCCCATGCGCTGGAGTGACAGCTGAGCCCTCCTTCTTCTCCCACTCACTCCCTGCCCTGGCAGAGTTACCCCCACCATCTCGCCTGTCCCTTTTGGGCCCTGCTATTCCTTTTCCTTGTCAACTTTTTTCTTTCCTGGATGGTTTGGGGATCTTTTTAATCCTGGTTTCTTTCCCGTCTGCTGGCTCCTTCGCCCCCAGACCCGGGCACAGATCTGCAGTGTAGGCAAACTAGATCCTGGCTCATGGAGCTTCCTTCATCTTCAGGCCCTTCTCCTCTGCCAGGACCCCTCAGCTCTGCTACGCCCCAGGCAGGGTAGCACAGCTCTAGTACAATGCACACCTTGCTGTAGGTGGCCGCGCCTGGCCACGGTTCCCCTGAGCAGCCAGTGTGGAGGTTGCACCATCTACGTACATTTCTAGCTTAGCCAAACGCTTATATGAGGCCCATCAGGATGACTCTCGGCACCCCCAGCTGGCCCCAGTTTGACCTGTCAGAGCAGGAAGAAGGCGGGAGCCAGGCCGACTTCCCACAGCTGTGGACCCGGCCCCAGGTACGTGTCTGAAAGCTCTCGGCACAGGGCGGGCAGAGACAGGGCAGCACAAGTAAAGACACTCCTTCTCTAACCATATTGAATCCTCCTGGACCACCCTTCCACTAGATCCGACACTGCTCCCCTCTCCCGGCATGGGTGCAGGGCCCCCTGACTGCAGCGCTGCTCCCCCGTCCTGCAGGGGCAGGGTGCCGGGAGGCCATGCTGATGGGCAAACACTTCTCTGTCTGCCGTAAAGCAGAGATCCAGGAGGGTGCTGTTGTGAGTGAGTCAAAGTGGGGTGTGGGAGACACAGGCAGATTGATCAGACCCCCTCTCCTCTAGTCGCTTCCCCCCAGAGTGGGGGGCCGGGCACCCCAGGGTCTGTCCTGCAGAGGAAAGAATTTCTTTCCCTCAGATGCCCGAATCCTGACCTTACTTCACCCTGCTTTACTACCCTTAGGATCAGACACTGACCCTGCCCAAAAGACCCAGCACCCTAGCAGACCTGAGCTGGCAGGAGCCAGTGAGGGTGTGGAGAGATGGCTAGAGGTGGGGGACGCCAGTGTGGGAGGGCTACATGGGAGGCCCACCTCTGTTCTCAGTTACATCACTGTTTGGGGGTCAGAGTGAATAATCAGGTGAATATGAGGCTCCCATTGTGATGCTGTCGTCAAAAGAGCTATAGCATCCTTGGATGCATAAATGGGAATCTCGAGTAGAAGCAGAGGGGTTATTTGACCTCTGTATTTGGCCTCTGGTGCGACCGCTGCTGGCATACTGTGTCCAGTTCTGCAGTCCACAAGTCAAGAAGGATGTTGATAAATTGGAGAGGATTCCAAGAAGAGCCACGAGAATGCTTAAAGGATTGGAAAACCTGCCTTCTAGTGGTAAACTCAAGGAGTTCAATCTATTTAGTTTAACAAAGAGAAGATTACCGGGCGACGTGATTAGTTTTCAAGTACCTACATGGGGGACAAATATTTAATAAAGGGCTCTTCAGTCTAGCAGAAGACACATAGCATGAGCCAGTGGATGGAAGTTGAAGCTGGACAAATTCAGATTGGAAAGGAGATGTACATTTTTAATGGTGAGAGTAATTAACCATTGAACACTTTACCAAGGGTCGTGGTGGATTCTCCAGCCCTGAAAATGTTTCAATCATGATTTGCTGTTTTGTGAAAAGATTTGCTGTAGGAATTACTTTGGGGCAGGTCTCTGGCCTGTGTCATACAGGTGGTCAGACTAGACGATCCAGGTCCCTTCTGGCCTTGGAATCTATGAAAATCTGCAGTAATGAGAGGAAGGATGCTCCAGTGATCGGCACAATGGTCTAAGAATGGGGAAACCTGGGTTCAATTCCCTCCTCTGCCACAGACTTCTGGTGTGACCTTGGCTTAGCCACTTAGCCTCCCTAGGCCCCAGTTCCCCATCGTACAATGGGGTAATAGCTCTGCCCTGCTTCTCAGGGGTGCTGGGAGAAGAGAGACATTACAAATTGCGAGATGCTCAGCTAGGACAGTGACGGGGTTGCAGAAATACCACAGATTCACACCACATTGAGGTAAACCTCATGACTTCAGTGGAGTTAATGAGACAGATTCCAGCCCCAGGGAAGCAGGGGGTTTGAAGGAGAAGGGAATGCGCCCTCAGCAAACAGGAAGAGGAAGCCTGCTATGAACACTAGGGCAGAGCAGTATATGCATCCCCATACATCGCACCAGTGATCAAGCTGGGATGGTCCCAGCCAAGGGCCCACGGAACAAAGCTCTTGGAGCTGTGGATAGCGGAAAAATGATCATGGAGACCACAGAGCAGAAGGCACCAGGACATCCTCACCATGTGCTTAGAACCAGGCAAGAGAGTTTGGGGAAGGGGACCATCTCCCTGGCTCCCACCAAAGAACAAACATGGCTATATCCTCCCAGGAGCTTTGTTACCATAGGCACCAATTCCCCAGGCGGCACACGTACACGGCCTGCACACACGATCCCGTTATGCCAAGAGGAAATCACTCCATGACCAGCTCTACCTGCCTCCCATCCCCGCTCCCTGAGGGCCAGCTGTGCTGTTGAAGGCATGTCACAGGGACAAGAGGAGATGCAAAGTAGAGACACAGTGTTGGACTCTGAAAGCCTCTACAGCCACTAGCCCACACAGGAGGAATCTAACCAATGTCCCACTCAGGTTACTGGGTTTGGTTTGGTTTTTCCTTTGCAAAAAGCCATGAACAAGGGCAGCCGCTGTGCTGGAGGGTAAGGCCCTGCTCCCCACCTGAGTGCCCCACATGCTGCCTAGAGTGACCAGATGTCCCAATTTTATAGGGACAGTCCCAATATTTGGGGATTTTTCTTATATAGGTGCCTATTACCTCCCCCTCTCCCCCCGTCCCGATTTTTCATACTTGCTATCTGGTCACCCTAATGCTGCCACTCCTCCTCTTATCAGTGCCATAGCTGCCCTATATGCATGTCAGAATTTGGGCATCTACCCATCTCACTTGGTAATACCCTACCATGAACAGATACTGCCCCAGCTCATCCATTCTCTGCTGGGTCTGTCAGAACCAGGCCCCACTTCTTTCCTCATCTGAAGCCTTGGGTTTCTCTCGCTCCAGTTTGGCCACACTTCCACTCCCCTGGCTGTGCTGAAGTATCTCCTGATTTACAGCGGTGAGTGAGAGTGAGAGGGGAATCGTGCAGCGACTCGAGCCGGCCCCCCTCCTTGTTCCCATGCAATAAGTTACATCTGGCTGTAAACGTTGTGAAAGCCACAGTCTCCCGGGGTGGGATGAGACTCGCCGGATATAGGCTGGGGAGACAGCAAGGCTGTGGCAGGCTGGGAGTGAGACGTGTCCCAGGGAAAGGGTCACCACTGGTAAGTCTGTAACCGTGACTCCTAACTAACAATTTCCCAAGCCTCCAGGGGCAACTCCAGCAGCTGTAGCATGCCCAGTCCCACCTCCTGTCCCTCGCTCCGGCCCCTGTGCCCAGCCCCGAGAAGGCCTGACTCTGCCCTGCACTGCACCAGTGTGCAGCAGGAAGTGAGTTAGAGGTGGGTCATCCCTGCCTGGTCACTGAGCCTAACACCTCCCTGGATCCTTGTGCTGCTAGTTGAGCCCCAGCACGTCTGAGCAGCCCTGAGGCTGCCCTAACTTGCCCTGGCAGGGGCATTGCGCTGTGGGAATGCTCCATCATGCCCCTAACACAAGGCCACATAGAGGGCTCCTGCGAGGCACAGAGCCAGCTCCTAACTGACTAAAGTGGAAGGATTCAGTTAGAGGCAAAAGCATCAGGTTAGACCCCCTGGAACTCCAGGGTCCTTCCCAGGCAGCTAGGACGAGGGGCAGCGAGCCGTCAGGACTGATAAAGTGCTAACAGCACATCAGGGGCTCTATACTCAGGTGCATGGTGAGGGCAGCTCACTCAGAGGGGGCGCTAAGCCCCATCCTGCCTGCTCGGCCAGGTCATTAAAGATCCCAAGGAGTCTGCTGGGAAGCGCAGGGCTTTGTCCCACAATCCTTAGCCAGCCCGTCCCTGCGCCCTATGCAAACGGGACGGGACTGCCACAAATGCCTGAGGGAGCTAGTGCCCAGAGCCCATTGGCTTTTGAGAGAGCTGGGTGCCCAACTCCCATTGGCTTTTCAACTGCCCCTTGTGCCTTGGCAAGTCTGCCCCAGAGGAGGCTGCATTGCAGAGGTGGCAGGTGCACAGGGAGAGAGTTGGAAGAGAGCCTCTCTCACTCAACGCAAAGGCTGGCTGCCACACCAAGAACAGCAGCCATTTGCCACCTGTGGCAGCCTCCCACCTCCCTCTCCCACACTGCACACGCATTGGGCATGGCAGCCATCGGCCCCACTCTCCCCCTCCCCCCCCGCAGCCTGAGCGCTGTGCTGGCCAGCCCCAGGGCACCTCCTGTAGCCTCTGTCTCAGGAGTGGGTGCTGGAAAGGGACCTGCACGACTTCCCAGCCCCCAGCAGTACCTAAGGGTGATATTGTGAGACAGGCCAGAAACCTACAGCAGGAAAGGTGAAGCCAGGGCGCAGTTGCTGGACCATCTGAGAGTCACTCACCCCAGTGCTAGCAGAGGGACCCGCAGCCACCGTCAGCCCCTGCTGTGCGGAGCATCTTCCAGCTGAGCCCTGCAGATGTGTGCAGGGCTATTAGCTGACCCTGCAATGAAACAGCGCATCGTGGCAAGCACTGTCTGGGACCCACATTGGCACATCCACATTCCAGGGCCCAGCGACAAGGGCTGCATTCAGGCCTAAGCATACTGCTGGCTGCCAGCCCCAGGCAGCCAGCGATCCTGCTGCAGGCAATCAAGGGCTCACTGTCCCTCCTCCTCCTTCTTCTCCTTCTCCCGTGGCCCCTGTGCTGAATGAGAACTGCCGCCCCAAAGGCAGAGAGCACAAAGAGACCCCTGCAGACCAAGCCACCTGCCTGGCCTCAGCCCATCACTAAATAAAAGCCAAATGGGCCCGGAGAAGGAGTCCAACAGCACAACATGGGCACGGCTCCTGCGCAAGCACCGGGGACCAGTCTGATCTCATTCCCATCCCTGTCAATCCAGTGCAGGGACCGCCCTTTGCTCTGTCTTTGTACAGCACCTAACACAATGGGAGGCCAGTCCATGGCTAGGGCTCCTGGGCACGCCCACCAGACAAGTAACAGAGATAATACTGACTTCAGCGGCTTTGCACGGGCGTGAGGCTGACTCAGCTAGGTAGGTGCATTTTTCTCTTTCTGAAACAACCCGGAGGAACTGCCCCCTTCTCTCCAGCCATCGTCAGCTACGGCTAGCTGGCAAACCCACCCAGACCATGAAGGAAGGTCTCCAAGCCAAGCTGTAATTCAATGTATGGGAATTCACCATACAGGCCCCATGCCCACACTCCAGGAGCGAGGGCAGGTTCACTGCACTGAGGACAAGGGTGCCAGCACCACACATCAGGGTTACAGACACAACCCCTATCACACCATAGACACCCCACACCTGCCCCTTTGGAACAACAGCCCCCCACTAACGACCCAAGTACCAGGACAGGCTCTGGGGACGACAGCTCAAGGCTTCTCTTCCCTGCCCACTCCTTCCTGGGCACTCTGCCTTCAGCCGGATCCAGCGCAGGCGGCACAGAGACACACACCAGCTTCAACCAGCACCGTCTATGGAGCTACACTAGCTGGGGACGTGGCCCTTGAAGTTAACTTGCCTCTCCTAGAGAGCTCAGACCTCTCCATGCCCCTGTTCGCACCATTCCTTCCCCGGCTCACCCCCTCTCTGCTTCCTTTATATTATGCCAATTAACCCCCATTACCCCACAGACCAGCAACCATTCAGCCTAGGAACCCCGGATGTGCATTTAGCCCCCTTCACTCCAGCCTGTCTTTTCCCAGGGAGCTTGGGCCCCTTGATCACATTAGTCTTTTGGCAGCGCCTGCAGCTCTCCCGGTGGCATCACTATTTATTGGCTCGGTCCAGTTCATCTCTAATGGCCAGGAACTAGGGGAAATCCTTCACGCTTTGATGGAGGAACGATGGAGGGGAACCAAGCACATCCACAGGGGGTTATTTCTGCTATGGTTAGTGCACCAAATCCCTGGGGAAAGCGTGAAGAAATAACCGGGTACATGAATGCAGTACCACCAACACCGGGCCATCTGAAAGTATGAGTCAGGCCCCCAAAGTAATGCGATTCACTTAAAAATCATGAGGTTTTTTTAAAAAATAAAATAAACTGGGGTTCTTTTATTGTTTCTGGTTCCGAGCCTTTGGGGTGCCCTTGGGTCATGTTTTCTGGCTTTTCTCTGCAGCCACAAGGGCTAGAAGCTCACTTCTTTTTAAACTGAAAGCTGAAGTTTCACATGACTCCAGGAGCTGAGGCTTAAAAGAACACCAACTTGTGATAAAGTCATGAGTGGTGGCCACACTGGGTCTAGTACAGGGCAGGATCAAGGGACCCTGGAGAAAGGGGGCTGGAACAATTTGTATAGAAATCTGAAAGCCATTGAACCAAATTGTAAATCCTGTATATGATGGAAACCACTTCAAGCCAGGGGGTGCTGAAGCACCCCCAGCACCCTTAGTTCCAGCACCTATGGCCTGGAGGGAGCCAGCTGGTTCCATGATGTACTCAGTCTATGCAGACCACGCCCAGCTCCGTGTTTGGTGGGGGGCACTGGACCAGTTAGGCTGTCAGTTCAGCAGGCAGGGATGGTGTCTATGGATCAGCAGTTTGCACTGTGCACCAGGACACAGACACTTCCAGTGTCTCCATGGAGTCCTGATTATCACTAGAGCCCTGCAAAGCTGCGGATATCCGCGGACCATGTGGATGGCTCTAATTATAACTAATAATAAACATGAAGTCTCCTCCAACCCAAACATCACAGGTTGGGAGGTTTTTGCATCTGGGCTGGTTAGGAGGTAGGGGGCAAAGGTTTGAATTGCAGGAGTGAAAGCGGAATTAAGGCCCGGGGCCCCGACAGTGACCACCACCAATTCCATAACTTGGGAACTGAATGAGCAGCACTTCAACATTCGGTTTTCTCCTCTTTGCTCAAGGTGTGGCCCCAGGCCTCATTTATTCAAACCCTGATTGCAAGACAGACTGATTCACTTCCTCTTGGGCTTTTCCATGGCGCTCATGACAACAATATCCAAATGCTTTGCAAATATTCATGAATTTATTTCTGCAGCACCCTGGTGAGACGGGGGCGGTTAGTCCCATTTTACAGAGGGGGAACTCAGGCACAGAGAGATGAAGGTCAAAAGCATTCACTAATTTTGGGTGCCCAATTTGGGACACTTAGGAGGTTTTTCAGAGTACATTATACCTCACTTTATATGTTCAAAGCCCAACACCCATTGACTTCAGTTACAGCTGTGAGCACTCAGCACTTCTACAAATCAAACCCCAGGGTCTCAAGTCGGGCTCCCGGAAAATGAGGAACGCACAATCCAGTGACTACCTGCAAAATGTTTGGTTCAAGTGACTCTCCCAGCATCATACAGGAACTCTGAGGGCAGGGACACAAGCCAGTTCTCCAAGGCAGCATTCGACTGCCTTACATGGAACCATCCTTTCTCTTCCAGCCATCCCCTGCCTCATTCACTACATACCTTCCAACTTCTGCAACGGATGGCATAGGGGTCCTACAGACAATAGCCTCCTTCATTAAACAACCGTGACAGACCTCCACAGCACAGTCAGTCCTGTGCACTGAACGTAAACAAAAATAGCATAATTACGTAATTACACACTGTATCCTCCTAATGCATATTCACGATGGCACTCGCATCCTTACTTCTGGCATCTTCCAACTTTTGAGTGCTTGACTTTGCAACCTTAAGAATGTTCCTTTCACATAGCTTTGGGGGTTTTGTTTTTTTCAATCTACTTTCCTAGGTTTTTAAAAAAAGCCAACTGAAAACACAGAAATTCCATCACTTGCCAACATACTGACACCCACATGGGTTATCAGCAGGGTTGGAACCTTTAGATCCATCGCACAGACCTCGGCCATTTGAGCTAACAGGGTAAATGAAAGCAGTAGTAGGTTGTCATCCTGTATGTAGATCACCCCTAGAGGGGGATGAGACACACACTTTGCCGGTAGGTTACACCGATATTTGCTGACAGCAGAGGAATGGTGAGACTCAGAAACCACAGAATCATAGGTTTCAGTGTAACAGCCGTGTTAGTCTGTATCCGCAAAAAGAACAGAAGTACTTGTGGCACCTTAGAGACTAACAAATTTATTAGAGCATAAGCTTTCGTGGGCTACTGCCCACTTCTTCGGATGCATATAGAGTGGGCAGTAGCCCACGAAAGCTTATGCTCTAATAAATTTGTTAGTCTCTAAGGTGCCACAAGTACTCCTGTTCTTTTCACAGAATCATAGGAATGTAGGACTGGAAGGGAACTCAAGAGGTCACCTAGAATCTTGAGTTCTATTCCAGACTCTAGAGGGGAGTGTTCTCTAGTGGCCACAAACGATTCTGCCTCTGCCCTCCTATGCCCAGCTCCTTGCCCCAATCCCAGGCTCCCCCCAGGCTCCTTATCCAGCTAGTTCCAGTCCCTCCCCACCCTTACTCCCCAGCTCCCATCCTATCTGTCTTCCCTCCCTCCACAACCCCCAGTCCCAGTCTGCCCTCTTCAGGCTCCTTGCCCCAAGAGGTCCAGCTCTTGTCCCTTCTGCATCTGAGTCAGGCTGCTTCTTACTTCATGCTACCTCAGTGCCTACAGGGACAGCACCTCCCACCCTCAGTTCCTGTGCCCGGCCCCAGACCCTGCAACAGCTGGGGCAACAACTGCGGGGAAAGTCCTGCCGAGCCCATGCAGCCCTGAGTTGGAGCATGCTCATTGCAAACAGAATCATCGGAGAATTTAGCTGCCAAACTCTAACAAGGCTCTACTGAGCCTGTGCACACAGATTTTTCTCAAAGGCTTATAATTTGGCCAGATCTGGGCAGTTGTTCACAGGACTGTCAAAGGGGACATCCCTGCCACAAAGGTCATCTCCACGCTAAATTTAAATTCCCTACTCCACAGCATAGGGCTTCTCAACCAAATGATTATAGTTTCTTTTTTTAAATATGCCAAAACAATGGGGGTTTCCCTTATCTCTTTCTTGGAAACAGCTGAACACATTTTGCAGAAAATTCAGCCTGAGTCAGATAGCAGGCATGGAAAATTTCAGCCCAAAGGATTCAAGTCTGGCAAAGTTATAAGCAAATGAAAACAGGGTCTTATAATGGAAAGTGTCAGGTAACCTCAATGACGTGCAATGCTAGGGACTCCACTTATAACCTATTACTACTGTCTGCCTCCTTTGTTTGTTTTCTCTTCCTCTCTCCTTTGCTTACTTTCAGTCCCTTTTCTCTCCACATTTCCTAGAGTCTCTATGCACCTGTGCTTCCCCAGACAGATCTCACACCATCTCTGACAAATTTTAAATTGTCTACTGTAACTATTTCCCTCCAAAACCCTTTCCTTCTCCTCTTCCTTTAAGACACAGTTTCTTCTCTGATCCAGCATTTCTATTTTTACCTTTCCTATCTCACTCCCTCACTCTCATCTGGGTTATTTTTGAATCCGTCTCTCTCTTCTCTGTGCTAAATTTCTTCCTTCTCTGCTCAGCCCCCCCAACCCCCCCCCCCCCCACACACACACCCCTTCATGTGTCTTATTTAGCCTGTTTCTCCTCTCTCTCTCCCCCCCCCCCCCATCTCCCTTTTCTCCAGCCATCTTTCCATTCTCTTCTCTAATGTAGCTTACCCACCTCTTATCTGCATCTCCTTCTCGTGTGCCCATCTGTGGGACATCTGGGCACCAGAGCGCAGTGTAAAGCCAGAGTCACAGGCAGGACTGTGCTCTCCATACCTCTCTTGTTATACAATTAAGGGGTTTGAGGAAGTGTCAGAGTTCCTCTCTCTTCTCTTTTGGACCCTCAAGTGTTCTCCCCTTCCCCCGATCTCTCTCCCCCAGTCTCTCTGGTCTCTGAATTTCCCTCTCCCAGGCATCTGCTCCTCCTGCTAGAAGTCTGAGCACAGGACTTTTCTGGCCAGCTAACCCTAGACACAGGATTTGGGGATCCCCTCCTTAAACTTGGCGTCTTCTGTGGCTGCACATTCTGCACATTCCTAGTGCATGGTCCTGAACAATATCATTACAATAACAAACCTGTGCCCCTTCTCCTTGCTACCTCTTAGAACCACTTGACTGCTGCCAAAAGTTCCAGCTACCGTCTGGGCAAAGCACCTCTGCCATGGTGCCATCTGCACTGGCTGTGTCTATGCGGGGCACCTGTGCCGTGCTGATGTCTGGACTGGGTACATCCAAGGCACAGTGCATCTACCATGATGCCAACACACCCAGAGCACGTCAGCTGTGTGCCCCTGCAGTGAACATGCCGGCACCTCCTGATGTCCCCCTGGAATACTGACAGACGGCAGCAGCACGGCAGGGACAGTGGGGGAGCCAGCAGTGAAAGGGTTTAGTCCCTTTTAGTCCCTCGGGCCTGATCTACACTTAAAATTTAGGTCAACATAGCTACCTCGTTTCGGGGTGTGAGGAGATTCACGCCCCTGAGTGCCGTAGTTAAGCCAGCCTAGGCCCAGGTGTAGACAGAAGAATTGTTCCATCGACATAGCAACTGCTGCTTGGGGAGGGGGACAGTGATGGAAACACCCCTTCCGTCAACATAGCAAGTGTCTACACTACGACACCCCAGCTTCAGAAACGACCGCTTCCCGCAGCAGCAGGCTGGCCCTTTAAGAAGCAACAGTGAGTTTGCAAGGTTACTGCTCACTGCCCTGGCAGCAGGGAATATCCCAGTCGGTCCACAGCTGGGTGGCTGTGCTCACGACCCGAGCCGAGCTGGGGAGAGGAGGGCGAGGAGCTTAGTATGTCACCCTGCAACCACCCCGTGAGCTCCAGAGGGAGCCCCCCCTTCCTGTGCTACCAGCCGGGCAGGGCTGGTGTGAGCGTGATGTTCCAGCCCAAGGCCTTGCAGGGGGTGCGAAGAGGAGCCCCTCACCATGTGAGGCAGCTCCGAGGAATGCAAGGAAAGCTCCTTGCTCGTCCAGCCGAAGGGTCTGAAACCCCCATCCCTGGAAGGTGCTAAGGAAGGGCGCCCAAACCCTGCACCATGGGAGAGCCCCTGGAATAACTGATGCTGCGCTCCCAGCACAAAAATCACACAGCTCCGTGGCAGTCAGGGGAAGCTTTCTAAAGTCCCCAGCAAACCCTGAGCCTTCCCCAGCGCGAAGGCAGCCTGAGAGAGGTGCTTTGCACTGGGCAGGACAATCTCTCTTGAGCCACATCGGCTCTGCGGCGGGTCCCACAGCAAAACAAAGCCATGAATGTGCTCCCAGCTCCTGGACAACGACTGCAGCTACTCCTGCCCAGGGACCAGCAGGAGCCAGTGAGCTGAACAGAACTCCAGTGGGAAAACTGCCTCTTCCCCCTCTGCAGCGGAGGCTCAGAGCTGGGTTGCACTCAAGGACATAACTGGGTATCATTTGGCAGCTCCTGGCTAACCCCAGCCCCTGCATGTGTCTGTCTGTTGGGCATGGTCTGGGGAGGACAGAGCTGGTACTGCCCCAATGCAAAGCAGCGACTGGCCGGAGAGTTTGTGCTGCCTAGAAGTCGTCCAGCATTTGCCTTTCCTCTCCCTCCCCCTCGCTCCTGTTTGCTGGGCAGCTCCTACCTTGGCAAGCGCTGTCTGTCCCCATGCCTGCAGCGCTGCTCCTCTCCCCCGGACTGGTGCTGCGTATACACCGCACTGCTTTCTGCGGAGCAGCCTCTTCTCTAACTTTAACACCCCCACGCATTGATTGATGCCTACTGCAGTCGCAGCAGACCTCACCGCACAGAGCAGGGAACTGGGCTCCCTTCCCACACTGCCAGGCCAGCTTCCTCACACAAAAACCCTCAGCGTCATCCCTCCTGGGGACCGCCCTCCTCAGACAAACCAGCAGGCAAGCAGAAAGCTTCGCACCCAGACCAGGTACGCCTGCTTTGCACTGCGCTGGGTATCAGCGCACTGCCCTTCCGCCTGTCTCGCCTGCAAACGTCTGACTCATTTCAGGTCAGTCCCCAGGGAAGGAAGGAGTGCTGATCGGATCCTAGGAGAGCATCCTCACCACACACACTGGCGGGGAAGAGAAAAGAGGGCTTTCATTGTACAGCACCAGCCCGGATGTTTCAGCCACTAAGGGGCTGGTGGGCAGATCCTTCCGTAACAGGCTATTTAAGCTGGGAGTTCGCCACATTACCCACGATCTTTCCACATGTTCTAAGGGATAAACAAATACCTCCAACCGAAAAAAGCACATTTCATCCAGGGCCAGAGGACAGGAAGGGCCCGCGTCATCAAATCCAATCTCTGCTACCACAGGCAACCTGGTCACATCAGCTCGTTCATAAATCTACCAAGCTGCATCTTAGAATTGAGTTGTTTTGCCCCCACTCCTCTCAGTGGGAGCCTGTTCCAGAGCCTCCCGCCTCGGATGGTCAGAAACCTTCTTCTCATTTCCAGCCTAAATCCCTTCCGGGCCAGTTTATCCCCATTTGGTCTCGTGCCAGCATTGGCCTTTAGCTTCAATAGCTCTTCATCCTCCCTGGTGTCTACGTCCTTGAAGGATCCCCAAGCATTTTACGTTCCGTGTTACACAGGCTTGGAAGGATTCGATTTTGATCAGTAAATGTCAGTAAATGTCGATTCCACTGTACACAGAAAATATTTCCATTGACGACAATCGAAATTTACACATAGGCAAAGTAAGAAAAATGCTGCTCGAGAACTTTGTTTGATTTAGGGATATTTGCTTTGCATATTTTGATGTGTAATGTTGACAATTTGTGTTTTAACGATTATAAAACTTCAACTTTTTGAATCTCAATCTCTAGTGACATTAAGTAATTGTCTGACAACGCACACACTCCCGGTTTTTTGACATTCCCCTCCCCCCGGTTGTCTGATTCCCCCCAATAATTTCCCACGACTTTGAAAATTTAAATTGATAAACACTGAAAAAAGGCTTAAATAAACCTTGACAGCCATTGAAATGATAAAAAAATAAAACTTAAATTCTGCCAAGCCTGTGTAGACAGCATATACCAGAAAGATTTAATCTGCTTTGAGATCTATCGGTGAAAAGTGCTATTTAAGAGCTAAGTATTTCTATTATCCTCCACTGAAATGCGGCCAGCTCTAGGGTGGAGCATAGCAGGCATTATGCACCAGATTACAGTACACATCATTCCTTAGTGTATCCTTTGCTGGGGGTAATAATGTAAATCATAATTAATGGGAGTGGTGTGGCTAATTCCCCAGGGCAGCTGAAAATCTCAAGCAACAGCACTTAGCCCCTACAGAACACCTTTAAACGAGGATTTCAGAATGCTTTCCAAAGTTAATAACATTGTAAGAAATGGGGAAATCGAGTGCGGTGAAGGGCCTGATTTCCAGAGGTGCTGAGGGTGCTAAGCAGCTCTGATTATCACACCTTAAGGGCCAGAATCTGACCCCCTTTGCTCATGCTGGGTAGAGCCTTCCTCCACAAATACTCACCCTGGAATCAACGGGGTACAAATCAACGTACGGCTGGCAGGATCCGGCCCTAAGTGACTTGCCCGTGAGTCAGTGACAGGGCTAGGCAGAAAACCCAGGAGTCCCCTGCACTAACCCTGAGGCCTGCAGGCTACACTCCAGTGCCCCTGCAGGTTAACAGGAGCAGCAGGAATGCGCCTCTATACCCGAGTTTTTCCCGGTCCCTGAGCGCTTGGGTCCTTAGCACATTCTGAAGCAGCAGGACAGGTGGCTGGCCCTTTCACAGTCCCCTCCTGTAGCAAGCCTGCTCCATCCCTGCAAACACACTGCCTGTAAGTAACTTCATAAATATGACAATGAGGTTATTTCCCAGTCACTCCCTAATTACAGTATAAATAATGGCCCTTGTAATACAGCAGCACAGAAGGTTCCCAGGCAGGCGCTGGGAACTCGATGCAAACAACACCGGACCCCCGAATGACAAGAGTTGAATCCAGAGTTATAGGGTTGGATCCAGTCCTTGGTTACCTGAGGGCAAATGTGGAGTAACTACGCTGTTGCTGGCGGAGTTCCTGCCGGTGTGAATGGCGGGGGGGTCTAGCCCCCGGCCTTTCCACGAAGGCCCAAGGGATGGCAAGTCAATCAGCGCAGAGAAATAGCAGAACACTCGTTCACTCTGCAGTTCTACATCCCGCACATGCCTCGCTGCGGAATACCGGGCTAAGCTTGCTCCCCATCAGAGCAGCTGGGCTGGAATTTCACAGTCTCCTGAAAGGACGGTAAACCTCATTTTCAGAACAACTTTCAGATCTGGGTCCTGGCTCCTCTTGGTCACCAAAACAGAGATCCCTCCATTCACTAGAGCAGGGGTGTTAACCCCTGATCCCGAACATTATTCCAATTCGACAATGACAAGTTGCTACCCTGGATTCCCTCTGGTGTTCCTCACTTTCTGTTCTAAACTGTTGCTGTGCAGCACTAAACAGCTGCTGTGTGATCCACCCCAGCAGTGATTGCATTTCCGCTGCTGGTGAAATGTTTCTGTGTTTCTATACCCCACAAGTATTTACGAGACACTTTGTTGTGTAACAAAAAGAACTGCCTTCAAGCCACTGAATTAAGCATCACCCTTTTATTTTTGCAGCCGTATGAAGGCGGGGTCAGCTGCGATGTGGTGTAGCAACCATGACATAGATACAGAGTAGACAGAACACATGATAGTGCATTTGAATGTAAAGGTTTCACCAGCAATCGTGTGAGATGGCCATATGACCCCCAAGAAGCACACGAGTTATGCAGGTCAGCTCACACAAGAGCCAATGAAAGCTTCAAACCATTTCATGCCATTGGGAGTCCTGCAAAAACCACATGTTGTATAGGAAAGCTAGTTTCGCAATGCTCTTGGGTGTGTGAAGGATTGTTACTGGGACTATTGTGTGTGTCCTGCACCTCGTCAAACTACCCGATCCTGGCACTGCAGACACCCAGGCAGAACCGGCTGAAGCTAAAGGGCTCCTGATAGCACAAAGGTCACCCATGTGGATCTGATTGCAAGACTGGGATCTTAAGTTATTAGCAATCCAACCAGGCAGGCCTCTAGAGAGAGCATGTCACTGACCAGACTTCTCAGACACAACAGTGCCACGGCCGTAAAGATCCCATAGTTCACAATGCACCAGGGCCAGACCCACTGAGAATCTCCCCTTCACTCTGATTTCCAGCCTTCCAGTAGCAGAAACAAGAGCTTGTCTACACTTGAAATGCTGCAGCTGCACCGGTGTAGCACATCAACATAGATATTACCTATTCCAATAGGAAGGATTCTCCCATTGGCGTAAGTTACCCACCTCCCCGAGAGGCAGTAGATACATTGACAGAAGAATCCTGCTGACCTAACACTGTCTACACCAGGGGTTAGGTCAGTATAACTGTGTCGCTCAGGGATGTGGATTTTTCACACCCCGGAGTGATGCATCTGGAACAACCTAACTTGTTTGAAGCAGGCTGAGGGTTTGGAGGGTTAGAAATGATCTCCTTGGGGACAGGGCAGAGTGCAAGGAGAATGCACAATGCTATATATCACATGGCTCTGCAATGTATCTGTTTATCACATGGGTATCACCCCCACTCATGCAGGCTGTGTACAAGACAGATATGCAACCTGAACTATGGTGTTGCAGTTGGCTCCAGCATAATGTAGAGTCTACAGAGATCTGTGCCCCTCTATCACACACACACACACACACACACACACACACACACTCTTGCAATACATGCACCATCTGCCTCTCCCATTTAAAAGGTGGCAGCTGGAATTAATTCCTCATCAATTCCTCTCGGTCTCTGGCTCATCTCCGCAGTGGAGTTTGCCTCTGCACTTCCTCCTCGGTTTAGCAACGTGGCTGCACAGCCTGCATTGATTTCCCTGTCTTTCCCTGTAGGATTTCCATGACCTCCGGCTGGCTCACAAAGGCATGGCTCTGTTCTGCCGTACAACTAACACATCTGTATGGCAAACGCACCCCTAGGAGCCTTGCTTCGTCGTCAGGAATTGCAATGCACCCAGGAGCACTGCAGTCCCAGGCACAGCAAGTGCCATTTCATGTACTGTCAGCAAAGCTCTGGGCCTCGTTATCCCTCTCTGGCTAGTATTGTGCTGAACTGAGACACTGTTCATCCCAGCCTGGCATACGCGGTGCTGACAGGAGTCAATTGCATTCTTGCGGAGGGAATACTGCACATTGCCAGCATCATGAGGCGATGATAATGACTTGACATGATATAAATGTGATTCACCCCCAGAGGATTTAACAGCCAGTATATATAGGGATTGCCTGACTGAAATGCAGCCACCTCTGGGGTGGAACGTGGTTGCTGCCTACCAGCCACACCGCAGCACTGCCACACAGAGTTCAGGGTGGGAAGTGAAGGAAAACGCTGTATCCAACTGCAACCCAAGGAAGAATTTTAGGTGCGTAGACTGAAATCTGGCCAGCGCACGGGGGCTACGGTTCTTGCAAAAGAGTCCTGGGATTTGTAATGGCCAGGAACTGGTGTCACCCAACTGCAAATTGATGGAATGACTCAGCAGAAAAAAGGTCTGCCAGATGTTCTCCTCAAAGCCTTGTAACAAGAGAGCAGAAGGAGGTTAACATCAGAAAGTAAACAGGAAAAATCCCCAAGAAAAAAGTCTGGAGTTGGCCCCAGTGCTGTGATCCCTGGGAAGGCAGGCTCCCACCTTCCCAAAGGCTTCTCACCCCACTCTTAGAGCCGGCCCCAAAGCCCACTGCTCAATGGGAGCCTTCTGGTTAGTTAACTGGCTTTGGATCTGACCCAGAGTCTCTCCCCTGAGCAGGACAGGAGAAGCTGAGCTGAAGTTAACACTGCAGGATCAGGTAGCACATGTGGCGTTTACAGGCCAAGCCATCCCAGAGAGACAATGGTCCAGAAAAGACAAGTCAGCATCTTCACACTTGAAAGTCACTGTGTTATTTTAATCCCCATGGCCTGTGTCTCAGCTGGTGGAACTGGGGGAGCCCATCTCAGGCAGCAGCAAGACGTCAGTGTAGCTGGGGGGGGTGCCCTGGTCTGTCCAAAACACCCTGCTCACTTTGGAACCAAACTTTCCAAAGCTGTTCTACCACCTCTTCGGGTCAGCCTGGTGGCACGCCAGAGGCACTGGTTTAATTTCTAGGTAGGTTAGATGTGCGTGTGGAGGGAAGAAATGTAGAATGAACAGGGCCGGCTCCAGGCACCAGCCAAGCAAGCTCGTGCTTGGGGCGGCAGATTCTACGGGGCGGCATTTCGCCCAATCCTAGGGTGGCACGGCCGCCTTTATTATTATTTTTTTTTTGGTTTGCTGATCTGGCCGCCTTGTAGGGGGCGGTGGTGGGGAGGAGGGGAGTGCCCTGCTGGGAGCGGGCTGCGCGCTCCGTCTGCCCCAGCCGGTGCCAGGTCTGTAGCAAGCCCAGCAGGGCAGCCTGCGTCCTTCCCTGCCTGCCGACCGGTACAGTGCGGAACCCTCAAGGCAGGCAGCGCGGTGATCAGGGCCGCGTGGCGAGTGCCCCGATGAAGCCCTGGCTGCCCCCATTCTCTCTCCCCCCCCGCTCCCTCCTCCTCCCCCCCGCTAGCCGGGGCACATCTGCAGCGCAGGGAGTCCCCCTGCACCCTGGCTCCGGCCGCCCCGCAGGTTTCCCCCCCGGATTTGCTGCTCTGGCTGCACC
Organism: Trachemys scripta elegans; assembly: GCF_013100865.1. NCBI lineage: Eukaryota > Metazoa > Chordata > Testudines > Emydidae > Trachemys > Trachemys scripta. The sequence continues at coordinate 24,930,117 of NC_048309.1, read as the reverse complement.
GGAGGTTTTTGGTTTTTTTTTTGCTTTTGCTGTTCGGGCGGCCCCGTTTTTTTTTTTTTTTTGCTTGGGGCGGCAAAAAAGCCAGAGCTGGCCCTGAGAATGAGACTCAATAACATGGGGCTAGTCACAACTTTAATGAGAGAGACTGATATCTCTGTCAATGACGTCCCCTCCAGAAGAGGACACGTGCCCTAATTCCATGTCAGGGTACTGGGTCAGCAGGAAATGTGCCACCTACTGAATCGCCAACCCCATGACATGTGTAGGAGGTTTCCCATCCGGTGACACACTTTCAGATGGTAAGAACTGACACAATCAGAAAGCCCATGTGACTGCAAAATTGCTTGAGGTTGAACAAACCCTTGCCACTGTGGCCCAGGCGAGCTGTACACCATGGGATCCCCCACCCAGTGTTCCAGGGTAGAACCTACCCCCGTCTCCTATATGGAAGCCTGCATGGAATAAAATGGGAAGTCTGATGAAATAAATAGTTAACCACGTGAGCGGAAAGGAGGAATTAACCCCTGCATGCCAGAAGCAGTGCTTTCTTACAGCTAGGGCTTAAAAAGTCATCCCATGCCTCTGATCCAAGGGAATATCGGAGAAACAGATGGAGTCAAAAAGGAAGAGTGAGAGATGGGTTGGGAGAGAGAAAGATGCACAGAAAGAAGAGAAACGGGGAAAGCAGAGAGGATGCACAAACAGAAGAGGACTGAGAGACCAGACAGAGAGGAGGTAGGAGGCAAAACAAACAGAAAGAGTGAGAAAGAAACAAGGGAGGAAAGAGATGTAACCAGACAGAGACCCCACGTCTATTGCACTGGCTAGAATTGGTCTGACACCTGATGGGAGAGATGTAATTAACTATGTTGTTAATATCATCCCCCTGGCTGAGTTCAGCCCTGCTGGGTTTCTTCTGGGAGTGATGCTCTAGGGGAGATCTAGCGTTTGTTATTTCTACCCAATAGTAGGAGGCAAGGCGCACCACATGCAGGGGCATCATGTCCCATTAGCGCTGCCTCCGCGGGGCAGGTCCTCTGGGAACGAGACCTTCACACTGCAAGCCAGCCTCGGCGGGGCAGGTCCTCTGGGAATGAGACCTTCACACTGCAAGCCAGCCTCGGCCAGGGGCTAGGAGCAGCAGACGGATCAATAATCTCCACAATGTGCCCCATGACTTGACCTTTCCCTTTAATCAAATGAAACATCTCCAGTTTCCCTGTCTTGTGCGGCTGCCATTTCTCTGGAGCAGCACGGGAAAGAGGTCTGTGAACTGCCCTGGGACTAAGGTTCTTGCCTTTGGCGATTCGGTTCCCATGTGCAAATACTCATCTTCTTAACTGGGGGGAAGTTTCATTCATGATTGAAAGTGCTGGGCCTCCCCCAAACTCATTCCTCGTTGCTAGGGAACACTGCCGAGAGCTGAGACAGTAGGTGGGGTGGGGCCAGCCTGGGACAGTCGTTTGTACAGGGCTTGATCTTGCTTGGTACTTAGCATCCTCAACTGACAATGATTTCTAGAGGCTTCCAACCTCTCGCAGGACTGGAGCGCTGTTGCTTTAAAGGTGAGCAGGAGGAACAGCAGCACAGTGGGGGGAGGGGAAGCCGGGGAGCAGGAGAGCTGTTCTGCCTACTGCAGCGCTGTGCCTGGTGAACTCAGCTGGGTGAGAATCAGTCACCAACTGCGCCTGGGGATGCTGCTGTCACCACAGCCCGGGATGAGGAAGGCACCTGGGCGGGGGCAGGGATTTGTCCAGGCCATCGCCGGGGGTTAGGGCTGGAAGAGTCGTGTTTTTCTGTGAGAAGACGGGGACCATATTCTGTCCCAAGTCTGGTGTTTAAGCTTTCCTCTCCCCTCCAGAAAGGATAGGGCAATGGACGGCTTGAGTGCAGCGAGGGTGTGCAAAGTCATGCAGCTTTGGGGGACAAACCTGAAATGACACAGAGGAGGGTTTCCTGCCCTTGGCTGGGCCGGGCTAATTAATGGGGGATATTCGTCCATTTCAGCTCAAAGATCTAAGTCACTACAGCAAAGTTCTGGGCGGGAGCAGAGGCAGGGGTTGGGGTGATACACTCAAAAGGAGAATATGGGAAACAGGGCAGATGAGAAATGGTGACGCCAAGGGGACTCTGAGGCAGGGGGGACTGGGGTTTTGTTCGGATTGTTTTAATTACAAGATTGGCATCCAAGGAGGACAAAGGCATGGGGAGCGCTTGAGTCGGCCTGCTTCCCAGTGACTCAGCAATCGGCCTGACCCATCACACACCAGCTGTTTGGCAAAGAACAGGCCCTGAGAAATGCAACTTTTTCCCCCCCAGGTCAGAGCTGCCTGACCTCTCTGCGGCTGTTTGCAATCAGGATGCTGGGGGAGGGGGCGGGGGGACCTGCGGGGGAATAAGACTTTTCCAAATATAAAGCAGCAGAAACAGTGGTGTCTGGTGTTGGTCCGTTAGCCTCTGGTCGGTGCGATGTGAGTGTTGCAGAAGCATTCAAGGTTGGACTCCCAGGCTGCAGTATTCAGGCTGCATTCCCCAAACCCAGACCTGCTGAGAAGCTGGGACTGGCTCGGGTCTGAATCGTCTGCATCATTTGTTGTAGTGACTCCTGCTGGGAGAGGCTGGCACTAGAGCAGCTGTGAGCTCTGCTGCAGCCCCTGCTCCTGCACTGCCCCTCCAGCACCATCTGCTGGCAGAGTGTGGTACTTAAATATTACTTAACCAGCATTGCATATCTGTTGCAAACCGGGCTAAGAGAATGTTACAGAACTGTCTGCTGAATGGCCAAAAGAGACTGTATACAGCTGAATGAAACACCCTGTATTCATGCAAAGGGGGCAGGAGCAGGTTCCAGATCGTAGGGGCATGTGTTGCTTGACAAGTACCAAAGAATCACCTGGCTAGTTAGGAGGCAGAACAGACCTAATCTATAGTGTGTCTGGCAGATCGCACCAGTTCGACCCTAGCGTGCTGAAGCCTGGCAGCAGGTAGGGTGTGCCCCAATGACTGGAAACAACGCTCCTTCCTGCCCAGTGGCACCATCTGCTCTCTCCCTTCTCCCACCCCTCAGCACCTCACTGGGTTGTCAGATGACAATGGTGACATCCAGACAGTGAAGTACAGAACCTCCAAGGACGTGTTCTTGGTCTCCAAACCAAAGCCACAAGACCGGGTTGGGCATGAGGGATAAAACCTCCCCTCGCACTGAGATCCAGCTCAAGCCTTTCTTGGGTGAAGAGATGACTGGGGTAACCTAGAGATCTGATCATAGCAAGAATGGGAGAAGTTCCATCCCACACAGAGCACAGGCCGGGGAAGCGTCTTCTCCCTGCCACTGGAAATGAGCTGGCTAGCTAGCGCGGCTGCCCTAGCTGTTCCCTGGCTCTGCTGATATGGCTGAACTGCAGCATAATTTTCTTGTGTCCTTGCAATCATAACCTATGCAGGAGTCCATCATTTGTATTCTCCATTGCAACCAGAAATGCTGTCGATGAGTCAGACTCTCTGAAACGGAGCCAGTTTCCTCCAGCCTACGTGGGATGCAACTTAAGCTCTCAGTTTTTATGGAGGGTCTTAGCTGAAATTGGGTTTCGGGTTGTGTTTAACTCCAACAACACAGCAGGGGCAGATCAAGCACACCAGCTTTGATGGCAGAGTGTTCAGCCTCCGGGAAGTATTGCAGGCTACCTGGTCATTGCAGAAGACCAGATCTGAGCGGGGAGGTGAAGGGGGAGCCATGTGCTCTCTGTCAGTGGTTGGAGACCAACAGTTCTGGGGACCTCACAATAAGAGGAAGCATCTGGCAGCTTCTGCATAACAGGGTCTTTTAACCTGCAAGCTGGACTCACGAGGTTGCATCATCATCAAAATGGCTTCCTGGGGAGGGTTGGCAGAAAATTTTCCCTTCAAACTTTTTTTTCCAGTGGAAAACAGCTTTCCTGGCCAGACGGATTTTATACAAAAAAAATGTCCATTTTCACACAAGGTTTTTTGGGTTATTGGTAAAATGAATTGTTGGGGGAGGGGGTTGGATGAAACCCTCAAAATGTCAGCAATTTTGATGCAAATGAGAACTGTCATTGCAGCACCAGTGCAGCAGCGCCCATAGAGAGATGGCTGGAGAAAAGATATGGAGGAGAAGACAGCCCCACAGCAAGAACTGGCTGCAGCCTGTGTGCAAGAGAGAAATGTTGATGGGGGAGCAGACAAGGTCACAGCTAACTGATCCATCCTGTACCAAGCCCCACAGCCATGCTCATTTCAGAAAGCAGCTGCCTGCTCTCTGGCTTCGTCCAGGCTCATGAGAGCTTCTAACTCTACATCCATTACAGAAACGGTCCTGTTTAAGCAAAGAGGTTCCTGCCCAAGAAGTCATGATGTGCTGCCCTGCCACACTGCCTCTGCTTCCCAGCTCCTCGTACACGGCTTATGGATTTTGGAGAACCACCAACTTCACTGAGCAACTGTCACGTGATTGGAAACCTGGGAGGTTAAAGGCAGCTCCTCAGCAGTGCCTGAGGGGAAACTGAGGCATGCAGCGGAAAAGTGGTTTGCCCAGAAGAGTGAATTTGTGGCAGAGCACAAATAGCGGCCCAGGTCTTCTGAATCCCTGCCCAGTTGTCTGTCTGTAAAGGAAAGAAATGTCATCCTCCTAGTGATGTTTTCATCCCCCTGGCAGCTCCCTGGCTCATAATCTGTCTGACGATCGAGGACATGCCATAGGAGATCAGACTGTTAGTCCATCAAGGCTGGTATCTTGCCTCCAGCACTGACCCATCCTTGACACGCCAGAGAAAGGCGAAAACCCTCCGCGACACACATAGCCACCTGTGCCATGCGTAGGTGGGAAGGGGAAATTTCTCTTCTTCTCATGCTGAAGTCTGAGCTAGGAGCCAGACGCCTGCATTCTGGGAAACGTCATTTCACCCCAGCTTGTAGCTTTCCTAACACAACAATCAGGACAATGATCCACACCCGCTTTCTAGATCTTGGCAAGAGAGAAGCTCCTCTACACAAGAGGAAACAGGGACAGCACGTGGGCAGAGTGGCCTAGCACAGTGATTATAAACAACTCCCAACATCAGCCAGGCTCTTTCTTCCAGAAAGCCCATCAGCATATTATAGAGGCAGCGACGTCTAGTGATTAGAGCAAAGGCCTGGGAGACAGGACACCTGGCTTCCATTACCAGCTCTCCCACTGAATGGCTGCATGACCGTGGACAAGCCACCGAACCACTCTTTGCCTCAGTTTCCCCTTAGGTAAAATAGGGATAATACCTACCTCTCAGAGAGGTATATACTGGGGGGAAGGGGCATGTGAGACAGAGAGAAAGAAGTTTAAGAAATGGATGCTAGTAAAATGCTTTGAAATCCTGAGGTGAAAGGTGCTAAGCATTACGTCTTATGGTTTGTCACCTGTAATGGTCACTGCTGACCCCCACCAGGGATTTTAAGCCCAGAAGGGATCATCCAGCCCAATACAGGCCATAGAATTTCACCCAGAGATCTCTACATCCAGCCCACAGCTGCGGGCTGAGATTGGGCTTCTCTCTGACAGATAACCAACCTGGATTTAAAAGTCACGGCAAGTAAGTGAGCCATTAATTTGGGGTCGGTGAGAGCATGGGTGAGGAACGAAAATCAATTTCTCTCTGGCCTAACCCTTTTTCTGTTCATTCCAAGTTTAAAGCTGTCCATTCTGCAACGGAAAGGCACAGGGAGGAAGGGGAACTGGGAGCCCTGCACTGAATTACTGCCACGGCAGCGACAAAAATAAAAAGAGCCCTGCCTCTTTAAAGTCTGGCCTGGAGCCAGCTTGAATATATAACCACAGTAGCTATGATTCAGTGGGTTTTTCCCAGCATTCTCCTATTTGGGCTGCCAGGAGCAAAATGATTGAAAAATGCTTGAGAAAACAGCCAGAGCTATACAAACCTACGGGAGGAAAACAAAACATACAGTCGGAATGTCTCGCGTACACAGAATGTGCACACTCACCCAACTGTTACACAGAGAGAGAGAGAGAGAGAGAGAGAGAATGGTACACAAGCAGGTATACACACACTGTTACACACACACACACACAGAACGGTACACATACACACACAGAATGATACACACACAGAGGACGGTACACACTCAGATATACATCCACCCACTGACTGTTACACACAGAGAATGGCACAAGCAGGTGTACACACATGACTTTTACACATACAGACACCAAATGGCATACATACAGTTGTTTGTTCCTGGTTGCACTGTTTTGGGATTTTTTTTAAACCAGCTCACAACTTTGTCGGTCCATCCGCCTTCTCTAGACAGGTTTAGTGTCATCACTAGTGTTCCCAACAGTGTCAGACTGTGGTGGCTCCCGTCTCCATGTACACGCTGCCAAACAGTGATGCTCAGCTTCAAAAAGCTGTCAGCACGCAAAGGAAAGATATGGACGAGCGAGAGACAGCTCGTCTCAAAGGCTGTAGAGGTGATGCTGCAGACAACAGCGCATCCAACCTGCATGATTTTACCTCAAGGATCATAATATTTGGTAGTTTTTGTAAAGCTCCAGGTCCAGGAGTCCTGTTAATACATCGGAACCATTTAAAAAAAAAAAAAAAGTAAGTAGCCCTTGTGGTGCAGAGAAATTCCTGAAAATCCGATAGGCTCACAGAATGGAAGGTGAACAAAAGGAACCTAGCATTTATTTCTTGTGGGTGAGGGCGCGGGGCCACTGTCTCCTGCTTTTGAATGTTTGGGCCTAGCCCTATGGGTGGAGTTTCCAACTCATAGGCTTGTTCTTTTCCGTTGGACCTTTTTAGTTTGGCTTTTGACTGCAAAGAACTTGCGTTCTGAAGATGGAAACAATAAAATCACTGTGGTAGAGCCAGCCTCCCCTGTGGTGAGCTCTCTGTGCTGCTATGCAGCAGATCTAGGCTCCGTTCCCATGGCCCAAGCGCTCACTTTCCCAGCTAGGAATGATGTGGGGTCCTGCTTGCTGCTGGCTAGCATCTGCCTGCTCAGAGGTGAGGAAGCTGGCTTTGATGCCCTGTTCCCAGGGCCAGAGTCTGTTCACACAGCAGCTTTGTGACTCCTCTGGGGCTACTCCGGATTGGTGCTGTGCAAGCTTTAGCACAGCACAGCTCCAGTAGTGCTAGCGAGGAGGTAGAGGAAGAACAATGAAAAGGGAGAAGCAGAGCAAGACACACCTGGCTGTGCATGGTGCAGGCGACTGGTGCTTTCCAGCTGTCACATTAACAAGAGCTGGATCCAGAGAGGGTGAAAGGTGACTGTCAAGGAATTGTCCCACGGCCCCCAGTGAGGAAGGACAGCAGTGCTGAGCAAGGGGGCTAGAAGGAGGAGCTTGGGAAGAAGGTCAACCCCTGTCCACCTATCAGCAATCACAGCCCTCTAGATATGTCCCATCTTAGGGAATCAACTGCTGTAGAAGAGGAGGTGTGGATGGACCAGGATATATGTGTGAGGCTGAGAGGTCTAGTGGTTAAAGCCAGAGACTGGAAATCACATGCTCTGTCCTTGACGCTGCCCCCTCACCTATAAGTGCGCTTGATAATGTTTGTCCACCTTTGTGGAGAGCTTGGAGATCGCTGACCAAGAGGTACTAAACGCAAGATGTCATTGGTGGAGGCTCCAGGCTGGCTTAGGGTGACCAGCCAGCCAAAAAGGAGAAAAAATGGTCCCCCATCGAATGAAGCTAAGTCCTTCCAAAGCCTCAATGCAGCTGCAGAAGAGCTCCCACCTCGTGGCAAGTGGCTGCTCGCTGGGCAGATCCCCATCGGTTCCTTTGAACGTGCCCTTCCAGGGTCGCGCTTGGAGCGTGCATGGGGGAGTCTCTCCTCTTCCATTCTAACTGGAGAGTTAACAAAGCAATAGCAGCCCCAGGGCCCAGCTGAGGTCTGGCCAGGTGGGCACTGAAAGCAGAGAGACAGGAAAAGGAAAGAGGAGGAAAAGGGCAGAGAGGGAGCAGAAGACGAGAGAGTGGTAAAGAGGAAGTCAAAAGAGAAGGGAAGAGGAAGAGGAAGAGAAGAAAGTTACAGGGTGTGGGCTCTTTGGGGAAGAGACCATCTTTACTCTGAGTTTGTACAGCACCAAGCACAGGTCCCGGTCCATGTCTGGGGCACCCAGTAACACACGTACTAATCAACAATAAGAGCCAGGGTGATGGGAGGGAAAAAAAGAGGAGAAAAACGGGAAATAAGTTCAAAGTTCCTGCAGCTAAGCCCTGCTCCTCCCCTACATGGCAGCAGCTTTTAGCAGTGGGGGAGCCTGCAGCTGATCAGCTGCGACCTTCTCTCTGGGGGTCACAGCCGTCAGTGGGAAATCCTACACAGGGACTCTGGGCATGTGAGCAGATCTGGGTCAGGCCGCGATGCTAATGAGAAAAACAAAGGCTTGGCTTTTCAGCGGCATTGAATGGGAATGTGCCTGAACTCCGTAGTGCATGGTGCCTACGCTGACTCTTCCAGGCAGGAATTAGCGGAGGTGGAGATGGGAATCTGCTTTTGGTACAGTCCTGGGAAATTAAAGGGCTGACACAGCTTCCTCAGCTCCATTGTGCCTGCACCCAAATGGTGCTTGGGACATTTTTCGGGGTTAACCGAGGTGTCTGGGGTGAATCGCCATCCCCTGTTTACAGCGTGAGGGAGCCTGGTCTGTGCCCCTGGGGAAAACTCTGCCAAAGCTGCCAGCAAAACAAGCACTGCACACTGAGCAACCGCAAGTCCAGCTTCTTCTCACCGCACACTGGAGATTTACACACCACACTGTGGTACGCTCGACTGCCCAGTCTCTTGTACACCAACCCGCTGCCTACGCACGCCGCGTTTACTGGTTCCCCTCAGTTCAGCACGCTCTTCAGCCCAAGGCACTTAGCTGAGTTTATTGTAAAACCAAATTGCAGATTATTTAACAAAGGCCGGGTTAAAGAGTCGAACAAAAGCAAGTAAAAGGATTTGGAATCGTAAGGTTACCGGTAAAAGAAAAACATCAGCCTCTACTTAGTGACCAGTCACTGTCCTGTGCAATATGGTATTTCTCACCCCATGGCCAGGCCTGAGAGCTGGGATCCACTTTTCATGAGACACTCGGGCTGGCAGTGTCACCTCCGTGATGGATGACATCTTGTGTCCTTTCTTCTCCTCCTGTACACTCCCAGACTTTTTGTCTCCTTTCATAATCAGGGTGTTTCAATAACTTCAGCTCAGCACAGACAGTCCCCTATTCAGAGTCTTTTCTTGGGGTTCTTTTGCCTTATTACATGCGCAGGCCTGCACCTGGGCCAGACTGGAAACAGGCCTGGACCGGGCTGAAAGGCGTTGATTATTCTCTCTGGACTGAGTTAGCCGAGACCTGCCCCATATCTCCAGCAGTTTTGAAACATACTATTCTACATTTTACAAATTTCCCATACAGACATCTCACAATAACCAGGCCGATCAGCTAGTCTGTAGCTTTCGGCAGAGACGCCACACGATCCCCTTTGGCTGGACACACGGGTAACATACCTGCCTGGGTGTGTCTGTGTCACAGTGCTGCTTTGGCCTCTGCTAACAAATAGGCGGCAATGCATCGCTATCCTAATGCCACCAGCGGAACAGCAGAGCTGCTCAAAGGGAAGGGGCATGGTGTACCCAACAGCAACCTCCAGCCACACTTCTCTTGCAGCCTGAGGTCTGCAGCAGTGGGCACTACGATTATTTCAATCGTAACAGTGACCTCCATGGAAAGACCACCTTTCTGGCAGAAGGATCCCACAGTGACCTGTCACTCGCTGTCCCCCAGCAGCGGGCAGCTGTTTCCCAGGGCATCACAATGGTACACGCTGTTATGCCGTCCTATGGAGCCGCACGTGCACTAGCTCAGTATGGAAGCAGAGGGCAAAGCGCCCCTTGCTGAATCACCAAATATTCAACCCTCCCTTCCTCTAGCACTGCAGGCCTCAGACTCCCACTGCCCAGCCTCAGCTCCGTGCTGCAGGGCGGTCTCCCCTTCCCCTGATTTGTACAATGTGGTTCCTGGAAAGTCTCCCAGGGCTTCCCAAGGGGGCCAAGCTGCCAAGTCTCACATTCCTCATTGTTCCCAGTTTTGGTTGGATGCTCAGGGGAGCGAGCGGGAGCCTTGCCATCAATGGAATCAGGCCCGAGGTGCACATGGGTTGAGAGCCACTTGTTCCCGGACTTGGGGTTAAACCAAGAGCGTCACTATCCCTAGCCCAGGCTGTCATCTAGCCAGACCTCTCAACGACCAGGCTACAGAACACCGGGCAGCCCCTGGGCAATGTGGCGATAGCAAGGAATACCCTCAGGGCCTGGTCTGCAGGGGAAGGAGAGAGCTCTGGTAGAGAGGCCCTGGTAGAGAGCATTCACTTGAGTGATTCCTTCTGGACACATATGGGAAGTTGCCTCTGACAGGGCAAATCTTCTTGCAGCTCTTCTCCTGGGGGTGGGCGTCTCTATGTGGTGGGCCCAAAAGTGGGATTGGAGGGGAGCAAGAAGGGGGCATCTCTCACGCAAAATACACCCCCATTAGAACATAAATGCACGCAGCCTGGGGTTCCACTGGCCCATGTGTCATACCAAGCGTTCTTCACTCTGATCCTCAGCCTGTTTCCTTCGCCTGCAGGGGTTTGTTTCCTCCTTCCCCCCACGCTGTGCTTCCCAGGAGGATCTGGGATCCAATTTGGTTTTTCCCCTGAGGCCCCAGCATTCTCCAGGCTCCTGGGACATACATTCCCCACCCACATTTTTAGAGAGTTGTTTGTCTCAGGGCTGTTTTGCATTGTGTGTGTGTCTCTCTCTCTCTCTTTGTGGCAGCCCAGCTCACGGGTGTATTTAAACCAGGATCCCTGAGGGAGCGAAGGCGGACTGGTCCATCCAGTCCCTTGCCCAGCAGGAAGTGGCAGAATGCAAATGAAAGGTCTGGCTCCCTTGAACAAGGTTTGGTGTTTCTCACTCCTCTCTAGGTGGGATTGTAGCTGGCCCACGGTGCATGCAATGGAGCTGTTGGAGATTTTGGGAGGGGGACATCCCCCATACACTGGTTTCACTGTAGCACAGGCAGCAGAAGGAATCTTTCCTGCATAATATGATTTTTTAAGAATTTTGGCCTTACTTTTCCAAAGCCTGAAATCATACGTGCTTAGGAGCCAGGGGACTGGCAGTCATGCCTAGCCCCGGCTGTGTTACCCATGTGGTCTGATGGGGTCAGGGTGTGGGGGCATTGACTGATCCCTGATCGACAGTGGATTAACTTCAGCTCAGTTTCCCCGAGAGATCGCAGACTCACAAAAGTTGTTTTAAATCGAGCTGGGTCACTGGAGGACAAACTTTAAACACCGTCTCATCAAAGCTGCCGCTCCCAGATTATAAGAGATGCCACCACCACTTTTCTCTGGCCATTTTAAGCACTGACTAAACTCAATCCCTACCTAGAAAGGTTTCTGCTTTGTTGGCTTGGGACTGTTTGTTTGTTGGTTTCTGCTGAGTCATTTGACCAGCTTACAGTGATGCTGAGCAGATCACTTAACTTCCCCGCCACACCTCAGTTTCTCCATCAGCAAAATGAAGGCTAACAGAACGGAACTACACAGGAATGCAACTGACCCATACCAGAAAACACTTGGATCCTCTGGTATAAGGATGCCATAGGAGTGAGAAGAATTCTCACACCTAACCTCGCTCTGTCTAAGCACAGGCACTGGCTTCTACCCCTAGCAATCAGGTCCCAGGTTACTCGGGGCTTGTCTATACACAAAAGTTGCATGGCTTTAATTATACTGGCATAGTTAAAGTGGTACAGCCCCGCTAGTGTGGATAGAGATACTAGCATAAATGAGCTTGCACTGGTATAATTTATCCCATACAAGATTAGGCATAACACTATGCTGGTATAAGACACCTTTATACTAGTATAACTGTGTCCTCACTAGTGGTTGTACTGGTATATCAGTTAAAAAGACCACATCCCTAACTGACACAGTTCTACTGGTGCAAAATCACAGTCTTCAGTTTTTCTGCGGTACAGTTTTCTTATAGTTTCCTCTCTCTCTATTGGTCCCCTTTGCCTGTCCCCTGGTTGTCTTTCAAGAACAATTAGCACTGCCTGTGTTGTTCTCTGCCTTTCTCTAACTACTGTACGTGCGTATTTTATACTCAAGGCAAAAATAAAGCCACATTAATGTAGCGCTCTGACTGAACAGTCAAGTGCGCCTCAAGCAGCAAAGATGGCTCCCAAAGTCGCTGCAACACTGCTCCCCCCACCCCCATGAGACTGCAGAGAACTGGATTGCGGTATATGCCGTTAAATCGATGCCCTGATATATGTGTGCCATGCGGCTGAGTTATATCTACCGTGGGAAGAACAATAACTTGGAAATTTCCATGCTCTGAAGTGTTCAACTGTTGGCATCCTGCACAATACACAAGCTTGGGCAAACTGAATGCACGCGCGGGGCTGTGTCACGTATCTAGTACGGCTTGATAGCAGCCGCTTCAGAGAATGTTCCTGCCACGCAGGAGTTAGAGTGGCACGGAAGGGGTTAAATTCACACAGCACTGGCCTATTGCATTTATTTGCATTGGATTTCCAGGGGAGGGGAGGGCAAGGAGTGATGGGTAGGGCCCTACCAAATTCACGGCCCCAAAAAATGCATCACAGTCCGTGACATCTTGTCTCCCCTCGTGAAATCTGGTCTTTTGTGTACTTTTACCCTATACTATGCAGATTTCACAGGGGAGACCAGCGTTGCTGTTGTAATTGTAGGGGTCCTGACCAAAAAGGGATTTGCATTGGGGTGACAAAGCTATTTTATGGGGGGTCATAGCATTGACACGCTTACTTCTGCGCTGTCTTCAGAGCTGGGTGGCCGGAGAGCAGCGGCTGTTGGCCGGACACCCAGCTTTGAAGGCAGCACCCCGCCAGCAGCAGGGCTGAAGTAAGGGGGTGGCCTTTCCTCATGCTTGAGTAACACACACACACACACACACACACACAGAGTTTATCTTTGTGCTGAGGACAAGCATGGGAATTTTTTGTAAAGTTATGAGTGCCTGAAACCAGGGGATTAGAGTGAGAGTGAGTCAGCCATAATAACAAATGGCACTATAACTAGGGCCATGTGTAAATGTGTGTGTGTGTATTTTATTTATATATATAAAATTAGAAAATTCAGGACAGTGTACAAGGCAAAGTATTGAATTTCATGGAGTTTGCATGGAATGAATTTAACCAGCAAATGCAATTTCAATTGCTCCTGCAGACCCTTTTTTTGTTTTCCTAGACAACACATCCATTCGGTTATTTTTTTCCTGCACCATGCTCCATCCTGCCACACAGACATGCGCATTGCACTGTAAGCTAAGGTAGGGTGACCAGACTTCCTGATAAAATCAGAACCGTCCCGATATTTCGGGGTGTGTCCCGCGTCCCGACCGATCTTTGGGCAGGACGCAAATTGTCCCGATATCCACCGGCAGCGCTTTTTTTTTTTTGCGCTCTGCCGGCAGGGACTGACCCGGCTTTTTTTTTGCTCCCTCACCCCCAAGTTCTCGATTTCTTTTTTCCCCCCTCATCTGGTCACCCTAAGCTAAGGTAATGTTTAAAAGATCACATTTGGGGGCATTTTCACAATGTCCATGGCCTCTGTGAAATCGGGATTTGCACAGGGCCCTAATTAGAATTCATCAATGCATGAATCCGTCTACTGCAATCACCCCTCCATCCAATCAGCAGCCCTCTCCATCTCTTCAGCGCTTTAACCACCACTGCCTGAGCTACACGGCAGCACAATGCATCATCTCCTCTCTCAACCTGCCTTTATGTTTGTATCTCAGCTTTCCTTTTTAAAAATATATAAAAAAAAAAAAATCTATGGATTCATCCAGCCTCATTCCTGTAGTGTCCAAGCACCTGACAACCTTTAACTTACTTACCCTCACAACTCACCAGTGGGGTAGGGAATTGCTACTATACCCCTTCTACTGGGACAGATGGGGCGGATAACAGCAATTGAGGCAGAGAGAAATTTAGCCTTGTCGACATGGGGTTTAATTTTTTAGCACTAAGTGGCATGTATTAGATAGAACGCAATCATTACAGACACATTCTCAACTGTTTTTGGATTCAACGCGGATCGTTGTGTTTACACAGCAGGGACGTTGTGCAGAGTAAGCACATACCATTCTGGGCTTGCTCGAGGTCACACGTGAAACCTGTGGCTGGGCAGGGAACTGAACCTGGCTCCCTGAGGTCCCTAAGCATTGGGCCATTCTTCCTCTCTAACCCTTATGGTTGGGAAGAAAACCTTCACATCATGAAACAAGCAAACTGACAGAGCAGCGTGCGCAGAGCCAGTGACAATAGTTCTGAGAGGACGCAAACAGCCCTCATTCATCCAAGCTTCATCAAGGAAGAGCTAAATTCCAATAGCCCCGCAGATCATGCATCACCATATTTGAAACATCTGCATAATCTATGGGTCAAGTCTCAAGTGGGTGGGGCTTATTTTGTGGGCGGAGCTTAGAAGAATATAGCTACCTTTGTTTCCCCCCCACCCACTTCAACCCCGATTGTTGCTATGCATCTGGCCAACGCTTTGGAAAGGCGGATAGGATAAGATAAGGAGAAGTTAGACTGCCCCTCTCAGTGAAGAACTGCCCTCATTCCAGAGGGAAATTTATTTCAGTTCCATTCCCATCCTGTGCTGTCTCACTCTTATCGCTGTGAATCATCAGCCTCTGAAATGCTGAATCAGGGAGCTACGGTTGTTGACAACGCTGCAGCTTCTAAATACATCTTTCCCACAACTTCTTGCATGCTCGTGTCTCACGCCCCTCGTTTTGTCTTTGCCCCACATTGCAACTTAGGCAGGCCAAGGAGTACGGCCACTGCATCCATTCAGCCATCAGTAACAGCACCTCCCAACCCTGTTCTTACAGACCAGGGAAACTCTGCTTTGAACGGCTTGAAGAGCCGCTTCATCAGAGGCAGTCACAAAAAGAACAGCACCAAGCGCGGTGTAACCGTGTCCGCACTGGAATCAAGCTTGGCATCCACATAGACTGACAGGTTACAGCCAGAAAGGTCCCAGCTCTAAGTCACATCACGGCACTGCGAGGAGGGCCCCATTCTTAGAGGATCAGGCTCAGGGGGTTCGGGTGGATCCCAGTGACAACTGTCACTTTGCTCAGCACACTCCCCCAGTGCCTGGTTTCAGGAAAGCGATGAGGAGTCCCAAAGAGATTCCTGACCTTCCTAAAGGGCCATTCCTGGGGCCCCAAAGAGATGTACATGCGGCTAGAGAGCCCCAGAGCCAGTAACACTGCACAGGGCCAGTCATTAGACAGTCATCAGTGTGTCCATTTAGAGTGTAATGAGTGGGCTAGTCTGTGTGCACAGTACTGCCCTCTGCTGGGCGGAACAAGAACAACTCAGCTGTGGGTCATAGGCCCTATTTGGCTAGCAGCTAATGCAGGTTCTCTTTTAGCTCAAGTGGCTGGGGTCTCTTGCTTTGGAGCAGTTGGATGCAGGTCTAGCTGCTCTGTCTCTGCAGAACTCCAGTTGCAGCACAGCAATGCTAAGTTATCAGCTATGGGTGTGGTGCGGTTATGCTCTCTGTAACTATGTATGCACCTCTCTAACTATCCAGCTCCCGTTACCTTTAGTCCATCTCATCAGTAGCCATCCTTTGAATCTAGGGTCAGTCTGCAGTAGCCATCCACCTATCAGTCTATTCACCCCACCATCCATTGTCTAGCTTGTATTCCATAAAGTGGTTGGCATTTCTCCTCTCCCCTACAAACATCTCCACGTTCCAGAGCCCTCTCCAGGCCTGCATCTCTGCTGCCCTGTGGTCATTCCCACCTGTTCAAGGGAAGTGTAAAACATTCCCATTTGCTCTTGGTAGGGGTCAGCAAGGGATTCCCTCCCCCAAGTAAGTATATTTTATCTACTTCCTCTGAACATCAGGAATGGCCACGGCTGGAGATGGGCCATAGGCAGGGAGGGACAGGGCTATGAGTTGGGCCCCAGCATTCTCCCTCTCTGGTGCTTGGCTGGCTGGTTCTTGCTCGCATGCTCAGAGTTTGTCTAACTGATCACCACAGATGAGTCAGGCATGAGTTTTCCCCTAGGTCAGACTAGCAGGTGCAGGTCACTTGCCAGAATTATCTGGCCTTATTTCACGTAATCATTCCCCTGCCACTGCATGGGGCTTAGGCGCTCGTGCACCTCGGTTCCTTCTATTCTCTGCCTGTGACACACAGTCTAGTCTCCTGTGGGCTGTAATACTTTGGTCTCACCGCAGCGGTTGGGTTAGTGTGCGGGTGGCCTGTGATATACAAGAGGGCAGACTGGATGGTCCGGTGGTCCCTTCTGGCCTCAGACTTGGTGGTAACATTTTATATCCACTCTGCACACATGTGAATGATGACAAGCAGCAGAGCAGCGGGAAATCAGGCCCACCAATGTATTCATCAACCTTAATCCTCTCTCCATCCTTCCATACACTTTTCCCTTTATGTACTAGAACTATGAGAGTGCCTAATGTAACCACCTCTGCAGGGCCGTCCTTACCCATACGCAATGTACACAGCTGCGTAGGGCACCAGGAAATTTGGGGCACCAAATTGCCTGGTGCCCTGCGCAACTGCGTGCTGCTCCAGTCCCTGCCCCCCCTCTTCCCGTCTCTGCTCCACCCCAGCCCCGCCCCCACACTACCCCTTCCCCAAAGTCCCTGCCCCTGCTCTGCCCCACCCCACCCCCACTCCTCTGAGGACTCCAGAAGCAGTCAGGCCTGCACTCACCGGTAAGTAGAGCGACTCGGTCCCAGCCTGCTCCGCTCCCCTGGCTCCCAAACTGCACCACCAGCAATTGCTGTGGGGCGGTTCCTCCCCCCAAGCCTGGGAGCCAGGGGAGCAGAGCAGGCTGGGGCCAGACACTCCACTTCCCGCAGGAAGTGGCCAGCCCTCCCCCCCCCTCCAATCCCCCACAGAGGCCTGGAGCCAGCCTCCCCCTCCCTCGTGGAGACCTGGGGCGGGGCCCCACACAGGTTCCCCCCCCTCCCCCGGCGTGGGGACTGTGTAGGGCACCAAAATAGCTAGGGATGGCCCTGCACCTCCCCATCCATCCATTGGCTGAGCCCTTACATTAGCTATAACCATCTAGCTACCTATTTGACCATGCAGTCATCAGGGTGGATTGCTTTAAACATAAGTGATTTAAATCAACATTTTAGTCGTTGATTTTAAGAAGCAAGTAGGAAAGCTTGCTTTAAATCACTGATTTTAATCATGTTTTGCATTTGTACTTTACTTATTTTCCTAAAGAAACACTGATTCTCACTGGTTGACAGCCATTAAAACATATTGCTATGCAACTAAATATAGCTGTTACACTAAACTTGGTGCTTCTTTTCACTAACCAGGAAGATAAATAAATGTGTATAAATATAGTGTAAGCAATTATAGAGCTTAATTTACATTTATTCAGATAGTGAACATTACATTTTTCATTATGTTAGAAAATGGTGAGTGATGCATTTCTTATTTACTTAAATTATGATTAATTTTTTACTTGCGATTTATGTCAAGCTCTATTTGCATGGAAATTCAAATCCAATTAAAAATGCATAAAACCTTTTTTCATTAAATAAAGCTGCCTTAAATGTGCTGGATACATCAGAAAAAAGGTTTATCAAAATTTTTATCAAACATGTTTTGCATTTAAAACTAAATGATTTATTAAACAAGGAAAGTATTATCTGCAGTTAGTGAACTGAACAGATTGTTTCTGGTCATGATGTCCTTCAAGATTTTAGAACTAGTAGACCTCACCCTCTCATACGAAGGTTTTATTCATTGAGTGGAAGAGGAAAACAAGCTTTCCTGCTTTTCAACTCCCAACTGGATTCTTAATTCTGAATGATCCTGTCACTGAACTAAACTAGCTGAATAAGCTGAAATAAAGAAAACATTCTCTTTGTAACTGCAGAAAAGACTACTGTCAAAAAATGGTTATAGCACTTCAACAAACACTGGTTTCCAGATGCCTAGCCAGTGACCTCCACCAGTTCCATAGTTTGACTCTCTTTAAAGCTTGGCAGCAAACATGGGGGGGTTTGTATTTAAGTTATTTTAATACAGTACAGTAAATGTAGACCTTAACATAGGTTGCCATTTTCAAAATTAATTTTAACTTAAAAATCTGATGAATTTTTTTTTTAAGTCTGGGTTTTATTTAAGTCACTGATTTTTATCCACCCTGGCACTCATCCCTACACAACTCTATCCACCGTAATCAGCTCTCTTCCTAACCATCTCTGAATATACTTTAAGCTCATTTCTCTTTGTCTACTTTTTAATGGGCCTTACAGGGAGTCAGCTCTTTGCAAAAGGCAATTATCTTCATGAGTAAGACATTAGACAGTTTGGTTTCTCTTTTCCTTCCGGACAATGAAACAGCGTGAACCAAAATTGGTCAGGACAGAGCACCATACATTGCACAGACACTGCCCTCTTTATTAATAGGTAAAAGGTTGCTATAAAAAGAAGGCGGTGATCAATTGTCCTGCATGCCCACCAAGGGTAGGATGAGAGGCCATCAGCTCAATTTGCAGCAAGGGAGATTTCCGTTGGATATTAGGAAAAACTCTCCAGCTCTCAGGATAATTAAGTGCTGGACGGGTTCTCTAGGTTCAAGGCTGCGGAATCCCATCACTGGAGCTTTATAAGAACAGGTTAATCATGCCTCAGCATTGGAGGGGGTGGAGGAAGCGGATTAGATGGGTTCTTCAAGGCCCCTTCCAGCCCTATATTTCTAGGATTCTATCCTCTCTTTGTCCTTCCACCAGACTACTTTCCTCCCGCCTACCAGCAGATGTGGGGCTGTAGGATCCTGCATGGAGCTGTTCTGTTGACTTGCCATACCAGTCAAGAGCAGGAGGGTCTCGTCACCACCACTGAGGAATATAACAGGCAGAATGACAGCAGAGCTGCCCAATCTCCTGCCATGGCAGGAAGGAATTTTAGGTCAGTCCCTTGCTCCTGTGACAACAGGGAGGTAGGAGCACTGTGAGAAGAGCATCACGCTCAGCCCCTGGGGAGAAGGAAAGCCCCCACCAGCATGTCACTCGGAAGCAACTACCAAGACAAACCCAGGAGAGCAGCTGACAGGCTTCATGGGGAAGAGGAAGAATGGGTCAGCTTGTTTCCACCTATCCCTGGCATAAGGGATGGAGGCTGGGGTGAGGAAGGTGTGCCCAGAGCGTGCTGTTTGGCAATCCCTGGCCAGAGGAACAGCCCTTAGAGGACCTGACCAGAGGGCCATTCCTGAGGTTTAGCTTAGAGCAACCCTTAAGGAGCTCTAAATTAACCTGGCCCCAGTCAGCTCCAGGATTAGGGTGGAAGGCAGAGAAGTGGCTTATTCGAGCCACCCTCTCCCTGAGACCCTGCACTGAGCACAGCTGCGTCTGGCCTGGGGATGTGGCCCCAGATCTTGAAGAACAAATAAAGAAGAAATATCAGGATCCCAATAAAGGGGAAAAAATAATGCTCGGAGGGGAAGAATGCTGGGCCAAGATCTCCAAACCTGCCTCATCCCCACAAGGGCCACGGCCAACAGCAGCAATGTCATGTGGTCGGCTGCTTCACAACTTTGAAATCCACCCTGGCTTGTTGCTTGGGCCATGCTGGGACAACCTACGCTTCTCTCATCAGGGGTGCTCCTGGGAGATCACACTGAATGCCACCCTTTGTGCAGCTCAGGGAGGGGAGGGGATGGGATGGCAAGTGTGTGCTGGGACCACGGGCTTTTCAACCTCTCAGAATAGACTTGGCAAGGCGGCACCAATGTAATGAGATCAGAATTAATTGACACGTGTTGCCTTTGTGTTTGGGCAATTATGTATTTATATTATGTCAGCAGTTGCCAAGAGCCTGGACATCTGCTTACTCAACATGCATGAGCAATGCAGCTAGCAGACATTTGACCCTGGAGCGTGAAGCTATTTATCTGCACCACGTCTGAGGGAATGAAAGGAAAACCTCTTTCCCCACGCACCCAGCAAGCCAGACCCCTGCAGGCTACTGTACTGTGTTGGGACTTCGTAGCCCTGGAACATTTGACCTTCCTGTGTCCAACCCTGGCAGCCATTGCTGTACCTGTTCCAGAGGACAGACTGCAACCTAGCTGTACTCATGGCCTGCTAGATTCCCCTCTCTACCTCCCTTGGAAGGCAGAGCTAATTCCTTCAGGTAGCACAAGCCAGTCCATCAGACATAAAACAGTCCGTGCAAATTCTGCTGAGATGAAATGAAAGGAGCCAAAGTCCATCCCCCGCCCAACTCCATCAAAGTCACTGGAGCAATAGCAAAAACGGATTTGGCCCAACAATTAGTCACAGAAAACCCAGAGAAGGAAAAGGGAAAGTAAAAAGGTTGCTGCATTTAAACAGCTGAGATGGAAAAGTTGGTGCATCTCCTCAAGCAAGCCTGGCACTTCGAAGGGACACCGTCGTGTTGAAAATCCCATTTCTCCCTGAAGGTACCTGCCCTGCTATAGTTACAAGCTGACCCCTCCAGTTAGAGTCAGAGAACAAGAAGTTAACAGGAGAAAAACATTCCATTTTTCAGTTTGTTTCTTTTGTGCATTTGACAGCACTTTGTGTCTAATCAGTCTCGCTGTCTCCCTGTATAGTCAATCACTTTCTCCTTTGCTTAAAAAGATAAAATAAAATAAAGACCCTTATAAACATCAGCAAGGGAAGCAGAAATGCCACTTATCTGGGTGCCTAAACATGGACTGAGAATAAGGAGCCAAACTTTGGGCATCCATTTTTTAAAATCTTGGCCATTAGCATTTAATTACAACATTCGCCTCTTTCAAATCAGTCAGTATGCAAAAGTATCATTTCTTCCTTCCTGATATGGGACACAGAGCAACACATGATTACAGCAATCAATCATCTCCAAGGCCCAAGTAGTTTAGAGCCATTTTAAACAAATTATTTAGCTACCAACGCTTTTATCCTTTTGGGTGACATCTTCCAGCTGAATAAATAAATCGTCATGAATAAATTGCAATTCCCTTTCCTTGTAGTTCACTGGAGAGCCCAAGTAGCACCTTCCACTGAACTTCATTAACATGTAAATGAAGAGTCCCTTAACTGGTAAGCCATAGGTACAGAGCATAATTTAGCTGTGTAATAAATGAACAGTTCTCAGGAGAGAAGAGGAGGAAAAAGCAGGTTGGACCAGTTCTGTTCTTGGCTCTGCCAACAACCTGCTGCAGCAGCTCGAGCACAAGTCACTTTACGTCTTTGTGCTTTGTTTCTCGACTGTCTGTTTGGATTGTAAGCTCTTCAGGGCATGCATTCTCTTTCTGTGGGTTTGGACAGTGCCTGGCACACTGGGATCCCAATCTCATTGGAGGTTTCTGGGTGCTACTGTAATACACACAACTATCATACTGTTGGGGCAGACGCGGGGGAGCCTGGATTGCATGGCCCATGCTTTGCCCATTCTGTGGCTAGATACAGGATTGGTCTCTAAGGCTGTTCTCCCATCTGCTCCTTTTGTCCCTGCACAAGATATACTTTGCTGGCTTGGGGTTTTTTAACGTTAATGTGGCTTTAATGCAATCTGCAGCCCTAGAGAATGAAGGCCTCTCTGTAAAACAGGCACAGCAAGAGCAGTGACCAGGCCTGCCTCCCCGCACACATGCCAACATGTTTCAGGCCCAACATCAATGAGCTACTATTAAGGGCATGAAGGTTGTTCAGTCTCTGCGTTTGCTCTGTCCCAACAAGTCTGCCAATCAGGGCCAGCAACGATGGCAATTTTCACGGCTTGGACACTGGCATTGGTCGAGTTCCCAGGGGCTAAAGCCAAATTATTTCTCAGCTGCCACGGAACTGCTGTCAGATGCCAGCATCTGGGTACTACTGACCCATGCTGGATTGAAGCTGACCAGCCCAGAAATTAAAGGCTCTATGCTCCACCAAGGAATTGCCGAGCAGAACACAGGAAAGGGACGCAGATATGCCATGTTCTTTGCAGGGCACCAAGAAACCCTATTTGACGTATCTGAGCTTGTATTTTTATACCCTGTGTCTTTCCATTCCTTTGCCTTACAAAGCAGCCGCCCAGTGCAGCACTGAGCAATTTCCACTGAAAGGGTTGGTTATTATTCCAAAGCACTCTAATTTAAACCTGACTTCTTCATGCTTCATCTCCCCCTCCTCCTCACCCTGACTAAAGTCAGCTCCTTATCAGGGAGTGGAAATGCCTACCTGTCAGCGGTCTGGGGAAAAACAACCACTTAAAGCCGCAGGCATAGCTCCCCTCCCTGTTTAACTGATGCTTTGAGCAAGAAGCATCCCTGTGTCCTATGCACGTCTATGCATCAGCTCCAAAGCATTTTGATAGGGCTAAAGAGGTGTCCCCATGTAGCCCTCCAAACATCCTTCTTCACAGCCCCCTGGCTGCCCTTGTTTACATATCTGGCAACCCAGTGCCTCTGGGAAAAGAAGAGACTCAGGGCTTGTCTACCCGAGGAAGTTGTACCACTGAACTCTCAGGAAATGTGAGAGCAGAAGAACTCCCTCTTTTGCCCCCAGTGCCTGGTCTATATCGGAAAGTTCTACCAACATAACTACGTGGGTTATGGGTGTTAATTTCACTGAAATAGTTATCCTTGAAAACGCCCTAGCGTGGCTGCAGTTATATTGGTACCAGTGTGCTTAATGTCGGTACTTCCCTTCCTGTACAGGAGCAGCTATCTCCATACCAGCATAAGGCACCTTTGTAATGGTATAACCTGTGTCCACTTTCCAGGCTGTGCAGCTGCAGACTCAGGGAGGCAGCGCAGTACCAGCTGCTCTTGGAAAATCTGCTTTTGCAGCATTTGCTTATTTAAAATTCTGCAGAAGCTGAAGAGCAAGGCTCTCAACCCCCTCCCCCGCCCCGGAAAGCATCCTACCCACCCCTATGGGCAAGGGGATTGGTTGAGCCCCAGAGGCACCATTATCCTCATGCTACAGATGGGGAACACTGAGACACAGAGAGGACTGTGTCTTGCCCACAGTCTATGGCAGAGGCAGGAACAGAACACAGGCCTTCTATGATGGGAGCCTGTGCTTTCACCACAAGATCCTCACTCCCAAGGCATACCATTAACTGGATTTTCTCTCCTCTGGCTGCCTGTTTTCTATAGCAGAGAGGGAAAGACAACACATGGTGCTTGAAGGTTTACTAAGGCTTCTTCTTGCCGAGAGAAACGTTGTACAGCTCACCTCCTCCGTCATGACAGGCAGCCCTGAGCAGCCAGAAATGTGCCAGTTTGAAGCAAACACATGCTTTTAAAAGGCATGTTTTCATCCATAGTGGAGTTCAGAGAGGGCTAGGAGCCAGGGGATGGGAGTCCTTCCGCCACTGAGTGTGACAGCCAGTGCCTTCAACATAGCCAACAGAAGTCAGTGCACGTATTCCAGACAAGCAGCGCTGGTTCCAGGCAGTGACCCCAGGAACATCATGGGGGTTGCTTAATATTCAGCATGCAGCTTCCCAAGGAGTCACAGTGCAGTCCCAGCTGCTTCACTACACAGATGTGCTTCACTGATGGATTTGGATATTTTCAGCCCCGGGTTAATGCTAATGGTGCCACCACCCAGGAGCACTGCCCTCTTGGTACAATCCTGGGCATTTCTACCAGTGCTTGGCCCAGTTCCTTGAAGCAGTAACTCCACTCCTTCTATTATACTCTCTGCTTCTAATCACAAAATCTCCAAGCCCTGTACAAATGCCAATCTAGATGGGTGCTGAAGGGATTATACCCATTTCCCAGAGGGAAAACAGAGGCACAAAGAAGTGAAGTCACTTACCCAAGTTTTCATAGCAAACCAGTGGCGGAGCTGGGAAGCCAGGAGTTCAGCCATACCATACCGGGCTGTAACTACAAAACAATCCTTACTGCCCAACCTTTTCTTCACTAAGATCCACCTGCCCCCTCCCCATCCAGTCCCCAGCAGCAGATGACCTGCCAGGAGTGGGGGAGGTTGGAGCGATGCAGCTCCACTCTGCCAAGGGGACATAGACAGATGCCAGGGATTTAGAGGCCCTGAGGCAAGGTATTTACCAGGGACAGAGAAGGAATGTCACCCATCTGTTCGCGATCCCAAGATGGACCCGCTGACCTGCTCTCTTCCCCCTCAGCACCCTCTGGAAAGAGGCAGCAGGCCAGTCAGCCGGCCTCCTAAGGGACGAGCTGGCGAGGGGCTGTGGTTTAGGATCCACCCCCAGCTACAAGCAGGAGTTTTGGCTCCATCTCTGAGCTGCTAAGAGCAGAGGGTGGCGCTTTTACTCCTTCCACCAGCACACAAAAGCAGCCGCACCCACCCACTCCAGCGCAAATATCAACAGAATTCAGGTCATTCTCTAAGCAGGCAGACATGCCACTGGGGCATCGCACAGCTCTGGAGAGGCTGCTGCCTTTGACAACAAGCAATCTCTACCTTCCCCAGTTGCCTGGCAACCAGCCTCCTCACAGGATATTAACGCAACCTCTGCACCCTCCCCAGCTCTGGTCCCCTGGCGGGAGCCGCATCCTCTGGCTAGAACCAGCCCACTCCTCTCCCAGCCAGCACCAGGCTGAACCAGCTAGGGGGGCAAACGAATCTGAATGGACACGGACAAGCCTTGTCCGGGGAGATTACAGGCTGAGTGCCGTCTTGTGAGCATTGCACTGCTGTTTGCCAGGTCCCTTGCATGGCGTCTGGATACGCTCAGTAAAACACATGCCACGGGAGGCTGCTGACTCTGCAGGCAGAGATGGCTCAGCCATTCTTAGGCTGGGCTTGCTGGCCTTCCCATCTCCTCTCCTTTTCCAAAGGAGGGCACCATCCTTTTGCTTGGCTTAGGGGCACTGGAAACGCTCTGCTGGCACCAGCTTCATACTTTACAAGCCCAAATACCATGGTGACGGGCACGAGATATTCAGACCGACAGGAGGCCCGCTCTGGTTCCAGTGATCCTCTCCAATAACAGACGAATGCCACAGGGGGAACCAGATGGAAGGCTGACTCCAAACTGTTCCATCATAGTGGAGTATCACTCCACCTGCCCAGCTGAGAGCCCATCAACCTGTGCACTCAGGTGCGGATATTACTCCTATCACCGCAGTACTGAGCCACTTTCACAAAGCCACACTCAGGTTCACAGCCAGATCCGAATCCCTCCATCTCCCCATTCAGGGGCAGGTGGCTATTATCTAACCCCCCAGGCTATGGCACAGAAAGCAACTAGCGCCACAGGAAAGCCCCAATAAATCCAGCCATTTACTGGCTTCCTGCTTTCGAGAGCAAGCTTGTTCTTTATCCAGCACCAAAGTCTAGCACCTGCTAAGCCCTCCTTTCCTCTCAGCTCTGACCACCACCCTCTTACCCTCCGCGTGTGTTCCTTTTCTCCACTGGGCAGCATTCACACTTTCTGCTTTCTTTCCAGTTTGACAAGTTCCTCCACACCTCCCCTTTTTTCCAGGGTCCCTGTCAACTTTTAATTGGCAGTGCCTAGAGAAGTAGCAAAACCTCGTCGATACAAGTGTTTAATTTGTGATGAAAGAGGTGCCAGGGCTCAAACAATTTTTTTAACATTCATAACTAATGCAGCAATCCCAGAGGTGCCGGGGCTACGAACTGCCGGGCCCAGAGGTGCCAGCGATCAGCCCTGGCACAAATTAAGCACTAGTCCATACTCTCCATGAAAATCCTTCCCACGAAACTCATGCACCTGTTCCATGGAGAAAAGCCAGGACATTTTTTGCTAAAAGAGTAAATTACAGGTCTCCACCTTATTTTTCAATTGATAAAGGAACAGGGCTTGGGGTGATCCCTCTAACTTACTGCAGACTCCTCCGTGCGGGGGAGGTTGGCAGAGGGGAGGACAGATTGTAGTAACAACCACAAAAAAAGCAAAAGAACAATACATTAAATAGGAGAAGGTTGAGTTAGGTTTGCAAAAGGATTTAGCTTCTCTTCCCTCTTTTGCATGGTGGCTGCAATCTGTGCTGCATTTCAGCCCGTCTCAGGGCTAAGACTGATTAGCTGGCTGGAAAGGGTGAAGCAGATTGCTATGCTAATCATGGCAAATCAAGCGTGGATATGAAACCCATTGGCTCTCCAAGTTTGCTCCTGCCATGGAAGGATAAACCAGAGGGGTCGGCCTATCATTCGTCCACTGGGACGGCTCCAGGCACCAGCAGGTGGCACATGCTAAAGGGCGGCATTCTGTCCATTCTTGGGGCGGCACAGTCTGAGCGGCTTTTTATTTTAGTTTTAGTTTTTGCTTGGGGCGGCAAAAATGGTAGAGCCGGCCCTGCTCGTACAGAGTGCACTCCAAAAATTAAAAAAGAGAGAGTAAGTGTTTTTCCATTTGACAGAAAGAAAGAAAAGAAAGTCCCTCTTGTGAAAAATTGGTGTGATCACAAGTAATTTGGGATGGGCTCTTTTTAAACAGGGTCAGGGGATTCAGCACTTTCCTAGTTTTAAATTAAAAACATTTTATCATCATAAATTCAATCTGTGAATGGAACAGAGGAAGCAAGGTCCCAGAGAAACTAAAGGGAGCTTGGGCTGGCATGTAAGCCTTCCCCCACAGCTGTCCCAACCTACCCTGGGGGCTGACTTGCATCACCCGTGCTAGGCCAGTGCTGGGCTGCTAGCGCAGTTCTGTCAACGTCCAATCTGGATCCCCAGCACCGCTGTTATTCCAGTCTTGTGCCACTGTCTAGAGCTGGTTGAAAAACTGGTTCATTTTCCTCTGGAAAATTTCAAAGAAAAGGGGGGGAGGGGAGAAATCATTTTTCTCTATATTTTCTAAGGAATACCAAAAAACTCTGTCCAAAACCCCAAATCTCTGTTTTCAGAAAAAAATATTTCAGTTTTTCAAAGAAAAAAAAATCTGTGAAAATCAGATACTAGTATCGCTGAAAATCCAATTTTCCATCAAGAGACAGTTTTCAAGGGAAAGTTTTCAGTCACAGAACTGCTACCACAATTCTATCAATGGACAATATGATTCCACTGCACCCCTGTTAGTGCAACCCTGGGAGGTTTCTCTATTGGTAACTTCTATAATGCAGCCATGCATTCTTAGGGGGACATTGGTGGCTTCGGGCAGCTGGATAGACTACACCCAGGAAGCCACGAGAGATGGCTGGGGTTGTGGAATAAGCATCTGAGCTGGATGGTTCTTCTAAATTTATCAGTAGCAAAACAGTCAAGAGTGTTGACATTTGGGCCGTCGTTAGGCTTCAGAGTTAACATGCCACTGATATGAACAGGGCAGTTCACACCTCTCAGAGCTATGCAGTCTCAGGAAGATGCCACTACACTGGCTTACATTCCATTCATTTTTTGAAATATTTTCTTTCAACCATGAGGGTTAGAAATGTTTTCTTTAAGTGAAAACAGATAGATTTGAAGTCAGCTCGGCAGCCTTTCATTCACTACCAACTGGAGCTGGATTTGAACCAGCAATCTAGAGGTGAAAAGGGAATGCCAATGCCATACCCCAATGCCAATCTCCTGGGCCATCAAGTGCTCTGCTCTAATAGCACTGACCGCCACCTTACTCTAGAGGTCCACTTGAAATCTTAGCAGTGTGCGACAGGGGCATGTTAAACCCTTGCATGAGTCTGGAGATCCCTGAAATAGATTCAAGCCACCACACATTCGTGCATGCAGATAGAGATCGGATACTGAATCTGGTATTGAAATCAGGAGTAACCCCATTTACGTCAGTGGGTTTACACAGGTGTAAGAACAGTGAGAGGAGAATCAGAGCTGCCGAGCAGAAATAGCACACAAGCTTCCTTTTCAGCATCACTTGAGAATGAATCATCATCGGCAGGGCCAACTCACTTTGAAGAACAACATTTACCTCTTTATTATTCCGAGAAAAATGCTGAGGCTGTTGTTGTCAAGGAAAAACATCTGCGGTGGAAGGAACAATAATTACCATTTTCTATACATCCAGAATCCCGTTGCAGGGTCTAGTGATAACAAAGAACTGAAGCCAGAACTCAAATCCCCAGAACCCTGCATGGAAATCAGTGATGGAAGGGACCCATCGAGTTCCCAAATCCTTCCCCTGGTCACATGGCAGGACTGTTCCAGATGGTCTGTTCCCCAGGGTCTGTCTCAGTCTAGTTTCAAACATGCCAGTTAATGAAGCTCCCCCATTTCCCTTGGGAGACTACCCACCACGCTCTGGCAGGCCTTCCTGGGTGGACCAGAGGGGGTGGGTATTTTGGGATATTCAGAGTGGATTAGCCTTTGCTCACTTTCATCCCCTTACTCTTAAATTACAGCCCCTTCGACCAATCTAACAATTCCCCCCGTTGCTGTTTTCACCACCACCCCCAAGCTTAGGGTGACCAGATAGTAAGTGTGAAAAATCGGGACGGGGGGTGGGGGTAATTGACACCTATATAAGAAAAGCCCTGAATATCAGGACTGTCCCTATAAAATCGGGACATCTGGTCACCCTACCCAAGCTCCCCTGTAGGTGCTATTAGGCCAAAGCACATACGTTTAGCGCTGTCAGACATCCACCCTGCAATCCTCATTGCTGCTCCTCTGAAATCTCCTCCAGGGCAGAGGGCAGGAATTCAGGAGGCTCAGGCAGCAGAGACTGAGGATCAGCTTGCAGGAAGCATGTGACTAAACCCCCTCTCCTTCCCTCCCCACCTCCCATCCAAGAGCAGACAGGCCAGAGAGGCCCAGTCCTGTACTGGAGCGATGACGGATATTCTCTCTCCTTCCAGCCAAGAGGTGATTGGTTTTTAAGTGATATGATAAAAATGCCAATGTCCCCGTCTATACTACAGCAACAGCCACATCATAACAAAGTGGCAGGGGCTAGGCCCCAACAGAGGATCCAGAGCTCTTCTGCAGAGAAGTCCCAAACTCAGGGAGGGGCTAGGATCCTGCACAAAAAGACAGCAACTTCTGCTGACTCATGCTGGCAGGTGGCTCTTGTTAGCTCCATCCAGGACATCAGCACGCTGAAAGTGGCTCTCTATGGCAGAGAGAATTAGGGGCTGGTACAGAGGAAGTACTGTGGGGCAGCCCTGGGAACAGGCAGACAGGAGGGAGACAACTCCAATAACCAAATATAAGCCTCAATCTAAGCTATCAGTAAAGCAGAACTCCAGGAAGGGGATAAGTTCAGGCTATCTAGGGCGTGAATGTCACCTGCTCACACGCTTAAACACGACTATATCCACGTGGTAATATATGGGTTTTTTCTTGACGTTATAGGCAAGACAACACACACATTATAAGAATTGATGAAGATCCTTGTTTTAGCCAAGGCATCTGTCTCTGAGGGTCAAAGCATGGTTCTCTGACATAAGAGGTCTGGTTGGCTTTAGCAACACCAGAAAGGGAAAAAAAAAAAAAAAAAAACACCCAAGACGCACATATCATAGGGTGGGTTAGTTACAATCATGTTTTTGTGGTGCAGATGGGACCGGAGAGAAGCCCCACCTACCCTACCATCTTACCTGAAGCTATTTTATGCTCAGTTTGGAAATCCTTCGTACTAACTTGATCCAGACACAGGTTTGGTCCAGATGAGGCTGGCACAAAGCAAGTCTGAAGCCAATTTAGAGGAGGTGATCTAGCCCGGGTAAAGCTCGAACCTCAATTCTCATTCATCTGAACGTTCAGTCCTGAGAAAACTTCCCCCTTTCAGGCCTTGTCTCCAATGGGGGTGGGGGAATGAAAAAGGTGTTTCTTAGCTCAAATCAGCGAACAGGAGGTAAAAGCCTAGTGACAGTGAGACAGTTTCTAGTGATCTCACAAGTTAGCAAGTCCAAGTACAGACTGTGGCAGAGCCTAAGGTTATTTCAATCTAACACACCTTCTTCCGAGTGCAGACGCACGCCTCGACTCTGCGCTACTCAAACTAAGTTCGGCTACACCTACACCACAATCAGAGGTGTTACTGCAGCGTGTGTAGAACAACCCCACCCAGGATCCTGGGTAATTTCTTAAGCAGCTAGCCTGCACTGCAACCCAGGTGTCACAGCTATTGGTATCCCAGCTAGCTAAGTCAGAACTAGCTCGGTTATGTCTACATGTGGTGCAATCGCCCCTCTGAATGCAGTGCAGACATATCCTTGGTTCAAACCAACCTCAAGCCAGGTCAAAAGCCAGTCTGGCTGCTATAGACCCATGCACCTGAGGCTAGAGTGGCAAGAGAAAAGATTCCAGGCAGATACCCACACACACACGCACGCACACACACACAGCCCAAGGAATTCTGATGCCATCGTGGTAACCATGAGAACAATGCTTGAGTGCTTCCATCAGGGCTGCGAGACAGTCGCGGCTCAGAGTGCAGCAGACCAACCAGACGCCTCTTATAAATGACAGTGATTGCTGATGGGTCACAAAAGGACATTGCCTTTACAAAACAAACCTTCCAAGATCTTTAGAAAGGCCATCAATCTCTTGCAGGTGTGAGGAAGCTGCACTCAAATGAGAAACAGCAGCAGCAGCATCCAAAATAAGGTCCCTAGCCCGAGAGATCTGCAGGGCTGAGGGGAACCCACCGACGAGATAAAGCACTCCAATCCAGTGTAGATGTTTGACACATATGGACAGCCACGTGTCTAGCAGACATCTCCCATGTCCCAGAGACAGCGTGCATAAACTAAGCCCAGCCTGTTTGTGTCCAAAGGACTTGGGTGATCATCACAGCTGTGACATCATAACTGGAGTGGTTGCTAGTGGTCACCAGAACTCAGATTGACAATACAGCCTTCAAACAGGTATCGGCCCAGATCTTCCAAGGGTGCGGTGGTGCATTATAGATTTTACAGATGGTGAAACTGAGGCACAGAGAGGTGAAGTACCTTGCATGAGCTCACGCAGCAGGTCAGAGGCAGAGCCAGAAGTGGGACCCAGAAGCCCTGTCCCGTAATCACAGAACTATCCTTCCTGCCTGGTCAGATTCCTTAGTGGCGCACAAACCTTGAGAGCATGAGCATGGGGGGCAGCACACACGCAGGTCGGGTGCTTTTCAAAAACCTAGATCATGGGAGCTCCAAGGAAACTTTAAAACTATTGACTCAAGAGCTGTCTTTCTTAACATGTTCATATTCATTTAGTTTCCAGTCCGTTTTGCTTTCTCTTGAACCTGGGGGCCTTTTGAAAGCAATTGGACAATGTATGAATAATGTACATTCTCTCGAAAGCTTGAGGGGCTAGCTAAGTGAACGAGACCTAGCGCACAGGGATGTCAATCATTAATGTATATATGAAAGTGTTTGGAGATCCTCGGCTGGAAGATGCCAGAGCCACGCTGAGCCTTACCCCAGCGCTGTGTGCCTGGCATCATCCTTTGACAACAAGAGCTGGGATTGGTGTATTTCTTGACATCATGCTGCAAAAGACAAAGAGGCGGGGCTTTAATTCATAAAAAGAATGGCAGCAGAGCCAATCAAGTGTCTCCTAATGGTCTGAAAGCCCTGGTTACCTTGGCAAAGCAGGCAACGGTACCTTCTTGCAGGCAGCCAAGTGGTCTTGTGCAGAATGAGCCGCGCTGCATCCATAATAGGATTACAATAGCCCCCCCTTCCTTCCACTCTCTCCTCACGTCCTTTTCATCTGCAATTGGCTATTAATAGAAAATCCTCTGCTGAGGAAAAGAAATTATTTTGGGGGAATGCTGCATTCCCCCGGCCCCAGACCCGGAGCTAAGCAGCGGGTGGAGGGGGTTTCCCTCTCCTCAGCAAAGGGCTATGGAGAATTTAGACCAGGGGAAGGTTTGTACATGAAAGGCAAAGAGAAGTTGGGTGTGTGGGTGGGTGGGGGGGTTAACATGACTCTTCTCTAGGTACATCTACACTGCACCCGTCTTTAGGCTGCATCCAGAGAACATACCCGCATAGGCCCCCTGGCCCAGGTATAAAATACAGTGTATCCGGTGAGGCACTGCTCCATTGATTAAAGACCCACCTGAAGGGTACACTAGTACCAAGTGATGGCTTCAAACTATTTGCTTTTAGTCCCGCTTTCTGCGAGAGCCCCCACCCCCCGCAGCTCAGATGGCTCCTCCCATGGAAGCTGCACTCCAAGTAGCATCCGTTCACAGGTCTTCCCCCTGCTAGGTCCGGATTGCTGGGCCCTGGCACCAGTGGCTATTTTCAGATGCTGAAGGATCCAGGACAAGAAGCCAATATGGCAATTGCACAGCAAGGTCCTGGTCCATGACTGGGGATGTTATGTGCTATTACAATACAGGTCATAACTAACAGCAGGGATTAAAAGAGGCCTCCCTTAACGAACTGGTATTTGACTGCATGCGGCACCATGCCATACTCCGGCACTGGCCAGTGACACCAAACATTAACCCATTTGGTATTCTGACTCAGCCACCATCAGTCCCCACTCTAAGGTTGCCAACTGTCTAATCACACAAACCAAAACATCCTTGCCCCAAGGCCCTGCCACTGCTCCGAGGCCCCACCCCGCTCACTCCATCCCCCCCTCCATCACTCACTCTCCCCCACCCTCACTCACTTTTACCAGGTTGGGGCAGGAGGTTGGGGTGTGGGCTCTGGGCTGGGGCCGAGGAGATCGGCGTGTGGGAGGAGGCTCCTGGGGCAGGAGGTTGGAGTGCAGGAGGCGGTGCGGGGTGCAAGCTCGGGGGGGGGGGGGGGGGGGGGGGGGGGGGGGGGCGGGGGCGGGGGATTGGGCTCCAGGAGGGAGTTTGCATGCAGGAGGGGGCTCCGGGCTGGGGTAGGGGAGCTGCTGAGTCAGTGTTGGGGCAGGGTCAGCGCACGGAAACCCCCTGGTTCGCCGCAGGGACGGGACGAACGCTTCCAGGAGTGACACGGGGCCAGGGCAGGCAGGGAACCTGCCTTAGCCCCGCTTGACCTTTAGAGCCTAAAATCTCCCAGTTTGCTTCAGTAGCCTCCAGGAGACAGGGCCTGATTTCAGGAGACTCCCGGTGAAACCGGGAGGGATGGCAACCCTACCTAACTCTGGGCACCATGGGACTAGTAGGCAGGAAAGAGCTACCTGTCTTAATGATAGGAGTACTCGTGGCACCTTAGAGACTAAAATTTATTAGAGCATAAGCTTTCATGGACTACAGCCCACTTCTTCGGATGCATAACAATGTAGTCCACGAAAGCTTATGCTCTAATAAATTTGTTAGTCTCTAAGGTGCCACAAGTACTCCTGTTCTTCTTTTTGCGGATACAGACTAACACGGCTGCTACTCTGAAACCTGTCTTAATGATGCAAAACAAGCTCTCGGCAGGGGCCGGCGCACCAGAGGGAGACGGAGGCAGCCAGGCCCCAGCCTCACGGGATCTTCCCCCACAGCTCTTTAGCTGGAGGCAGATGAGCCCAGTGCAGCCTCAGGCCCCTGAGCTCCAGCACCCGATGAATGTCGCCAGCTTGCAGAGAACATGAATACCAGTGCAGCCTGCCCCGCTTCATGCTGTGAGGTGTTTATCAGCCAGGCCTTTCATCAATGGAGGATGGGAAGTGGCCCAAATTCTCCATTAACCTCAGCAACGGAGGAGGGGAGAGAAGAGACGAGAGTAAAAACCTCCAGGCAAGGAGAGAGGAAGCAGAGAGGGGTGTGCAGGGTCAGGGGGTGCAGCAAGAATAGCCCCAGCCCGATTCCCTGCCTCAGTTTCCAGCTGGTGAACACCTGTTGGCAGGTGTCATAGTTCTGCCCACGTCAAGGGCGCTAAGAGACTGACAGTCTGCCCCCGGGTGCATCCCCCACTCCCAGGCCAATGCAGGTGGCCTCCAGTGCCTTGTCCAGGCTCAGTGTCAATGACTCAAGTGATGGGGCTTCAGTAAATCACTGCCCCTAGGAGACAACCCCGCAGCCCTGGAGATCTCAATCCCAACCTGTTTTTCCTGATACTCAGCTTACGGTTTTCCATTCCTTAGGGCCAGCTACGTAAATGCAGCCACTGGACACCAGCCTGGTGGGGGCAGAGAGCAGGCGGGCCCCACATCACACAGTGCTCCACAGGGAATTTAAAAGGACAGAGCTTTTCCATC
Source organism: Trachemys scripta elegans (assembly GCF_013100865.1). Classification (NCBI taxonomy): domain Eukaryota; kingdom Metazoa; phylum Chordata; order Testudines; family Emydidae; genus Trachemys; species Trachemys scripta. Next base: position 24,896,018 of record NC_048309.1, on the reverse strand, counting down.
CCAGGCTCCTTCATGCCCTATGGGAAACAGCTCACTGCAGCCCTTGCTCTCACTGCCAATTGAGATGGAGTGTTATTGTGATGCAGGCACCTCTCTACTGGGCTGAGACCAGCCAAACTCATGTCACACAGGCAAAGCCCGAGACTGGACAAGATGAAGGCGGTTATTTGTTTCATAAATACGGGAGCGTATAATACGCATGCATAGGGTCAGAGAGGGAGGTACACTGTGGGCCAAAACTTGTAAGTGGGACAACAGGTCAGGGGCTCAGTCATTTCCCAAAATGAGGGCTGACGGTTTCTGATCTTAGTCCTTAGCAGACAAGTATCCACAACCCAAAATTTGCACAATTTGCTCAGGAGAAGGCAAAAATAGCAGAGGGGCTTGCAGGTGAGGAGAGAGGTGCATTGACAGGAGCTGTAGGTCACCTCGGGGCTAGAGCAGCAGGAGGGGCTGCGAGTCAGGACTGAGGTGCACTGGCAGCGCTGAGCCAGGTGGGGATGGAAGCATGTACAGCATCTGCCTTTAGCACCTGGGCCCAGCCAGTGCGATCAGTCTCTCTGTTCTTTATACAATAAGAGAAATCAAATGCGCGTTTGCAGCCATAGCACCTTGTACTGTAGTCCTGCCAGGTCTCACAAGCTAAGCAGGGTCAGGCCAGGTTGGTACTTAGACCAGAGACCTCCCAGGAGCAGGTAGGTGCTGCAAAAGCAATGGAGGCAGGTCAATAGGTGGCACTTCTTATGCCGAGTCAGCACTGAACTTGCATCCCAGCGTGGTGTGTAGGGATGAGGGGGAACTGTTCTTTCAGAGGAGATGTAAAAGCAAGTTCACAAGGTCCTCCCAGTGAAAGTGGTTAGCACAATGTGCTGGGTCAATTCCAGCCCTGTTCCTAAAAGGAAAAGGAACACTAGGCCAGCACGCGCAGGAGGGCCAGGGTGAGAGGCCTGAGCTGCTCCTCCCTAACTAAGGCTGGGGCGCTTTTACTGTACGATAGTTAATGCCGATTAGCCCTCTCAGGGTACACGTACACAGCAACAAACCATCCCGAGCCCAGGCTTCAGAGCCCGAGCACGAACATCTACACGCCTCCTTTTAGCGCCGTACCACGAGCCCCAGGCCGTAGACCCAGGCTCTGAGAGTCACTGCCACGGGGTTTGCGTTTTGCTGTGCAGATATCCCCTCATGGTACAATCCCAGTGGAGAGGAGGCACAGACAGTCTTTACCTCAATGTAGCCAGGCAAGGTCCACCTCCTGGAGTTTGCCTTCCCCCGCTGCACGGAGGCAAAAACTAGAGAGCCTTGTCTCCACTAGGCATTTACAGCGAGAGCACGAACGAGCGGGGGGGGAGGAGGGGAAACAGTTATCTTGCTACAGATGTGTACCTTTCCGATAGCTGACACAGCCTAACAGATAAACCACGCCCAGAGGTTCTACATTCCTCAGCCCAGCCCAGGGTCAGTGTCTACGGGAAGAGAACAGGAGAAAGAGAGAGGACAGAAATCACAGAACAGGATGCACACATTTTTGTGGCTTTTTTATTCCCCCTCCCTTGGGATAGTCCTGTGGACGAGACACAGAACTGGGACTCAGTAGATCTGGGTTATGATGATGCTAGGCACTATACAAACAAAAGATGACAAGGTCCCAACCGTAGAAACTTACAAGCTGGAAGAGGAAGCAGACTGAGATAGAAGGTAGGAAAAAGAGAAACAAACAAGGAAGGCACGATGGAGCTGAATGGCCAGTCTCATAATGCAAAGTTTTCAAAAGGAACAATGTTGTACCACTGAAATAAACACCATCTCCCACACTAAGTTGTCCCGACAACCCCAGATGACCCTAATGACGTGCCACCACAGGGAGCGATCAGCTGTGACAATTAGAGCTGCTTGAAATTTTTCATTTGACATTTTTTTCCCCATGAAAAATGTTTTTCCCCACCAAATGGCCATGTTCAGTCTTTTGCGACTCGGTTGGGGCAAGTTTTCACTAAAACTAAACTTTCTGCTTGACCACTTGTAGTTTTTCAGTTTTCGGCTGCTGTTTGCGAGGCCCCAGGTGGAGATTTCAGCAGCCCAGGCCCCAGAGAGGCAGAGCAGGGAGGAGTGGAGTTCACACCTGCAGAAGCCACCTTGCATAGGGCCTAGCCGACGCCACTGTAGCACTCGTCCGCACCTGTTAGCGCCTTCTGTGCCTTCTGCTGGTGCAAGCAGAAAGCAGGCAGCTTTGAGAACTCCCTGCCTATTCCAGCGGGATAGGCCCTTCCAATTTGCTGTCCCAAAGGTGGCACTGCTGCGTAGCAGGGACTGCATCAGGGCTGGGTCCGAAGGAGAAAGATCTAAGGCAGGGCCTATCAGGAGCTCACTGGGCTTTTGTTTGGGTCGATTCAAATCCTTGGGTCGGAACACCCGGTCGAAAGGGGACCCTGGTGGCTCCGGGCAGTGTTGCTGACCAGGCCTTTAACAGTCCGGTCGGCAGCGCAGCGGGGCTAAGGCAGGCTCCATGCCTGCCCTGGCTCCACGCGGCTCCCGAAGCAGTGGCATGTCCCCCCTCCGGCTCCTAGGCGTAGGGGCAGTCAGGGGGCTACACGCGCTGCCCTGACCCAAGCGCTGCCCCCACATTAGGGCAAGGCCTCAGAGAGAAGAGCTTATGAAAAAAAAAATGTTATAGACAGCACCCCTCATCCAAAAGCCCTTTCTGAATCACACATAGGAACCATTCTAATCCCCAGCGGAATGCAGTCACCTCTGGGGTGGGCACAGCAGCTGTTTGACAGGACACAGCAACACCATGTAATAGTTTAGAGTGAAGAATACTGGATCCAATGGGAATTTTAGGGATGCAGAATATAAGATGTGCTGTAATTTGGCCAGGACATCAGGGTGACCCCCTCCTACTCCACTCCTATGATATCTCTGAAGACCACAAGTGGACAAACATTTGAAAGACTGATTTCCTGTGAATGAATAAAATAGACTTATCTGGCCCTCATTCCCATAGCATGTAAGCATCTCAATCTTTAACACCTCTGTGAGATAGGGAAACTGAGGAACAGAGCAACTAAGTGACTGGCCCAAGGCCACACAGGAAGTTTGTGGCAGAGCAGGGAATTGAACCCAGGTCTCCCAAGTTCCAGATAAGTACCCTTGTCACTGGACAATTCTTCCCACCCCTCGTCTATGGCACTATCAAGTACTGTTCACTTTAGTTGCTGAGTTGCTTCTGGGAAACTTGACCAGCAAAGCAACAGCCTTAGAAGGCTCAGGACAAAGTCTCTCAGGAATAGGCTGAGCCAGACGGCAGGGAATACAGTTGCTAGGAATACAGTTGCTGGTATGATTAGACCTCTCTAAGGACCAAGGGAATGTCTGACGAGCAGGGTGGCTGGGATTGGGGAGAAGTGGGGGGAAGGCATGGAAAAGGGGTGCTTCAAACAATCTGGACCACAAAACATTATTGAGTTTTCTCCCTCCCCTTGGCAACTGCCCAGGCCAGCTCCTCTCCCTGTTTCAGGTCACGTGTCACCACTGTGACAATCCCAACAGTCTCTCACATGGAAAAGATTAGGAAAGTATGTAATGTGGTTGTAGCTATCTTGCAAAGGGAATAGCAGCTGGAGAGGAGGAGGAAAGCTAGCATGGGGCACCAGTGTGAAAAGGTGATATCCATTTAAAAGCAAAGCAGGCTGGGAGCCATCTCCATGATATAAACATCAGAGTGTTAGAGGAATGCCAGTGGAACAGGCAGTAGTGGAGGAAACATCTACAGGAACTGCAGTAAAGGGGGCGTGGGAACCCAGTTTAGAAGAATGAGTTGTGCCTGGTTTTCCCCTGTCTTTTATTTGATTTTTATTTTGTTGTTGTGGTTATTTTTTCCACTATCATAAAGGAATCTGCTTTGCATCCCTGAGTTTATGGGATGTGGACAGTCCCATGTTCCAGCCAGCAAGTGACCCACAGCCAACGGCGGTCTGCAGGCCACAGCCTGAGTACCGCTGTGTTACGAGATCTGCTGTGCTACGTACACAGGTACCTCCCAGGCTAAACTAACGTCCCGTGTAACCTCACAGGCAGCATCCTCAATGGAACACAACCATCACCTTAGAGAAACTCTGCCAAGGAGACACAGTCCTTCCCTTTCTCTCTCTGCCTTGTGATATACGGATGCAACAGGAAGCCCTACTTGATATTCATGCAATGATAGGATATTATATTGGCTGTGCACGAGCTGTAGAACAAACTCAGAGACAGATAACCAGTTCATCCGCATGCTGATAAACCTGCCAAGATAGGAAGGTTGCTCTGCTCCTTATACAAAGGCACTGAGATGCTTTTTTAAACACGATTACAACTTCCCCAGATCGTTAGCACGTGCACACCCACCCACCTCACCATGACAGAGAAACCCCACCCAGTGAAAGATGAATGAAAAAGCACTCGACCTGCCCAGACCTGAGCGCAGGCCCTCAGGGCTCTGTGCTTCTCCCACAGCTGCAATCCCAGAACACCTATGGGGCAGTGCGTGTTGTGGTGGTTTTCTCAGCGCTCCCTTGAGTTGACGGGTGTCAAATGAGGTCTGTTTTAACGTGTGTGTTCTCTTAAAACCATCACCGCGTTCGTGTCTCGAGGTGCCGATGAGAACATCTTACTAATTGGAGAACAAAACGGACAGCACCCGGGAGCCACCCTGTTTGCATTGCTGTGGGGTTCACCAAGAACATCAGCTGGAGATGGGATGGGGGAGCAAGCGGAGTCTAACAGGTCTAAGACAGGGTCATGGGAGTCATCCTGTTGAACTCTGTGTGGTGATTCACGTGAGTAAAGCTCCTCAGGTATTTGCAGCAGGGTTACCACCTGGATGGTATTTGACCAGCCTGGCTGGGTTTTTTATGGATTTGCCAGAAAAATAATTTAATCTGCCAGGTTTGGGGGTTTTTTACATGAGTGTAAAGATTTGCATTATTCTCACAATACACTGGGATATCTAATGTTAAAAATGTCTATGTCCAGATAAAGATGCTGCAGTGTTCCCACTTCTGCACTTTAAGCGATAACAGATCAAAACTGTTGAAAATGCAGCAGCTGTCTGCCCACCAACACGCAAACACACCGCACGCGTGTGAGAGAGAGAGGGTTTGAGTCACACAGGAACCGCGGTGGCTCTGCCCTTGCGCAAGGGGAGGGAAGAGCCTAGAGGTGGCCCTCAGAGTATTCCCACTGGTAGCACAATGATGGTGGAATAGATAGAAGCCATCAGGAGTTTTAGTCAGTTATTTACTTGCATATATGACTATAGTTTAGCTTGAAAGCTGAAAGGCAGCGGTGGATAGAAATGCCACGTACTGGAAGAGACCCATTGGCACGGACGCCATACACCCACCAAGAACCCTTTGAGCGTCATGATGATGATGTGAAACAAGAGCACTAGAATAAGCCAAACAAGAACAGTGGGCCAGAGGCCTCCCATGCGGCAGGGTACCTGTGCTACTGCTGCCCATGATATAAAAGCAGGGCTGAATCCAGCCCATGATCTCACATGTGCACTGTGTGTTCCATCCCCAAGGATCTCAGAAGGCTCTGCCCAGGGAATTGCTTCCCCCTCCCCTGAGGCACATAGCAGCCCTTTAGCCTCTTCCAGCAATGGAAGGGAGGAGTTTGGGACCGGATGTGAAGAGGAATGCTCCATCCAGCTGAAATTGCAGGTGGAGCTTTAGGCAAATGGACTGGTCCATGATGCCTCCATCACCCACATATTAAGTTTTCAAACAAGCAAATTCCTGCTTTCTCACACCTGAGAGGAGCTCCGGGTAAACATCAGCAAAACTAACTCCTTATCCTGCTTCAAACCCCTCCTCTGAACTCCCCTGCACCATGGATGCCTATAAACCTCAGCAACAGCGAGGCTGCTGCTGGACTGTGACCACCGCCCATCACGGTGACCAACACTGTCTCACTGTTTCCTTGTGCTCCCTGTCAGTCTGTACCCATCTGTAGTCGCTTGTCATCAAGAGTGTCTGTTTTTCTAAAAGCTCTGCTCTGGGAATTATTTAGGGGCAGGTCTCTGGCCTGTGTTATACAGGAGGTCATACTAGATGATTACAGTGGTCTCTTCCGGCTTTGGAATCTATGATTGGATGTTTCGAAAGTCTTATACTTCGATTGTAAGTTCCTTGGCAGGGACCCTCTTTTTGTCCGGTGTTTGTACATTGCCTAGCACCTGAGACCCTGTTGTGTTACAGTAACAAATCAAATAACCCACAAGCGATGGGAGTATCATGCTTCAGCATGGTTTTATAACTCAGGAGTAAGGGCAGTACTGACAGGGCCAAACACGACCACCCAGGAGCCACCCCACTAGCTCCTACACCCCAGGCCTCCTTCTGCCCCATCTCTCTTCTCAAACACCTTGCCAGGGGGTCACTGCACCTCAGGGTCCTCCACACTCCATGCAGGGAGGGGGCTGCTTCTCCACTGTCTCCACTGAGAGATTCATTTGAGGAGGTGCTTGTGGTTAGCACATACTTTTGTAAACATGTGAGAGAGCCACCCTGAGCAGGATTTGGACCACATGGGGACCCCTACATGCAATCACAGAATTGTAGGGCTGGAAGGGAGCTCCAGAGATCATCTAGTCCAGACCCCTGGGCTGAGGCAGGGCCAAGTAAACCTAGACCATCCCTGACAGGTGTTTGTCCAACCTGCCCTTAAAACCCTCCAATGAGGAGCATTCCACAACCTCCTGTGAAAGCCTATTCCAGAGCTTAACTATCCTTAGAGTTAGCCAGCTTTTCCTAATATCTGACCTACATCTCCCTCGCTGCAGATTAAAAGGTAGGACAATAAGTAATGGGCTTAGTGGACATGGAGAACAATTGATCCCCATCCTCTTTATAACAGCCCTTAACGTACTTAAAGACTATTATCAGGTCCCCCCTCAGTCGTCTTCTCTCAACACTAAAACATGCCAAATTTTTTTTCCTCACAGGTCACGTTTTCTAACCCTTTTATCATTTTGGTTGCTTTCCTCTGGACTCTCTCCAGTTTGTCCATATCTTTCCTAAAGTGTAACGCCCAGAACTGGATACAGTACTCCAGCTGAGGCATCACCAACATTGAGTACAATGGGACAATTGCCTCTTGTATCTTACATACAACATTCCTGTTAATACACCCCAGAATGGTATTTTTCACAACTGCTTCAAACTGTTGACTCGTATTCAATTTGTGATCCACCTTAACCCCCACCCAGATCTTTTTCAGCAGCACTACTGCCAGCCAGTTATTCCCCATTTTTTACATGTGCGTTTGATTTTTCCTTCTTAAGTGAAGTACTTTTCCCTTATCTTTATTGAATTTAATCTTGTTGAATTCAGACCAATTCTCCAATTTGCCCAGGTCATGTTGAATTCTAATCCTGTCCTCCGAAGTGCTTGCAACCCCTCCCCACCTTCATGTCATCCACAAATTATATAAATGTACTCTCCAATCCATTATCCAAGTTGTTAATGAAACTATTGACTAGAACTGGACCCAGGACTGGCCCCTGTGGGACCCCATTAGATACACCCTCCCAGTTGTGCAACCACCTTATACTAATTTAATTTAGACCACACCTCGCTAATTTGCTTATGAAAATCTCATGTGGGACTGTGTCAAAACCCTTAGTAAAAATCAAGCTATATCATGTCTATTGCTTCCTCCCTATCCACTAGGCCAGGGGTCGGCAACCTTTCAGAAGTAGTGTGCTGAGTCTTCATTTATTCACTCTAATTTAAGGTTTTGTGTGCCAGTCATACATTTTAACATTTTTAGAAGGTCTCTCTCTAGAAGTCTATAATATATAACTAAACTATTGTTGTATGTAAAGTAAATAAGGTTTTTAAAATGTTAAAGAAGTTTCATTTAAAATTCAATTAAAATGCAGAGCCCCCTGGACCCGGGCAGTGTGAGTGCCACTGAAAATCAGCTTCCGTGCCACTTTGACACATGTGCCATAGGTTGCCTACCCCTGCACTAGACCATTAACCCTGTCAAAAAAGGAAATTGGGTTTGTTTGACACGATTTGTTCCTGACAAATCCATGCTGGCTATTCCTTATAACCCTAGTATCCTCTAGGTGCTCACAAACTGAGTGCTTAATAATTTGTCCCAGTGTCTTTCCAGGTATTGAAGTTAGACTGACTGGTCTATAAATCCCCAGGTCCTCTCTGTTCCCCTTTTGAAAGATAGGGGAACATACCTTTCTCCAGTCCTCTGGGACCTTACCCATCCACCAAGAGTTCTCAAAGATAATCATTAACACTTCCAAGGTTTCTTCAGCTAGTTCCTTAGGTACCCTAGGATGCCTTTCATCAAGTCCTGTCAAATTGAACACATCTAACTTAACTCAATATTCTTTAATCTGTTCTCCCCCTATTTTGGCTTGTGTTACTTCCCCCTTGTTGTTAATATTTATTGTGTTAAGGGTCTGGTCACAATTCACTATTTTAGTGAAGACTGAAGCAAAAGAGGCATAGAATATGTATCACATTTCCACTTACAGCCAGGAGCGCCGCCAGCTTTTTTGCCCCCCTAGGCAGTGGAAGGTCCCGCCCCTGAAATGCCGCCCCCCGACAGAGGCGGCGGAAGGTCCCACCCCTGACAGAGGCGGCAGAAGGTCCGGCCGCCGTGGTCGCCGCCCCCCAAATGTTAGTGCCCTAGGCGACTGCCTAGGTCACCTAATGGGTTGCGCCGGCCCTGCTTACAGCAGTCCTGGGGAAATTAAGCAGGCTGTATACAGCCCTGGACAGTTTCCTAAGTCTACTGGGAAAGACAGGGTTAAGAATCAGAGTCTCACAGCAATCTTTTGTCAGCCAGAAAGCTGATCAAAGTCTCTCTTCATTCCAGCTGATTTTTACTACTCTTCTACTGGGGGCAACTCCCCTGTAACCTTCCCAAAGCTCAGAGATGCTCAGCTATGCAGTGTGTGAGGGGGGAAGGAGGAAAGAGAAAGAGTGCAGTGCATTCTGGGACTTGCCACGGGGATGTATGAATATGCACCAAAAGAAATGACACAGAATTGCAGAACAGGTATGAGACAACACGGGAGCAGAAAGGTAGACAGACGCGGGAGAGAGAAAAAAAAGACGCATACACACAGGGGCTGGGGAAAAAAGTCACACACATGAATGGGGGAGGGGGCTTACAACTCCTGTATGTTATAAGCAAGTCTCATGGGCTTGTCATACCTGGTGTATGGGAAAGAAGTGGATTAAAGGAAGCCGGAGAGAGCACTAGAGAGACAGCTACACTAGGGAAATGTCCCTCTCTTGCCCGCAATGGCTCAGCTCCCCCGGTGTTAGCACTTTCAAGAGCCTGGTGCAGATGGGCCAATGGCTCTGGAAGCCCCACATGGCCTAACCCCACTCAGAGCAAACCTGACCCACACAATGTTGGCAGCAGAAAACCCATCTACACATGGGATCGATCCCCGTGGTGCCAAATCAGTGAGTGAGAGCGCGAATTGGGGGTCCAGGTCCTAGTGTACATCTGTTCTCTCTCCCCACCACGTCCGTCCATCTGGGTCTCTCTTTCTATACCCAGCTCCCCCTTCCGAGTACCTTTCCAGAGAATTCACTCAGGACAGACGAGGCACATCACCTATTGCTGGCAACCACACAGATCTCCCCATTCACAGGTTCCAAAGCCAGAAGGGTCCATTGTGATCATCAGGTCTGACCTCCTGTATCACACACCACTTGTCCCTTGTCAGCTGTAACCTGCGCAAGTTCAAAGCATGGCCTTTCAGCATAGGCCTTTCTCTGGAGACCTGAGAGCCAAGGTGAGCAGGCACAATCCACATCAACAGAAAAGGAAACTGAGGCACATACAGGCCATATAGCAAATCTGTGTCAGAGCTGGGAATAGAACCTAGAGCCTCTGATTCCCAGGCACTGAACCATGCTGCCTCCCTAACACACAGAAGGACTGAATGAGACTCAGCACACCTCTTTCTAGTCTCTTCCCATTCTCCACCTCTTCGGTATATCCTCCACGTGTCCCGGTCACAGGTGCCTGCTGCACAGGCCAGACAGACATACTGCACCCCATGTGGCAGACAGAGCTGCCAAACAGTACTGAACTCTTACCGATGCACACGCAGCCCTCCTGAAGGATGAGCGGCTTGGAATTACTGAGCAGAAATTGCTCATAAAACTTTACAGGCTGCCTTGGCTCAGAGAGAGAGAAATCCATAGCCCTGAGGGGCATGCTTGCTTTACACTTTAATCAATGACAGTGACCCACTTATAGCTCTCCTCAAAGACATGGATTCTCCGGCCTGGGTCATGTGCTGGTAGGAATTTGCTCTGACAACGCTGCGTCTATGGCCCCATGTGCAGCGAACCAGTCCTGCACCTCGGGAGCACACAGTTCAAACCCTGCCTTCAGGCTCCAGAGAGAGGGAGCTGCACATGGGGCACAGCTGCACCCCACAGAGTCCCACTGCCTCAGCTCAATAGAGGCCGGGCTGGATTGGCAGGGAAAGCTGTAAGCTGGCATTGGATTGGTGCACTGGACTGGTGGGGGACCCACCAAAGGCTGCATGTTGTCCAAAGACATGAAGGAATGAGTATTCTGAAGAGTTTTTTCTCTAGAGGGTGGAAAAGAGGCGTTCAAAGCCCCTAATTTAATCACAGGCTGAGAATGGCACATGACTGAGTACATACCATCCCCTCTCCATCTCACCTCACCTGTATCTCCCCAGGATCTCATCACATGGGGTTGCAATAGCATCCTCACCATGTTCCACCAGCATAGACAGCCCTCCCAAAATGATCACTGTGTGTAAATTCACTTTCTGAGTCCCTGGGTGATGCTAGGATTTCTGCTCTGAACAATACATTCATTGCACTTGAACAGACAGGGGAACTGCGCAGCTATCCACAAAGAGGTATAATAACCCAACAACCTGCCTCAAGCACCTCATCACCCACCGGTTAAACATTTCAGGCACCCCTGTGATTTAACAGAGCGGGTTTCTACATTTGCTCCCTCGCTCCGTTCCCAATCCCAGAGCACAATCAGCATTCCTAGAATAAACATAAAACTAGAGGTCGAGCTAAACCATGCTTACACAGCCTGACCTGAAATCAGGAAATCCACATTCCAAGCAGCTCAACAATCAAAGACAAGGTTTCATTTCACAGAATTTAATGCCACGTTCTTGCTGAGCTGCATCGATTTTGCCTTCCTAAATTTCACTTTGTGCAAAATTTCGCACTGAAAACACAGAAAAAGAGTTTGAATTTCTGTGTGTTTTTAAATGCAGAGCCTCAAAATAACCTCATCCACAGGAATCAGCCCATTTTCAAGTTCATAGCCAAATGTGAATAAAAGCACACACACAACCCTAAAAAGCCCCCATTTCTGAGCTTTGCATTTGACTTGTAGCATTCTGCACCTCTATTTCCAGTACTCCCTCCCTGTGGGTTTTGGAGATCTAGTCATTTATCATCAGGGCCTATTATTATTCTTCACACTGCAGTAGCACCCATACGGCACCAATCAGGATTGGAATCCCTTCGCACTACGGAAAACCTGCTTGCTTCTAAAAGTGTGAATGTACAAAAGAGACTAAAGGGTCACTAACAACAAGGACAGACTCACCCTGTCTCCGAGGGCAGCTCTTGGCTCTTTAACTTCTGTTCAGGCACCGTTCAGAACCTGGGAGAGAGAGAGATAGAGAGAGAGTAAAAGAACTCATCCAAAGTGTCTTCTCAAAAATGATCAAAATCACGTATGCTGCAGAGCGACACGAAATGAGCATCGCTCATTTCATCGAGAGCTCACTGGTGTCTTAGTGGCTTGAGCACTGTATTCAATTCTATAAGAATTCGTTCATTTATGTGCCCTCTACTCTGAAACAGGTCTAGATGAAACAGCACCTTCTAACTGAGCAGGTCTGCTCCCGGTGTATTCAGAGGCTGAGCTGCTAATCTGAGTGATAAAAGCCTGTCTTTACTGAACCAACACTGCTGGGAGAAAGTGAACTGGATACTTTTCTGGCTTGCACAGTGAATCATTAACCAAGTTCTAATTTCATGGCCATCTGTGCAGTGCCATTGTATTATACCCCTCAGTTTCACCTGTACAGCCCCACTGAAGACAACAGAGTTGCCCAAGTGTTGCTGAGGCCAACATTTGGTCTGCAGTTTTTATTCTAGGTGATGATGCATGAGCCACAAAGAACCCAGCTGGACTCGCAAATGTCAAAGGGAGGTTTGCAGGACTGGTACTTTACTGGAGAACTGAGCGTGTTTGATATGAAATGCACTCGGAAAACAAACAAGTTCTACAACAGCATTTTTTAGAGAGTCACTTTTTGGAGAAGAACTACATTTTATGGAAGACAAAGATCTGCAAGGTCTGAAGAGCACTTGCATCCATGTAACTATACTACACACCAGAACAAAATCAGGATGTACATATTACAGGCTCTGAGTAAGACTAGAGAGAAGCTTATGCGGCCCATCTTGGGAATGCTACGGAAGACCTGGGATAGCTCCTACTTTTGCACAAGAAAGGTCTTTTACACTAAAGGGTTAATTTTCCAATGGGCCTCCAACATATGCACAGGTAAAATTTGTGAGTAGACTCACATGCAATTGCACATTCAGTAAAGGGGATGAACCCTTCCTCCCCCCACGTCAATGACCCGTCAGAAGAGGCAGGACTTTACGGGTGTTGGGACACAACTGAGCGTGGATATGGGGCTCTATACAGAACAAAAAAACGCAAAACAGCTGTGCCGGTTTTACTCAAGCTTCCAAGGAGAGAAATTCACTGATGGTGCTAAGGAGAAGCCTGGAAAGTCTCAATTCCCCAATGTCTGAGCGAATGGGAGTGAGAACTATAGAACTCCGGCAATAGTGACCCAGGCCTTTCTCCGCTTCTGTGTCAATGCAACTCCTGTGCAATCAGGAGCCCAGCAGAATTACACCAGTGTCCATCTAGAGTAAGGTGGGGGCTGGGTCAGAGGGGGGGTGGGGGGAAATCAGGACTGTTTTATACTCTAGGATTTTTTCAAACCCATAATTCCCATGACCAGTAGCCAGAGCATGGAGAAGGCTCAGGCGTTTACACTGCTCTGTCGTCTAGCTGTGCTCTGAGCAGAGTTGGGCCATATGGTGGTAACTGAGAACCACCACCACCCCTCCCCCAAGGCTTATGCTACGTTATCACCAGTGCAGCTGCAGTTTTGGGGAGTGAGTGGTCTGAAGAAGCCTGATGGTAGCTCGGCCAGCGCACCCACTGTACTAGCCATCCAGTCCCTTCAGCCTCCTGAGGGCATGAATGATTCTGAGAGGCAGTTCGGTACCTTGGATAACCACTGGCTCAGGATGCCCGGGCAGTTACACCAGCTCCTTCAGGAGCCAGTCCGATCCCCCGCCTTCATTTGGAATCCCAGGGAAGATGCAGGCGTTTAATGCCACAAAGCTGTGGAGCGAACACCACTGACTTCATCCAGCCAGCACGCGATGCTCCCAGTGGGGCTCTGCCGACACAGTGACAGCCTGACCCACAGCAAGCCCAGCTATTCCTGTTTTAGACCTGTGCAAGCACACGCCGCCCTCTGCACTCAGCTGCTCAGGCGTTAGTGATGTGAACAACAGGGACGAGACTCAGAGCTCATCAACATCATTATCAGCTGTGACCTGAACAGGGATTTGAACTCCTGGTTCCAGTGAAAAGATCAATGCGTTACTCCCCGGCCAGCAAGCACCATCCCCCAACCCCACTCTTTTTTTAAAAAAAAATAAATAATTCCCCGATTGCTTCTCTGCTGCTGGGTGCAGATGATCCTCACTGATTTAAGACAGGCAGCATTTGCGTCTAGCAGCAAAAGGGTTAACATGCAACAACAGCCTCACTGCATCTAACGGGACCTCTGGCTCCTGTCTGTGCTTGGCGGAGGTGCCCGCTATTGGAAACGCAGGACAACACTGGATTTCTAAGGAGCTCTCTTCAAAACTGAACCCTGGATCCCACCTCCCTGCTGGGCAGTTTTGTGCCATCCCGTTCCTCCTACCCCCGAGAGCCTGCCACCCCACACTCCCAATATCTTGAGAGGGCCCAACCCTGGGTTTCTTGCTTGAGAGGTCAGGAGAGTTAAGACATGGTGACCCAAATTCTTCATCAATCAGACTGCTAAGGACCAGCCATTCGGGGCTACCCCCAGCCTCCTGGGGTTAGTGGTTAGACACTGAAATTGAAGGACACCTGGATTGTTTCCAGCTTCAACACGGACATGCTGCGTGGCTTTGGGGAGTGATCAAGGCCTATACTGGCAAGAGCTACACACTGTAGTTCTGGATGGCAAAGAACCTACACATTAGCGCCTCTCCACTTTCCCGTAAGCGTCAGGGTCAATGGCCTTGCAGCCAGAGAGTTCACCACCACCCCCAACTCCATTCTTTTTTTAGAAGTCACTGCGTCCTATTCCCTGTCCAGCTTTTCATTGATCCCAACTCCAATGCCAGTCTCGAATGCCCACATCTCTCTCTCTCCCTCCCACACACACACACACCCTTTGAGACACAAATACAGACACCAGGAAAGGCCTCTGCCCTCCCAAGACAACTGCCTGGACCAAGGGACAGGCGCGCAGCTGCTAGATCAGTTACTGGTCCCTCCCAAGAGAAGGGTCCCAGCAGGAACGCTACACACGGGAGACTGTTCGGCCGTGTCTCCAGCAGTGAGAGAACATGGATGCCCCACAGGGCCGTGCAAAGTCAGGGAACTAGCCTTTCTAGAGGAGCCCTGCATGCGAGCAGTTCCTGCATTCAGTGCAGAGGTCAAGAAGATCTATTGGACAGGCACACGGCTTTCAATGGGGTTCCTTTCTAGAGGGGTCCTCTCCGTACCTGCGCTCCCTGGTGTTTTCATTAGTGCAAGCAGACAACGCACAGATCCTGATTTAGCAAGGCAAATGCATCCAGAAGGATCATTGTGTCAGCCGCTCAGGATCAGATGTTTCAAGGGGCTGCTGTTCACCCCAAAGAGGTGCGGGGACTGGTGGAGAGAAGGCAGGCTCCGAGACAGCCACCCTGGCTGAGACATGACCTGAGAGGGGCAGGCAGTTTGTTCAGACTCAGCAGAGATAGAGCAAAGTGCATCACGGTGCACTTTGATACCAGAGTGAAGGGTGCGATAGAAAAACCTAGAGTAGATTCTTCTGGATCCCTTTGCAAGGCTGTGGGGCGAGCCTGACAGAGACAGACAACACACGGGGATAGCACTGACCCTTCGGATGTGGCACAACATTGCAGTCATGCCAGATCCTTTGGCTTCTTTCCCTACAGGAGATGGGGCAGTCACAGCCCTGTCGACATTATAACACAGGTCATTGCATTCTGCTAGCCAAAGCTCCCCTGTGCCTTCAATTAGGCACAGAAATTTCCCTCCCTTCCTGCCTTATGCAGCTGTGTCAAGTTGTTATCCTGAAGGCTGGCTGAGCTAAGAGATCCCTGTGCATGACAGCTTGGGAAGTGCTTTGGGTGAGCATCACTGTATCAGTTAAGATCACATCATTACCTGCCCTAGGACTTTAGCCACCTGGGGAACAAGACCCCCTGCTGGCTGCTCGCTATCTTTGCTGCCAAGCAGCTCCCTGGACCACTGCTGCTAGCGGTGCTAGGGAGACCCATGCCTGCAGCCATTCAGCTCTTGCCCTCCACCATGCTGTCTCAGCCAGAGGCAAGACTGGCTCCAACTTTTCTGCCGCCCCAAGCGGCAAAAAACAGACGAGTGGAGGCAGCTCAAACGCACCGCTTCTTCGGCGGGAATTCGGCAGCGGGTCATTCACTCCCTCTCCTCCTCTTCAGCAGCACTTTGGCGGCAGCTCAAAGAGGAAGAGAGGGAATGAGGGACCCGCCGCCGAATTCCCGAAGACTCGGACGTGCCGCCCCGATACCGAACGGAGTGCCGCCCCTTTGAATTGGCCGCTCCAAGCACCAGCTTCCTTAGCTGGTGCCTGGAGCCAGCCCTGGCCAGAGGCGAGGGTTCGCAGGCCTGTCGAGAACATCCGAGTGTGTCAGATACTGCCACGGCACCTTAGCAAATAACCAGCCTGCCTCAACTGCAGACAGGGGGGCTGGAACAATTTGTATAGTGGGGGTGCTGAGTTCCAATGAACCAAACTGTAAATTCTGTATATAATGGAAACCACTTCAAGCCAGGGGGTGCAGCACCGCTAGTTCCAGCACCTCTAGCTGAAGGAGGTGTACAAGCTGAGGGTGGACCAGCCGTTTAAATCCTGGCCATAGGTCACTGCTGGATGGAGAACAATTGAAGCAGGGCTCTGCGTGGCATGGCAAATGCTAGGCGCCATACAACGGACATGAGCAGGCCCAGGGACTCACAGATCTTGGCCAGTGCAATGTGGAGTAGATGTTTATCAGCTTAGCAAAGCACAGGCAGGAGGACAGGGATTTACGCCACCTCCCCTTCTATCAGCCATGGGAGTGGACAACACAAATGAGAGAGAGCAGCACCTCCGCCCCGAGGGCAGATTGCCCAAGCATTAACCGCTCAACCGGGTCTGGGAGAGGGTCACCATTGCAACCACCCCACGTCAGGTGTGACCACATCAGCTCTCACCAGCCCAGAGGGAACAGCCCCAGACAGTGCTCAGACAGGCAGAGTCAATGCTGAGGCAGAGCTGGCACTGTAAGAGAGAGCATCTCGCAGATAAAAGCAAAACGGAGGTCCAGACCACCAAATGGGCATTAAGGATGCAGCTTTCACAAAAGTAAGGGTGTTAATTGTGGTGTCCTGGCCAAACTGTAACTTGGGCAGTTACATGTGCCCTACCCACAACTCGCTTGGCAGTTTCAACTGGACATATTCCTCACTGCTCCTCCTACATAAACCTGCTGTTTAACATTGCTGCCTTGACAATGAGTTCCACCCCAGAGTCAGCTGCATTTCACCAGCAAGTGACAGATATTACTGAAAATATGCCTAGACAAGGAAGATATACAGACATATTATATGCTGTGCCAAATTAATTCCTCACCTCAGCGACACTACACCAGGGATGAACTCGGGCCATGGTATTTGACAGTGCTTTTTGGCTTTGGGATGAAAGACACTATACAACACAGACTTTAGACATGGAAAGATATAGCAAGTCCTGTCTCATCCAGGTAACACCCACCCACATTCAGGGCAGGATTGCACCTGATAGCAAGTTTTCTTTTGTTCTGTCCAGTCTAAGTTTAAGAGTCCCAAGAAATGAGGCTGCCACATCATCCCTTGAAAGATGATTCCACAGCTGGATCCATCTGAAAGGCTGGAAATTTCCTCCGTCCCAATATTCACCCTAAATTTTGCCTGTCTCAATTCCATCCCTTACTGCCAGCAATGTACCTAGTAATGCTGCTGTTTATTATAATCAAACTCCAACCCTTCCACTTGGAGACCCAGCTGCTAACTAGCACCCCTCCATTGTCTGGGAAAAAGAAAAAGCAAAACAAACCACCACAAACATTCACAAAAAAACCCACAACTGCTCAGCAACTTCCCATGCTATCCAATATCGACAAAAGCTCCTGCCAGCAGAAACAGTGCCAGATCAATAGTGCTTCTAATTAGAACATTTAATTACTTCCATTGTTCATTCGTTCATTGCTTCCCCAACCAGATCACTAGAAAAACCAGCAACGCCCCCCTCAGTATTCCAGCCCCTTCATACTCCACCTGGATAGCGGCTCCAAGACCCCCCAGGATATGCATGATTAGTAAACAGTCTGTGTTCCCCCTTCCCAGCTCCAGCCTCCCTCCTGGTCTTGACATACGCTCCTTGCTTTAGACACTTCTCCATGGGCGCACACCTGACTGCCTCTGTCTAAGCCAGAAATGCTTTCCACAAGCACTAACTGCAACAAACAAGATTAGTCAATTACAAAGGGATGTGTCATTAAAAATGCACCCTCAGCTTTCCGGCCTTTGGGCATGTAATGAAATGGCTTGCTCTCTCCCTGTCAATATGCAGCTCCTTTCTAGACCCTGGACACAAAAAGAATCAAAGCTAAAAATACCCTCTGATTGTCGCTACCATGGCACCTGGCACATAGTGAAATGGGGGGAGGGGAGTAGTGGGGGGGTTACGAATGTGTTTTAAACCCCTACTGAAGCTTCAAAATGCTGTTTGAGCACTCCTTATTTTCCTAAAATTTCAAAAGGAGAAAAAAACCAAACAAACATTCCCTTTGTGCAGCAGAGACAGACAACTCCACCCTGTGTATTTTCCTTCCTGTCTGATGCTCACTGAGATCCCAGCACATGCCTCCTAGATCCCCCTGCTAGACAGCATACAGGGGAGGGGGAGGAGATAGGGAGAGAAGTGAGTTAAAAGAGGGCGTTGGTTTACTTTTGCAAAAGATTAAGATCACAATTGATTCAGATCTGGAATTCATTTTGTGCAAGACCTCCCTACACGCTGTGTGGTCCAAGGTTTTACCCCGTCTCCCATACCATACCCAAGCGTGTTCGTCTCTCCTACAAATTTGGGGGAACAGACCGTGAAACAGGAGCAGAGCAGCAAGAAATGGCAAAGACCTGCTGGATCATGGTAGAGTCTACTGACATCCAAGGGCAGGATACTTGCCCCGAAAATGGATGGATCGGATATTTAAAATCCAATTTAAACTGCCATCACATCTCATCTTAGCCGAAAGGCCAAGAGCCCTAGTAAAGCTGCTGACCTGATGAGATTTGTGGAGCTGACACTTTACATTCATTTGTCTTGTGTTTTTAACACATGGTGCCCTTTATCTAGGGCTCTGGATTGCCACACGGGGGACCTGGGGGTCAGTCCTGGTCCCTCATTCCCAAAGTAGGCCTAGGGACAAGAAGAGCTGCAGATGCAGCCCCAGGCATGGATAAGCCCCAGACAGAATCCAGTCTTGTCCTTCATGGTCAGAAGGCTGGTGGCCTCGAAGGGATGGGCTGTGCATTGGTGGGGGCTCAAATGGGGCAAGTGAAATAGTAGCATGAAACAGCAAAGCTAGAAGTGAACTCTCCAGAGCTCACAATTGCACTTGATCTGCCCTGGTTACAAGGCTCTGCCCACCATATCCCATCCTCTCTGGCATTAATCCAGATCACCCCATAACGTTTGCCACACTGCAGTTAATCCTCACGAGCATGTATTATCCCCACTTTATATCAAGGTGAAACTGAGGCACGAGGCGTTTACAACAAGTCAGTGTCAGAGCTAGGATTAGAGTTACTGGCTCTCAGAGCTGTGTTCAACCCACTGGCCCACATTCCCTGTCTGCTAAAGGCAAGTGTGCCTTGGCTCCTGTCCCAGCTGTACTACAGCTCAGCCTAGCGCTCGTCATAGTGCGTTCCCAGGTGCCTGGGAATGCTTCACTCCCACAGACGGGACCAGAACAACAGATGCTGGTATCATGCTCCACCCTTGCAGACGAGACACCTGCTGCCAGACACTCGGAGGTATAGCTCTCTGGCATCCCGCTCCGCTCCCAAGGGGATGCTGTGCCAAAGCAAGGAGAGGTGCAGTAGCCCAGGTGGAAGAGCCGGCTGCCGATCCCTTTTATTGTGTGTTCTCGTGTGTGCACGCTCAGGTCTCAGGCAACGCAACAGCTCCCAGCTCAGGATTTAAAGGGGCGGGTGAGTGGGGTTTTACACCATGACTGTGAAACATTGTAATGATCCCCTGCAATCACTCCCCATCACCTATAATCTGGATATAGCTACCAGCCTCCCCTGGAGTCAGCCCCAGCCCTGCCCAGCAAGGCACAGCCCTGAACAACACGGGCTGCCCAGCTATTTCCTTCCAGCGCTGAAAATGCTGTTCAGGTTTCCCCCGAAAAGTCTTACACTTCTTTTTTTCCCTCCGTGACTACAATGAAAACCCGCTGACTCAGAGACATCTGACTGCTCCGACGAGAACAATAGGCCACTCAGCCGAAGCTGTCACGTTCTCTGGGCGAGCGCATTTTTAGACGTTGTATTAGAGTAGCATATTGATAACTGTGTATGTGTGTGTTTGCATAGATGAGCATGGGGAGGCTTCCCATACGATGGGGTTGAGGAATCGTCTCTGACCCATGTCTCCTTGACTGGGGAAAGGGCTTAGATTGTAAAGTGACAGGCACTGTATAAAACCTAATATAGAGAGATAGGCCAGCTCAATTCCCATCTTGGATTTGCTATGAAACCAAAAGCCATATTACAAGTGACAGCATTTCCATCTAAGCTCTGCCCACTCCCCACACCCCAATCACTGGGGCATCCGAGACCCTCACGAGCAATGAGATATTACCACTGTACAGATGGAGAAACAGAGACACCACCTTCCAGGGAGCCTGTGGGGGAACTTGGAACTGAACCCAGCTCTCGTCCAATACCTTACCCTCAAAGCCATCCTTACTAATGTCCTAACAATTCATATTCTAGCTTGAGGAGGAGATTTCACAAGGCACAAATGGGAGTTCAGTGTCCCAGTACCCTGGGTGCATTTGAAAACCTCCTAATCGGCCAGCACACTGCAGCAACGCTAATGCAAGTCACAGCGCTTGGGAATAATAGTAGGGTGACCAGATGTCCTGATTTTATAGGGACAGTCCCAATATTTGGGGCTTTTTCTTATATAGGCACCTATTACCCCCCCATCCCCGTCTCGATTTTTCACACTTGCTATCTGGTCACCCTAAATACTAGCCAGTATTATTTTAATCCACAGAGGAGTAGAAAATGTTTGTTATTGCTACTCCGCTCACCCCGGGATATTACGGCTATTATCTCAATCAGAGAGAAATTTGAGAGGTTCAGAAGAGA
This sequence comes from Trachemys scripta elegans, assembly GCF_013100865.1. Lineage (NCBI taxonomy): Eukaryota > Metazoa > Chordata > Testudines > Emydidae > Trachemys > Trachemys scripta. Next base: position 24,875,168 of record NC_048309.1, on the reverse strand, counting down.
GAGATTTTCCTCTCCCTGGCCTGAAGGCCAGCAGAGTGGATCTGCAATGTCACCACGCAATCAAGAACGGCACTCACAGGGAGGATCATACCTCAGCCATGACTGCCAATGGATGGCAGATTCACAGACAAGCAGCACAATCCACCAGCCTCTTGAGCCACGGTGTCAAACCACAGCTTCCCCCAAGACAGATGTGCTCCTGCCACACTCCCAAGGAGTAGGAGCGCTGCTTTGCTATTTATGGTAATGGCTGATTCCGTGCTTCCATTACCACCTGAAGTTGCTGTTAAAGCACTAAACACAACACACTGGTTGTAAACAGAAAAGACAAATGCCCCCACTACCAGCAACGGCTCCAGTGGCAAGGGACACAGGGGAGGCCTGTGCTAGGTGCAAAAATAAGAGGCCTCGCTGGGGGGACATAGGGGAGATGGCATTTGTAATGCTACACACAGCTTGCATTCCGATGGGGGCTAGCATGAGAGCCAGGGCATGCATGAGAGCTTCTGCAAGTTGTGTGTGTGTGAGAGAGAGATCTTCTGCAAGCCTGTGTGTGACAGAGAGAGAGAGAGAGAGATCTTCTGCAAGTGCGCGTGTGTGTGTGCGCGCGCAAAAGGAGGGGAGAGGGAAGGGTAGCTTTGGGCGTAGGAATGTCAACAGCGAATTTGGCACCTGACATTACAATCAAGAGCTGGCACTGAGAGCCTGCAGCACAGTCCCTGTTCTTGCTGCCGGGGGCCAAAGTCGGCATCGGACAGAGTCTACAAAGCATTGGTCTCATTTGAGAGCATGGGCACTAGCACCAGGAAGTTACCTATGTAAACAAACAGGCTCCAGTGCAGTGACCACATGAGATCAAGGCCTTCCTATTCAGAGAAAGTTCCCGAGTGCTAGCTCTTTCCCATAAGCCTGCCCCGTCTCTCCTCAGCACACATTGATCAACCTTATCTAGTTTGAAAAAGACAAAGAAACACCACAGCGAGTGACTAAAACAACTCCCTGCATGCACAGTCACTCTACAGCACGCATACAGCCCAGGCAGCGAGAGGGAATGGGATCTGACAGGTACAGAGCTCTCCAGTGGGTTGCAGTGAGGCAAAACACAAAGAAATAGGTTTACGTGTTCAATCCGGCATAGAAGCATCATTTGTGTGTGTGTGTGTGTGTGTACATACACACGTGCACACACACAAAACCGTGGCTATGGACATTAACACATGCGTAACCCGGGGGCCACTCTGGACTAGAGCTCCCTTAGATAGCTGAGAAGGGTAAAGCCACCAGAGAGAAAGAGCAATCATTTAGGGCAGCCCAATGGGGCATAACTCAGACTAATACATCTCTACCCCGATATAACACGACCCGATATAACACAAATTCGGATATAACGTGGAAGAGCAGCGCTCCGGGGGGGGGGGGGGGAGGGGCTGCGTGCTCCGGCGGCTCTAAGCAAGTTCCATATAATGTGGTTTCATCTAGAACACGGTAAGATTTTTTGGCTCCTGAGGACAGCGTTATATCAGGGTAGAGGTGTAATATACTTAACACATCTCTAGCTCTTTATAGCTTTGAAGCTGAAAAAACATCAAGCAAATCTAATGTGAGAAAATTGAGGAAAAGGAATATTTATGCTGAAGATCAGGGAAAAGCATCTTGACAGCAAGATTGATTAGAGCATGGAACAATCTCTCCAAGGAAGTGGGGAAAGCCGCTCCTCTGGGGAGGTTTGAAACTAGACTGGTAAAAGGTCCAGAGAATGGACCATAAGGAGCTAGCTCCCACCAACCACTAGATGATCTAATAAAGCTTTTCCATCTCTAACTTCCATGACATATTGTATCAATTAAAGGGCACACTCAATCTGTTCTTTGCTCAGGAAAAAGCCCATAATTTCAAATATTGAGGGAAGCATTAGAAACGCAAGAGGGGAGCAATGCCATGGTGGAAATAATCCATCTTGTAAATGCACCAATGGTAAAGGAAGGGGACTCGCAAGGTCCCATACCTTTGCCCAATCTCCCATATAATCAGACAATTAAGAAAGTGTGAAGCTTTATTATACCGCCAGAGCCTACCTCTTGCCATCTGACGATATTCCAAAAATAACCGTGGAAATATGCAGGGACCCATTCCAAGTTGTTCCTGGATCCCTGCATACTCTCCTCTAATGTGTATTATCCTCCTGACATCAACACTCCTGCAATCAAACATTATTAAGGGCAAAACAGCAGCTCCAATTTCAGAGGAATTCCTGTGGTCAGATTTCCCCCCTAGAATTCCCTAATCTGAGTCTGATCCTAAATTCCTTAGGCACCCTGGCTTGTACTTTTCAGTGGGGCTCCAGAATCATATACATTTTTCACCCCCATTTGCAGTTTATTGTTTGGCTGGGGGATTTATTTAACCTCTCAGCTGCCAGAGACTGGGAAAAGTAGCCTTAACCGTTGTGGACATCCACATCAAAAAGAGCACTGGCTTCTCCAGAGTTTAGTGTAGAAGAATTGGTGCGGGTGCCTGGGGAACTCTTCTAACAAATCAACAACTGTGATCATAACAAAGCCTTAGAGAGATCAGACCCTTGAGGCCCAAATCTGCCCCATCTAAGAAGGCAAAACATACCCAACTGTTTCATTGCTGCAAGATCAAACCCCCAGTGTTTCAACTGCAAATGCACTGGGGGAGGGGAGATCATGTCTTGCTATCCCCCGATATGTGTACATACTCCCACCCCTGTACAAAGCAGTGGGAAAATAAACAGTGTTTAAAGCTCTTTGTGCACATTACAGGAAACCAATTCAGAGGCATCTAAAAAAACTACAGGTGGTGGCAGAGAGAATATTCATATCACAGCCACTGGAGGAGCAGAGATCTGGGTGTGATGGCCCAGTCTTGCTCAAGACTGGCAGATCTGCTAGTATTTCAGTGCCTTCCAGCTCTCTGAAGGGGAAGAGAGGTCAAAGTCATCTGACCTTGGCAGAGGGGAGGGGCCCTGACAGATCACCTGCTTAGTATATTAGTATATACCCAAAAAAAGCCACTCCCCATGAAAGGTCTCTCTGCCTTCCTGGCTGGCTCACCGCTCCCCTTTCCTCCCTGCTCCACTGGGTGTGTCACTAAGGAAACCAAATCAGGTAGGTTTGAGCTGGCCATGCCCAGAAACTTTCAGCACCAAGTCTTCTATGGACTGTGGTTTAGCCCACCCCAGATGGGATTATCCCTGATGCTTGTTCCTTCCCCAGTGTAGGTTCTCTCCAGCTCCTCCCTCCTAGGACAGCGCCAAACATGCACACACACACCAGCCTGCAGTTTGATCTCCACTCTGACACAGAGCAAAATGTGAGTGTGTGTGTGCGCATATGAGAGGCTTAGCGGCTACCAGAACAAACTGCGTCTCCCCTTCATTTTGTTCTCTCCCAAGTGACTTGCCCGCCACCTCCAAGCCCAGACCTGAGCGGATCCGCTCCCGGTTAGAGAATTCCCCGCGATCTGGGGGAGGGAGACGGTAGCTCTGAGAAATATGTCAGTCACCATTTCGGGGGTGGGGGAAGGCAGGGAGTCTGAGGGGACCTGAGCCTTCAAACCAGGAGATCAGGAGGGAACGCGCCGGCCGGATCTGTGCCCCCAGAAATGGACGCCCCTCAAAACCGAGATTTAGCCTGCAATAGCGAGCGGCAGGCTGGAGGGGGAAGAAAGGAACACACCCCTCTCCAGCGGCCTCTCGGAGGGGAAAAGATGGGGAATTTTGCACAGGCAACGTGCAACGGGGGTATAAATCCGATGGCGAAATCACAAGCAGGCCACCTGGACGCGGCTGCACCTAGGACATGGGGGGGGGGGCACCGAGCAGACATTGCAAGGAGAGGAGTATCGGGGGTAGCCGTGTTAGTCTGCACCTACAAAAGCCACCAGACTCCCTGTTATTTTTGCAAGGAGAGGGGATACTCGGAGGCAGACACACACCCCGCACGGCCCCCACACCCACCCCTTGGGTTTGCAAGCCAGGCCACCGAGGGGTCGCGGATCGGAACGGCTGGGGCGGCGGCTGCGATCCCAGGCGTGCAGGGCCCCGCTCACCTGGCTGGCGGATCCGGAGTCAAGCTGTGCAGGGAGCGGCTCAGCAGCGGCATCCCAGGCTCTCCGCCGGGCTACAGCGACGCAGCCGCTTCCCCGCCCTGCAGCGGGACAAATCGCTCGGCAAGCGGCAGCGGGGCGGGGAGGAATGGGAGGGGCGGGGCGGACCCGGCCCCCGTGCGGAGGGGGGACACCGCCGGCTGGGAAAGGGAAGAGGCTCCGGCAGCCCACCTAGAGCCAGGGCAGGTGTACCTCGCCCCGCCCTTCCCGCAGCCAGGTGGGGGCGGCGCTGCTTGGCTAAAGCCAGCGGGGCTGGCGGAGCCTGGGAACCCGGGCAGCTCTCCGCAGGCACCAGCGCCCCCAGGCCGCACCCGACGCCCGTCATTGGCCTGCTCCCTGGCCGCAGGCAGCCGCTAGACCTGCCCCCTCCCCATTCCAGCGCCTCTCCCGGGAGCTGTTAGGGAGGAGAGGGCTGAGCGGTCCTGGGGTAGCACCTGGGGGCCCCAGGCCGGCGGACACGTGCTGCCGACATGGAAAGACAAGATAACAAGACAGCACCTGTGCAACAGAACCAGCGGCCACCCCCCATCGGGCGTTGGGGTTTAATCCTCAGTAAATGGAGCCGCTGTCCATGGGACCTGCAATCCGCAGGCCTGTCCCCAGCGCGGCTACAGCTGGGCAAGCAGCAAAGACAAGGACAAAGGGGGGGGGGGATCCGGCTTCCACATTTTGGGTTGGGGCATTTTCACACACCTCCAGTTTTCTTTGCTTCTTGCAACCCTTCGCTGTAGTGTCTTCCCCCCGTAGGGTTTCCCGGGCAGGGAATTTCAGGCCCCTAGCCCACATCTGTGGAAAAAACGAAATGTACATGCAGGGTGAACTGAAAAGCATTTGGGTAGTTTGTGAAGATTACATCACCCAGTGAGGGAATGGAAACTTTCCATGTGCCCTCAGCACCCAATCGCCAGACTCCAACTGCATTGTCCCCCTGGATCCTCGCTACAAACAATCCAGAGGCTTAGGCATGTGGGGTGGGATATTGCCCTGCGTTTGTCCAGTGCTGGGCACAATGGGGTCCTGAGCCATGACTAGGGACACCTATATGCTGCCACAGGGCAATAACAACAGTATCGAAGTGCTGCAATGTGTTCATAGACCACTGGCAAATGGGGGGAGAGGGGGAAGGCTAACCCCACACAACAAATTCAGCCAGCCTTGTCCAACACCTGCTGTCAAGAGAGGGACATGAGATCACCTGCACCACACACAAGCTACCTTTCATTTAGGATTTGGTTCCCCGCCCCGCCCCCTCCCCCGTCTTTGTTTCTGTCAATAATCCTTTCTGGGCTTAGTTCTGCATTTCTATCCAGGACTGACTTTAAGGGCCTATTGTTCTCAGTAATCAGTTCTATCAGGATCACGTCGGATTCCAGGGAGAGCATGTTAAGTTACTGGAATTCCTTATATGGCTCTCAATGCTGTGTTTTATTATCTAGTATTGTGCCTGCCATATCTTGCTGTATTGATCCTTAGAAGATTTAAAAAGAAAACAAATGCATCTATGTAATGAGCATCTGGTAAGATGAGCTACAGGAAGGGGGAGTATCTCCAACCAGGGATAGACCTTAGCATGAAAGTGTAGCTGCCTTCCCTGTCTAACTTCAGGGTAAAGTTAGTAGGTAGCAGCTATTTTATTGCTGGTGAACACAGAGACGAATGGTCTAGCGATGGATGAAGGGAGGTAGAGGATCAGACAAAGATTAGACCCAATTGCATGTGATTTTTAAATGTATGTCCGTTTATATACAAATCCGATGTTGGCCTCAGACTCCTGACAAGTTGCCAGTGTAGCACTAGGTGTCACCAAAGGAGTGGGGCCTCATCTACACTCTATTATGAATAATAGCTACTGGGAACAGACACAGCCAGTAAGGCCCTAGCTACGTTACTGGAGTAAGCTGCACTAGCGTAAGCCCTGCTGTGGTCTCATGCAGTGTGTTTACACTAGGGCTTTGCACTGGTGTGACTTGCCTTAATGTGGACAGGGCCTACATCTGTTCCACACAGGACTATGCAGCTTGCCCCCCTGGAGCAAACATGTGCAAACCCAGAGGGAATCTGCCATTTAGCCTAACATAGTAAACAGCCATAGAACCAGCCCCTGACTTCACATTCATGGAGCCACCAGCACACGCTTGAATGAAGCAGGCTTATTTTATTGCTGTATAAAATGCCTCTCTTTATTAGTCACACTGAGGCTTTTTCTTTACAAACCACACTCCAGCAGGCAGTACCGGGAACAAAACTAAGCCACATGGTCTAGTGGTTAGAGCCAAGTTCTAGGAGCCAAGGGTCTAATTAGACAAGGGTCTAATCCCCTACTGAGCTGTTGACTCACTGTGCAAACTTGGGCAAGTCTTTGCCTCTTTGTGCCTTGGTCAACCCCAGCTGTGGAGCTGGGTAAATAGCAGAAACTTCATGGAAAGTTCAGATGCTGCATCAGAGCCAGGCTTGCGAGAGCTTTCATCTACAAATACATTTCAACTTGCTACTCAAAATTCCCCCTGCAGTCCCCATTGGATATGTCCTTCATTTCCAGCCCTAACCACTCTGGTGTAGTGTTGGTGTGCACCATTAAATAGCTGCTGTGTTTCACCCCAGGGGTGGCTGCAATTCAACAGTGAGTGAAGTGATTTGTATGTCACACTTTGCTAAGTTTGCATGAAAGAAGATACAGATTATTATTGTTGTAAGTATATGATATGGCAGCTGCATTCACTTATACTGTATTCTCATGAACTATTATTATCCTTACAATAGAATTTTTATCTGTCAGGCTCTCCAATGGGAAAAAAATATTTTTTATGGAACTGATGTATATATGCCACACGCCAGTGAAAGCTCAGGACCGGTACATGTTAGAAATGACTTTGGGATTTCAAATCAGTGTTTGGAGGAAGGTTTGGTCACTGAGCTCCTGCCAATTCCTCTTCAGGGCCACCATGTTCTTTACATTCCAAGAGGTCCTTCCTTTGCTGTTTGGCTATGTCGTGGCACTGATACTGACTCCCAGAGGTATAATGCAAGGAAGGCCAGCTACTGCTTCCACCAGTAGCAACCCCTGGGTGCATCTCCACATGGAAACCTGCCTGGTGCCAGAAGGCAAATGCTGCAGAGAGTGGCTTTTCTGTGGCTCCGCCCTCTCTCACCTCTGGCCTGGCCTAGTACTGAAGCCGTGGAGCCCCAGCCATCCATGCACTGTTAGAACAGAGGTTTCTGTAGGATCTAGGTTAAGGTGGCAGCATGCCATGAAGCAGTTTCCCTTCCCCATTGTCCTTCCCTGGTTTGTGCCCAGGGGAAGTAAGCAGGTGGACTTGTCATGACACTGTTGCATTGGCTCATTGGTATCAGCACGGACTCCTTGCATTAGCCAGGGCAAATCTGCACGTAGGTGTTTAAAACAGCACCCTGTGTGGCTGATTCACCTCCATTGAATTCAGTGTAACCCCCTTGCCTCCAGTGGAGTTACTCCTGATTTACACCAGCGTGAGAGGGGAATTGGGTTGGGGTTCTGTGAACATCCTTGTTTTCCTGACACTAGTGGTACTGTAATTATTTCCCTTTTCTCATTAAGTAGCTGTAGTCCCTAGGTGTGGACAGGTCCTGGGTTAGCAGACATCAAAGATAACTGCTTCTCTGCACAGCTGCACTGACTTTCACTCAGTTCCTTCTGACTTCTTATCATTCCTAATTTCCCCCATTAAAAACAATGAGCCCTGACGTTTACCAACAAACATTTATTAATTAGTTCTCCTGATCCCCATGTTGAGGAGGCACAGCCCAGCTGTGTAATTATTGTTATGAAGCATTCTTCAACCGAACCTAAAAAACCTCAAGGATGGGGCAGAAGTTGAACTGTGCTTTCCTTCCACTCGTTTCCAGTGTGAACGTGTGCGCAGGGCAGGAGCAAGATCCTCAGCTGCTGTAAATCAGCATTGTTCCACTGAAGTGAATTCACATCGACACCAGCTGAGAATCCAACCCCATATTTCTGTCATCATCTGTGACAATATCGGTGGGAACAATACATGCTGTGGGACTCACGCTAACTGCCTCGCTGTATTGCAGTGGGGGTGAGGGATGCTTGATACCCAGCTGAATTTGGGCCCTGAGCAGGTTGCCTCTTTTCCACCTATCTGACCAGCAGTTTCTATGCTGCAGTCCATCACCGCGGTGGACATTGATGCAGACCTTGATAGTACCACCCAGAAAGACCACAGATCCGGTTCAGTGGAGAAGGCGCTTGGCCAGGTTTGTTGCTGAGGCGCGGTACTAGTGCCCAATAGATTCTACACGTACCCTAATGCATGTATGCCCGTGACAACGGACTCAGCTCAGTCAGCGGCAGGTCTTTCCGCTGCCCCCTTGGCTGGACAAAGACGCCCCTTTTGTGACCCTCTTTCACACACTGATACCCTTCTGACATGGTTAGTTACCACCCTACCCCTTGTATCTGTTGGTTCAAACAAAACATCTCCATCCATTATCCTGTTATCCTGACCTTATCTTTAGGAGGTGTCAGTGTGTCCCTCTACCATCTTCGGGGAATGTGTTTACATATAACTTTGCATCAGGGTGTTCTTGTACTGCTCTTCTGGAATACCTAGTGCCTAGTACTTCTTAGGAGTGCCTGTGTTTTAACAACACCAGCAGCACTGTTGCCAAGTTCATGTACCAGACAGTCAACTTGTAAGCATCTCCTTTGACACAGGGCCTGACTGGTTCACAGCATAGCCTGACTTTGGTTCAGGACACGGCCTAACTTTGCGGTCCATGGTTCAGGCCTCAGACCCTACACCAGGCTCAGAGCTCCAGGCTCTCTCTCCTACACATGTAATAGTGCTGGTTGCGGGGGAAACTCACAGCTACCCCATTCCAACCTCTCCCAGCCGGAGGCGCTGTAGGGAAAGGTGTGGGAGCACTAGCTGTGGGAGAGCTCACAGCTACTGCAGTCCCAGCCCCTCCCAGCAGGAGGCGCTGTAGGGAATGGCATAATGTTGCTGGCTGTGAGGCCTCTCCCAGTTTATAGAAACCACCCAGAAAATCCAAGTGCGCCCCAATCCTTTATTTCCCAACAGCTCCCTGCCAGCAAACCCGGGTTTCTCAGAAAGGGACTCACAGAAGCTACCTATTCCCACTCCTTGCAGTGGATCAGACCAGACAGCGGCCGATAAAGCTCAGGCTTTGAGGTTTCACGTCTGTGTGTTTGCGGCAGGCGGCTATTTTGGGAACCTGAGCCTGAGCTGCCGCTAGCATCGATGCTTTGCGATAACAGCCTTTCATGCCTCTCGCTTGTTTGTGCAGGGCATGAAAAGCCTTTTTGTGCAGCTCGGTGAGCCTGCAGCCAGCTGGGAGCTGCAAGGCACAGATCCCCTTCACCGTTGGCGTGCTCCCTCCCTGGCAGTTGGGTGCTAGGCTGAGAAGCCAGGTGGCTGAGAGCTGGGAAAGATCTTTCCAGAGACATTCAGCTCGGAGAAGGAGAAACTTGGACTCTTACTCCATGCCTGCTATTAAAGGGACATTGTTGGGTTAAAAGTCGTTGTGGCCAGGCGCCACTTTCTTACATGACAGTAAATCAGGAGAAACTCCATGAACCTCAGTGTGCCAAATGGGAGATATGGGCTGTTTCTGAAAACCAGCCATCCATGTCAGTGTTTCTGACACCATTTTAGACAATTAAAATGGCAGGAAAAAATCAAAATTGAAATTTTTTTCGAACACCTCCCTCCCCCCACTACATTCTTCCTTTGCTTTGCCCATTTCCCTCTCTTTGGAGAATGCGAACAGACTGGTCAGTGTTTGTTTCTAGTCAGTTTCACCTTCCAGATGTCAATGTCTGGTTTGCAGACAGGTAGGGAATTCTTTACATCCAAACAAAACAGCTTCCATGGGAACTTCAAACTGCTTGTAATAAATACGTTGCAGTGGGGTAGGTCTAGGCTGGACATTAGGAAACACTTTTTCACTAGGAGGGTGGTGAAGCACTGCAATGGGTTACCTAGGGAGGTGGTGGAATCTCCATCCTTAGAGGTTTTTAAGGCCCAACCACTAGGCGAACTAGGCAGTCACCTAGGGTGCCAAGATTTGGGGGGCGCCAAAAAGCGGTGCCCCCCAAAATTTTTTACAGCATTTCAGCCTGCCCTCCCCCCGCCACGCTTCCCCCGAGTGTCCCCCGGCCCCCAGAAGCATCCCTGCCTCTCTCCTGCTCCTGGCACCAACTGCTGCCGCAGGGTCCTAGTGCCCCTCATCCACTAGTGGCAGGACAGCTGCCCTGACCCTGCCCTTCCCCCTCAGACCCTTCCCTTTTCCGGCGGGACCCTCCACCAGCACAGACCCCCCACACACGCAGTTACCACTCCTGCCCCACACTGGGCAAGGGTCACCCGCAGTGAGGCTACAGGGGGGGGAGGGATAGCTCAGTGGTTTGAGCATTGGCCTGCTAAACCCAGGGTTGTGAGTTCAATCCTTGAGGGGGCCACTTAGGGAACTGGGGCAAAATCAGTACTTGGTCCTGCTAGTGAAGGCAGGGGGCTGGACATGATGACCTTTCAAGGTCCCTTCCAGTTCTAGGAGATGGGATATCTCCATTAATTTATTTATTTATTTATTTATTTATTACAGTGAGGGGCAGCAGCAGGGGAGGAGGCACACATGTGATGGTAGGCCCCCCCCCCGGCACCCACCACCGGGAAGCGAGGGGGCTTCCTGGCCTTGAGAGGGGTGCTAGGAGCACGTGCAGTGACAGTGGTGCGAGGTGAGTGTACTACTGGGGTGAGGGAGATGTGGGGGGCCCCTTCTCCCAGAACTCACTGCTGCTGGCAGAGAGAGGGCTGGGGGGAGTCCTCCTCTCTGGCCCCATCCCTGGGGCAGCCTTCCTGCACCCCAAACTCATCCCCAGCTCTGCCCCACCTGAGAGCCCACACCCCCAGCCAGAGCTCTCACCCCCCACACCCCAAACCTCTCATCTCCAGCCCCAGCCAGAGCCCTCATCCCCCTGCACCCTAATCCTCTGCCAAGCCCTGAGCCTCCTCCCACACCCCAAACCCCTCATCCCCAGCCCCACCCCACAGTCCTCACCCCTCCACCGCCGCCCCCTTCCCACACACCCTCTCTGCCCCCAAACTTCCTCCCAGAGCCTGCACCCCTCACCCCCTCCTGCACCCTCACCCCTTGTCCCAGCCCAGAGCCTACACCCAAACTCCATCCCAGGGCCTGCACCCCAGACTTCCTTCCCCCACCCAAACTCCCTCCCAGAGCCTTAGGCAGGTGGGGGGCAGAGTTTGGGGGGGCGGGATATAGGCACCACCAAAATTTCTACAAACCTGCCACCTCTGCCAGTATCTGGGTTTTAAGCCCTGTTATGCCTGCAACAGGCTTAAGCCTGTGAGTGACCCCATAGCAGCTGCCTGAAGTGCTTGGGGGAATCACACATGAAAAACAAGTGTCGGATTTGTAAAAACTTTCGTCCGAGAATGCAGAAGGAGCGTGATATTTGTTTGAGGGCTCTCCTCACGGAGGCTGCGCTCTGCCCGGCGCAGGACTCTAGGCCCAGCACCTCGGCCTCGGTTTATAGTATACCCCTGGCACCGGGCTCAGTCTGGCACTGCTACCCCTCGCCAGTGCCCAAGAAGCAGTCAAAAAAGTGGGACTCCTTGGCACCAAGCAAAAAGGGTCAAGGGACATCGGACAAAGGACCTAGTTCCGGCCAACTGCCCACCCCAGAGCCGCATGGGGGTTTCTCTCCGGTTGGATCCACTAGTCTCCCCAGGGATCCACCGCTGACTCCCGGGAGTGGCACGGGATCGAAACTCACTATTGTGCGAATATGCATGTGTAGGTTGTTGAAATTTGTCATATTGATACTGTCAGTTGTTGTTGTATGACGGAGTATCCACCATTCTAATTGTATACATTTTATTAATAACAATAACTGGATATTCTAAATGGTTCAACAGTGATGGTAGCAGAGTGTATTCTCCGGCAGGTCTAACCATGCTATCAAGGTGTCGGACTGTCAGCCCAAGAGGGTTGCTTCCTCTGTGGAGGGGCGTATAATCCCTCTTTCTGAGGCTGTAAGCTAGCTAAGTAGAGGAGGTAAATGCGCCACTGACAGCCCAGCCAGCAGGTGGCTTAAAATAATGGCTAAAACAACATGGAAAACCAAGTCTCAGTTCTCTGCACGTCCCTTGATCCCCATTCAGTGATGCATTCAATTGACAAGAGGCTAAAAAGAATCTCAGGTGCCAAGTTGCCAAAAGGAAACCAGACAACTCTCTCAGTATGCACTTATAAGTGCAGAACACTGACAAGGGAGGAATCAATAAACACATCTCACGGAGGAAAAGGCAAAAACAGCCTGCGATGTGCTGGATGTTTGCGAAACACGACAAAAGACAGAGATGGAGGTCAGTTGGAGGGATGGAAGCACGGTCATTCTAGGGAAAGGAGAAGGCACGAGGACAGTTGGAGGAGTTGGATTCATCATAAACAAGGAATGGTCTTCGAAAATCGTCTCATGCCATTTGAAGTCATCACGTATCAGGGTGCTTTACCTTCGACTGAACCAAAACAGCACCCTCAAAATCATCCAGATCTACGCTCTCACAAGTGCATGTGAAAATGATGATATGGAAGAATTCTATCAGGAGCTGGAGGAAACCCTCATTCAGAGTTCCACATATACGATTGCAATGAGAGATTTTAACGCCATGGTTGGAAGAGGGAGAGAAGGCGAAAAGTTCATACGAAGGTATGGTATCGGAGAAGGAAACGCACGAGGAGAACAACTAGCTATATTGACAGAGATGAGGAGAATGTTCATTGGTAACACCTGGTTCCGAAAGAAGGCCAACAGGAGATGGACTTGGATCGCACCGAACATGAAAGACAAAGAATGAAATCGATTACTTTCTGATCGATAGACGATGCATTGTGCAGGATATTTCAGTAGTGCCGTCATTTAACATCGGTAGTGATCATCGCCTACCAATAGCCAGACTCATGTTCACTGTGAAGGTGGAGAAAAAGGCGCTGTGTATGGTGAACAGAAGGCACCAACCAGTAGCTTTTGACGAGGAAATCCTGAAGAAAAACATTTCCAGGGAAGACTGGAGCCTCCTGGATGACTGTGACGACGATTATGAGACTTCAGCAAGAGACTGGAACGGTGCGTGAAATCAGCTGAGCGTGAAAGACCAAAAAGAGCTAGTGGAAGAATCTTGGAGAATACAAAGACCTTATTGGAGAAGAGGAGGAAAATGAAAAGAAATGGCAGTGACAGGCTTGAGTACTCGCTTCTCTGCAAGCTCATACGAATGAAGCTGAAAGAAGACTTCGAGAATTTTCAAACTGAAAAGCTCCTAAAGGCTGCTGAAGATCGTAAAAGTCTCAAAAAATGCAAACGGGAACTGACATTATTTAGGTCATCATTATCGACTTTGAAGAACAAGGATGGAGAATCAGTAACCGATCGAACAGAGATGGAGGCAATCTGCAGAGATTTCTATACCCAGCTCTTTGCATCTCGTATCGACGTCCCAATGCCATCACTGCAACAAACCGATGAACACATACTCCCGGTTCTCATCAGCGAAGTCCGTCACGCAGTCCATCAAATGAAAGAGGGTAAGGCTCCAGGTAAGGACAGTCTGACAGCAGAAGTGCTTAAGGCGGGAGGTCGGAACTCTGGAAAGCTCTCGCCCAAAGGTTCAGCCGTTACCTGGAAATCCAGAAGATACCATCCAGTTGGAAAGAGTCCAATACCATCTTGCTGCATAAGAAAGGTGATCGAGAAAATCTAAAGAACTATCACCCGATCTGCCTGCTTTTGCATGTCTATAAGTTGTTCACCAAAATAATAACAAATCGACTGTCGCGAAACCTGGATGAACAGCAACCTAGAGAGCATGCCGGTTTTCGAAGAAATTACAGCACGATAGACCACCTCTTCACTCTAAACCAACTACTAGAGAGTTCGAGGGAATACAAGTTCCCTTTGTGCATTGCCTTCGTGGACTACGAGAAGGCATTTGATAGCGTGGAGACGAACGCCGTTCTTGAAGCCCTTTCAGAACAGGGCATCAGCGCAAAATATATCACATTATTAAAAGAAGCGAACTCTGGCTGCAGCACAGATATATCGCTGTTCGATACTCCCCTCCGAATCCCCATCGAGAAAGGTGTGAAACAAGGAGATACAGTTTCACCAAAATTATTCACAGCATGTCTTGAATTGGTCTTTCGACGAGCAGACCTGAAAGGTGGGATTAATATCAACGGCGAGTGGCTAAACCATCTCAGGTTTGCAGATGATATAGTGCTGATAGCTGAAAATACAGTCCAGCTTGAGAGAATGCTTAAAGAACTGAATGCGAAAAGTAGTCAAGTCAGATTAAAAATGAACCAGTCGAAAACAAAATATATGAGATCGGATGTTCTGCCAAGAATCCAAATAACTCTTGGAGGAGAGCAGATCCAAAAGGTCGACAAATACGTTTATTTGGGCCAGGAAGTCAACATGCGCCACGATCAGAAAGGCGAACTATCGCGCAGAAAAAAAGCTGGATGGTGCACATTCAACGACATCAGGGACATCCTCCAAGGAAAGATCAGCAAAACAACTCGTGCGAATCTTTTTAACTCGACCGTGCTTCCAGCGATGCTATATGGCAGTGAAACATGGTCGCTGACGAAGACTGAAGAATATCAACTGTCTGTCACACAGAGGGCAATGGAACGAACATTTTTGGGCATTTCGCTCCACGATCGCATCCCCAATGAAATAATTAGGCAGCAGTTTGGAGTCCGAGATGTTGTTGTCGAAAGCAGGCTCAGCAAAATGCGGTGGGTGGGACACGTGGCCTGACTCAGTGACAACAGATGGACTGCAGCTATATCTGAGTGGTATCCGCGAGAACTGAAACGGCCACGCGGTCGGCCTCCAAAGAGGTGGGATGATTTCTTAACAAGGAGATATGGACAAACATGGCAAAGGATGGCCAGAGCGAGAGAAGATTGGAAGACGTGTTGTGATCGGCTCAGTCTTAACTGATGAAGGACGGACATTCTACGCAGTCTACGCAGAATAAAATGTAGTAGATTCTGATATGAAAGAATGAATGAAGGAAATATACGTGACTAAAAAGGTGTATTTTTTAAAGTATTTTGAAAGTTTATAATGAGTGATGGTCTGGGGGGAGGGGAGAGAGAAGGGGGGCGCAAGGTGGAAGTTTCGCCAAGGGCGCAAAATATCCTTGCACCGCCCTGCCTGGCTGGGATATTGTAGTTGGTGTTGGTCCTGCTTTGAGCAGGGGGTTGGATTAGATGACCTCCTGAGGTCTCTTCTAACCCTAATCTTCTATGATTCTATGAACACATGAATATTGCTTGTAGACTCTGCACAACCTTGCTGCACAAAGGTTACAAAGCAAAATTTGGTTGCTAAAACCAATTAGACAGGAACTCTCTGGGCATTTGGAGTCTGATTCAAAGCCCATTGGAGTCAAAGAGCTTTGGATCAGGCCCTTCTTTTCCCCCAACTTGAGTACCTAGTTGCACTTTTGGGACAGCCAGAAGGCAGTTGCTTTCCTCACACACAGTTCACCCTGTCATTCACCACTCCCAAATGCTCCCAGCCCCCATCATCCTGCTGTGATCTCACTGGTGTCACTACAGGTAAGTCTACATGGCAAGCAGAAACCCACAGCAGTGTGGGTCTACAGACTTGGGCTTGAGCTATGGCACTTTAAATAGCCATGTAGATGGGTTGGGTTTGGGCTGGTGCTCATGCTCTGGTGGCCACCCCCCCTCTGTAGACTTCAGAGCCTGAGCTCCAGCCCAAACCTGAAGGTCTACACACTATTTTTAGCGCCAGACCCAGGCTCTGAGGCTCCCTGCTGTAGACGTACCTGAGTGAGTCACATCACCAATGGAGAATTAGGTACACAGAGGTTTTACTTTGTTTTTTTAACTTAACCTTAAGAAAAGAATCAGCCACATCCACATCTTCGCAGAGACTGGAGAGCCAGGCAGGGGAAAGGGGATCAGCCTCCCAGAGCAATGTCCTGAAGCCCTAAGAGAAGAGGAAGGTTAAAGAACAACACTTAGCGCTTTCCCTCTTCAAAGCCCTTATCAGCATTGCGGCCTCACCACATCCTTGTGAGATAGGGAGGGATTCATATCCCCATTTTGCAGATGGGGAAACTGAGGCACAAAGAAGTGACGTGACTTGCCCGAGGTCATGCACTGAGTCAGCAGTGGGATTAGAACTTTGGACTGATCCTGTTTCTTCCTATGGGAGATGGTCTCCATGTTGGGAAAGTGGGAGCTGCTTTAGGAGAACCTCTCAGGGAGGCAGGAACCTCTGACGGGTGACTAGTTGGGAGGGATCAAAGACCCATATGGAGAGTTATAAACAAAGCAACCGGCCAGAGGAAACACTTCCCTTTATTTCCTTCTCCGCTGATTCCAAAGGCAGCAAAAAAGGGACCATCAGTGTCAGAGCCCAACCACAGCTGACATACCAGTGCCCTCTCCCTGCTCCCCTGGCCCTCACACAGCACTAGGGGACCACACACTGCACAGATCCTGCCCAGCCGCTGGGCAGAAAGGTGTGGAATGGCTTGGCTCGTTCCTCTTGCTCCTAAAACGGAGTGAGTGGACCCCACCCTGGGGCTGTAGACCCCTGGCAGCTTAGTCCTTCCCCAAGCCCTAAGCTGTAATGGTGGGTCTGTGGGGGCATTAGGGCCAAGGAGAAGGAGTTCCCTCGCCATAGGAGAAGGAGTTCCCTGAGTGCCATGGGACAAGGCCCCTGGCATGGTTCTAACAAATGCAGATTAAAGGTCACGATCTGACAGCTCAATTAAACACCAGTCTGAGAATGCCATGCACTGAATTAAATCAGAGTCTGAGAACACTCCTGCCCCACACAGAGTGACAGCCGATAGCCACCCCACATTGATCTCCCCGGCCCCAAAGGACAGAGAAAGCAGGAGAGATTAGATGCGATGCATAAATCAGGAGCAGAAAGATTTCCCACTTGCCTCGTTGCCATCAAGCACCACGCAGCTAAAATCAGCCAAGTCCACTGCACACCTTGACCCAAGTCCCAGTCCCCACTCAAAAGAATCCCCCTTTGAAATGGCTGCCACGCTCCTCCGCTGTCTCGTTATGAAAGACATTCTTTAATTGAGATCCATATTTAATTCTGTCCTAAACAGGTTTGGTTTGGGACATGGGAAAGGAGTATGTTCTATTAATTACCGTATTACAGCAGAGCTGGTGACTCATGGGACTGCCACGCTAGAAAACACTATTTCTGCTCAAGAAATTGACCTTGTGCTATTTTATGCTATTTATTGGCTATTAATTATCAGTGCAAACATTCTGAGACCATAAGAACTTTTCTAACCAGAATTATAGGGGTGAAGAGGACAGCACAAGAGGGGCTTAAATGCAGCACTGCAAGTCTTCCGAAAAGCATGATTACTGGTTATTGTCTTTAAAGATCCAGCTCCTGGAGTCAGGTGGTTATGTGAGAACCTCGGCTTTCATTTTAAAAAAGAGTACGTTTCTAGCCCTTGTGGCTGCAGAGAAAAGTTTCAGAAATGTGGAGGCAAATAAAATGAACCCATCAATTCATAGACATCAAGGGCAGATGAGATCATGGTGATCATCTACTGTAACTTCCTGCTTAATTAAGTGACTCCTGCATCAAGCCCGTAACTTCTGTTGAGCAAGAGTATCTCTCAGTTTTCCACAGAGTGAGCCTCCTTTTCTTCTGATCAAGGCAGGAATAAAATAAAATTGAGCCAGACACATCAGCCAAGAGAGTGAAAGAAACAACCTTGAGTGGGGCACGTTCCAGACAGTGTTCTGAGCTGTTGGACAATGGGCTACTGTATAGAGTACAGAGAGACGGTGAAGGGCTCTCCAAGGTGAGCAGCAGAGTGATCCAAGTTTACCACCAGCAGCTGGATGGCCAAGTGAACCACACCAGCAGAGCATCGTGGTTCTCTTTATTCAGTCCCCAAAGGGGAACCCAAAGAATCATCCTCTCTTATAGGATATTACTAAGCCGATTACACCCCTGAGAGCTGAGCAGGTCATGGGGATGAGTGTGGGATAGGCAGATTAGATAGATAGGATTAGATCAGATAGAGCCAGAGAGCACTGCTATGGGTACCTGCAGGGCCGGCTCTGGCTTTTTTGCTGCCCTAGGCAAAAAAGGCACCCGCCGCCCCCGCCCCGCAGCACGGCAGGGGAGGGCGCCGAGCCCAGCCGCAGGCTGCAATCCCCAATCGGCCGGAGCGCCGGGGGAAGGGCAGTGAGCCCGCCGCGGCTCTGCTCTCCCCGGCGGCCAGAGTGCCGGGAGGAGGGCGGAGAGCCCGGCCGGGGCTTTCCGCTCTCCCCGGCGGTGAGCCCCCGGCGGCCAGAGTGCTGGGAGGAGGGCAGAGAGCCCGGCCGGGGCTCTCCGCTCTCCCCGGCGGCCGGAGCGCTTGGAGGAGGGCGGAGAGCCTGGCCGGGGCTCTCTGCTCTCCCCGGCGGCCAGAGTGCCGGGGGGAGGGCGGCGAGCCCGCCATGGCTCCGCTCTCCCCGGCGGCCAGAGCGCCGGGAGCAGGGCGGCGAGCCCGGCCGGGGCTCTCCACTCTCCCTGGCGGCCAGAGTGCCGGGGGGATGGTGGAGAGCCCCCTGCGGCCAGAGTGCCGGGGGGGAGGGCGGCAAGCCCGCCGCAGCTCTCTGCTCTCCCCGGCGGCTGGAGCACTGCGGGGAGGGCGGCGAGCCCAGTCGCGGCCCCGCTCTCAGGCCGGAACGCCCCGCCGCGCCGCCCCTTCTCCAGGCGCCACCCCAAGCACATGCCTGGAGCCGGCCCTGGGTACCCGCATGGCCCCACAGTATGCAACATTTTTATGGCTGACTTAGAACAACGCTTCCTCAGCTCTCAGCCCCTAACACCCCTACTCTACTTCTGCTACATTGATGACATCTTTATCATCTGGACCCATGGGAAGGAGACCCTTGAGGAATTCTACCAGGATTTCAACAATTTCCATCCCACCATCAACCTCAGCCTGGACTAGTGCACACAAGAGATCCACTTCCTGGACACTACAGTACAAATAAGTGATGGTCACATAAACACCACCCTATACCAGAAACCTACTGACTGCTATACTTACCTATGCCTCCAGCTTTCATCCAGACCACATCACACGATCCATTGTCTAAAGCCAAGCTCTAAGATACAACCGCATTTGCTCCAATCCCTCAGACAGAGACAAACACATACAGGATCTCTATAAAGCGTTCTTAAAACTACAATACCCACCTGCTGAAGTGAAGTGAAGAAACAGATTGACAGAGCCAGAAGGGTACCCAGAAATCACCTACTACAGGACAGGCCCAACAAAGAAAGTAACAGAACGCCACCAGCCATCACTGTCAGCCCCCAACTAAAACCTCTCCAGCGCATCATCAAGGATCTACAACCTATCCTGAAGGATGATCCCTCACTCTCACAGACCTTGGGAGACAGGCCAGTCCTTGCTTACAGACAGCCCCCCAACCTGAAGCAAATACTCACCAGCAACTACACACCACACAACAAAAACACTAATCCAGGAACCTATCCTTGCAACAAACCCTGTTGCCAACTCTGTCTACATATCTATTCAAGGGACATCATCATAGGACCCAACCACATCAGCCACACCATCAGGGGCTCGTTCACCTGCACATCTACCAATGTGATATGTGCCATCATGTGCCAGCAATGCCCCTCTGCCATGTACATTGGCCAAACCGGACAGTCTCTACACAAAGGAATACATGGACACGAATCAGACGTCAAGAATTATACCATTCAAAAACACTCAATAACAGACTTAAAAGTGGCAATTCTTCAGTAAAAAAACTTCAAAAACAGACTCCAATGAGAAACTGCAGAACTGAAATTAATTTGCAAATTGAACATCAAATTAGGCCTGAACAAAGACTGGGAGTGGATGGGTCATTACAAGAACTAAAAACTAATTTCCCCATACTAATTTTCCCCTACTGTTACTCCCACCTTCTTGTCAACTGTTCGAAATGGGCCACCCTGATTACCACTACAAAAGTGATTCTTCCCCTGTTGATAATAGCCCACTTTAATTGAATTGTCTCGTTAGAATTGGTAAGGCAACCCCCATCTTTTCATGTACTATGTATATATATCTTCTTCCTGTATTTTCCACTCCACGCATCTGATGAAGTGGGTTCTAGCCCACAAAAGCTTATGCCCAAATAAATTGGTTAGTCTCTAAGGTGCCACAAGGACTCCTTGTTCTTTTTGCTGATAACTCTGATTTCAGAGTCAGCCAACAGCCTTTCTAGGGCACATTTGCACCGCTTAAATAACCTGGGGCTCTCTCCAGATATACACCAGTTAGCAAGACAGGGGAGAGGAGGCAAAAAACAGTCATAACGGCAAGGAAGGCACTTTGTTTGGGGCAGCAATGCATGGGGGTCAGCATGGTGGGCACAGGGAGCAGCGGGCCCAGGGGATGTCGACAGCATACGTACTCTTTAGCCACTTGGCAGCTATGAACAGTCTGAGGCAAACTCCTCCCAGACTGCTGGGGTACAGGTCAGCCCATGTGGCACAGGCAAGGGGATTTCCCCATAACTGCTCTCCAATGGCCTTGATGGCACAAACGCTGAATGATTCCACTCGCTGTGCACAGTGTACCGAGTACACCATAGGCATGGTCTGTCTGCATGCTGCCCAGTGTGCCATGGCAGTACGTGCCTTCTATGCCACCCAATGCACCCAGAGCTGCTGAGCCGATCAAGCCCATTGTGCCTCCCAGCATGCCCCGTGTGCATCCGCCCCCTCTCCACAAGCCCAGGCCTGCCAGATGGAACACACCCATCACCTCACCATGGGACCGCCCAGCGGAGTATACCCCCTGCCACCAGGAGAACGTACCCACCACCTCGCCCCGCCAGCCCTGGGTCGCCCAGCAGAGCATACCCACCACCTCGCCCCGCCGGCCCGGGGTCGCCCAGCAGAGCGTACCCACCGCCTCGCCCCGCCGGCCCGGGGTCGCCCAGCAGAGCGTTCCCACCGCCTCGCCCCGTTGTCCCAGGGCTGCCTACCAGACTATGCCTGCCCAGTACATCTTTAACGTGCCCCTGATACTAAGGGCTGTCAATGGACAAAAGCAGCACAGGGGGATGCTGGCTAAATTAAATTAAATAAAATATCCCATCTCCTAGAAGTGGAAGAGACTTTGAAAGGTCATTGAGTCCAGCCCCCTGCCTTACACTACCAGGACCAAGTACTGATTTTTCCCCAGATCCCTAAATGGCCCCCTCAAGAATTGGGCTCACAATCCTGGGTTTAGTGGGCTAATGCTCAAACCACTGAGCTATCCCTCCCCCCCGTAACAGAAAAGGCCTAATCTTTCTATTCCCCTTGGAAGGACTTCTGTTGCAGCAGCTCCAGGGCTCCCCACACTAGATCAGATACTAGGGTTTCTCCCTTCAGGGCCAGCACATTTAACTAGGCTGTGCTGATGTTAGTGATGTAATTACAGGAGCACACCCAGAACCCATGTACCCACTGGGGTGGGAAACCTGCCCGTGACTCTAAGCTACTGCTTCAAATCCAGCCTGGCAGGTGGGGAGTATCCCGCACTGATCCTGTTGTCTAACATCAGGGCAGTGCCCCATGGGCTCTCAGCCCAGCTGCAAGCAGACAAGTGTCCATGTCCCAGATGGCAGAAAAGGGGGCCGGGATTGGGGCTTTGTATCATCCCCTCATAACTGAGAAGGAACGAAATTTGGTGGCAATGAATGAACAGGGGATTCTGCATTGAGGCTGCTGGACATAGACAGACCCGGTGGTTCTCTCTGACTCACTAGTTCCCAGCCTGCACCATCTATTGTCACCACACAGGGCCTGCCTCAGTCCTGGCCTAAGCTGAACAGTCAGGAAAGGGACTGCTGTTTGTCTCGCAGGCCAAAGTTTGGATCTGGATCGAACTTCCCCATGCATAGTGACCTGAATGGGGCCCATCTCTCACCAGGACTGAGGGATGCAGCCCCATTCACCAGTACAGGGGAACGCTGTACCACAGAGGGGCTATGTGCCAACCAGGGAAGGCGAAAGGTTGTGTTTCCATGGTTCACCCCAAGTGCTCCACAATATTCCTCCATTAAGTGGGTGAAATGGCAGCTGCAGTGTTATTGGGCCAGGTGAGCCTCCCTGCCTGGAAGAATCAGGGAGTGAAAGCCAACAGGGGCACAGAGGTGGCTGGATAAGGAGGTGACAGGCCCTGCCTATGAACTGAAGTGACAAGGGGTGGGGGGGGTGGGGGAATAGTTGGTTAGATCACACACATGGCTGCAGCTGCCAGCTGTGAAATTGCATCCCAGTGGAAACAAGTGTCCCCCACCTGCCCCCCGCAATTGTAAAACAATGGGTGGGAATGTGGGAGGCATTGCGAATAAAAAAGCTGACGGAGGTAAGACAAATCCCTCTGGGGAACGATCCTATTGTGTGGCGCTGTTTGCTGAGTACTGAATGTAGTAGGTCAGGGAGGGCTCTGCGCAGACAAGGGTCAAGGCAAGCAAATCCCAAACCGGCCCCAGGAGAGCATGGGGAAGAGGAGAGAATGGATGGCAGCCAGTCCATAAGGCACGCTTTGCAGCCCCGGAGCATGGGGACCCATGCCGAGTGTCTCTGCCTGCATGACCAGAACAAGCAGGGCTAGAGGACGGCTCAGCGTGGATGTTTATACGGCAATGTAAACAAAGAGCCACGTTGTCATAACTCAAGGGACTTCACTGTATCCACAAGCCAGACAGCCGTGTCCATGGTGGGGGACAGCCCCTGAATATGGGAGTGCACAAGTGATCATGCAGGTAAAGATTAATACCGAGCACTGAGGTCCTACAGAGTGATACAATATATGTGGCCATAGAGAGAGGGGCTGCATGGTGATAGCCCTGTAAGTACCAGTTTAGCAACAGAGGAATTGCCAGCCTGGATCAGATCCAAGCTCTAGCTCACCCAGGATCCTGTCTCTGACAGCAGCTAGCGCCAGCGGCTTCAGAGCAAGGCATAAGGACCCCACAGAAGGCAGATATGGGCAATCTGCCCCCCAGAGGTCTCATTCTGATCTCTATAGCTAAGATAGGCATAAGCCCTGCTGCACGAGGTGTAACTAGCAGATGCTGTAGCTAGCTTGCTCTCACAACTGCACACAGGTGCATGCACCTATCGTGCAGATCCAATCCAGACCCTTCATTCTGAATTTTTTACCCTATTTTTTTAAAATTAGCCCATCTCCTTCCTGCTTGGCCCTCCAACTCCTCTGCTGTAGGCAGGCAAGTACCACAGGGGTCACCACCTCCCCAACTCAAAGAATGTCAGCGCTACCCACCCATCAGGATGGATTCTCCTTCCCTCCTCCTCCAAAACTCCTCTTCCTCCCACTCCCAGTCCTGAGTCCTGACCCATCTGGGGCCTGATATTCTTACTGTTGTGCCTGGGCCTCATCTGAACACAGGGCCTGAAAGATCCCGACTGTGGATCCAGCCTAGCTGGGTTCCCCAGAGCTCCCCTCTCAGCAGCCTTTGGCACCAGACGCCCTGGCTGGCATGAAACCCAACGGGCACGCCGACCCATCACCCGAGTGGCCGCATGCTCCTTGGAAAAGGGAGCCCCTTGCCATCGATGTGCTGCTCGCTCACCTCTGCCAGAAGCCCGGAGATGTTAATAAGAAAAGCGCTAGCCAGTAAGGCTAGAGTCTAGTTGTCTCACCCGCCGGGCCCGACAGCAACACCCAGTGACAGGCCCGTTAACTGCCAGCCCGAACAACGCTGGAACCCGGGGCCAGGAGCCCAGCCCAACTCCATTTCAAACAGCCACCACAGGGCAGTGAGGGATTCTCTCCTGAGCCCAAGTGAATGAGGCGAGTCCGCTCCCTGGCAGACACTAGAGCAGGCGCCCATCTGTGCTTAGTCATGCACCAGCCTTCCAGCCCTACTGTCCCCCACCACCAAGTGACTTGCCTTTACCTTACAGGGGAGACTTCCCTGGGATCTGCCTTCCCCCTACGTTTTGGAGTCCTGCAGGCAGAAGCATGCTCTACTCCATGTGGTGTCAGTGCTCTCTGACCTCTCCGGCTGATGCCAGACTCAGATTCAATCCAAGGTCCTGGCCACGAGCGGGCTGGGGCCTGGCTGTCACCATCTTCCCATACGTGTCCCAATGCTGGTGATGCTGATGCGCTGGCGGCAAAGTGTGAAACTCTCCAGGAACTGCAGCAGAGGGCCCCGGCCTATGTGCTCACTGCCAGAAGGGAGACTAGCTCATGTTTGGGGCTTGGAGGGATGGTGGTGCATCTGGCAAAGGCTCCTTTCAAGCTGAGTTTGAGAAGCAAACAGCTTCTCACAGCCAGAGCCCCGGGTGGGCCTGGGTCCCAGATCTATCCAAAGCCCTTGGGGCAAGTGACTCAACAGCATTCTCTTGTGATGAACTCTTCCAGCTGGAACAAATTCTCTGCCCAGGAGGAATGCCAGCTGCAGTGTAACATCTATGCACCTTCCCTCTGTGACAGAATGTATCCGTGTCCCCATAGCCTACCCACTATTTAATAATCTTTGTATCAAGTATGCCTTGTGAGATATCATTTGAAAACCCATAATTTACTCATCATTATTGTCCTGATAAAATGTGTGTGGTAACATTGTATGAAGTTATCGTATGCCACTGTGTGGTGTTACGAACACATGTTCCAAGCTGAGATTGACAAACAGGTCCGTCTCAAACAAAGGAAAGTGTGCTCTGCTTAATTTGCATTTGAGTGGTAAACAGAGTCATCAAGCAGGAAGTGAAACAAAAGAAGTTCCAGTAGATGAGGAAAAAGCAGCAGGGAACATCCTTCCCTAGAGACTTTTTGTCTCCTGGTACCCAGCTAGAAATGCTTTTAAAGAGGGGGACTGAAACTATGAAAAGGAGGGACAAACACCCAAGAAACCTCTCCACCCCGCCCGTCGCATTCACGGCACCTGAAATGACAAGACAAAGGAAGCATTCGCTGAATTCTGGGGAGAAGGGGTTTTGACCTAAGAGGTTTGGTCAATAAGATTGCTGAGAACATATGGTGAGAAACGTTGCCTGAATCTGATGTAGTTTGTTAAGTTAGACACCAGTAGCATTTTAACTTTATTTTCTTGTATCCATTTCTGACTTTCATGCCTCATTACTTGTACTCACTTAAAAGCTCTCTCTCTCTCTCTGTGTAGTTAATAAACTTGTTTTATTGTTTTATCTAATCCAGAGCGTTTAAATGGAAGTGTCTGGGAAACTCCATTTGGGTTGGCAAGTTGTGTGCATATTATTTCTAGTAAAGTAATAATGGACTTTATATAAACTTTTATTGTCCAGGAGCGGGCTGGGCAGTACAAGACACACATCTGGGACTCGGAGTGTGTTGGGCTCACCCTGGGGTAATCTTTAAGGCGCCACGGTTTGGCTGGCTGGCTGCAGCACACACAGACATTGGCTGGGAGTGAATTGCCTGCTGGAGGCTATTTGTGAGCAGTCCAGGCTGGAAGCTACAGCAGCAAGGCATTGTAAAGGGCTCCCCAGATTACAGGGCAGAGGTGACCCAGCTATTTATTAGTCTAGATCAGTGGCTCTCAAACTTTTTTACTGGTGACCCTTTTCACCTAGCAAGCCTCTGAGTGCGAGCCCCCCTTATAAATGAAGAACACTTTTTTATATATTTAACACCATTATAAATGCTGGAGGCAAAGCGGGGTTTGGGGTGGAGGGTGGCAGCTCACAACCGCCCCCCCCCCATGTAATAACCTCGTGACCCCCTGAGGGATCCCGACCCCCGGTTTGAGAACCTCTGGTCTAGACTGTACCCTGGTATGTCACCCCCTCCCACCCCCACCTTCACTGAGGCAGCTGGAGAATTCTGTAATGCTCTTTCCTGAGGGGGAACATTCCTTCCCTGGGACGTAGGCCCTGGAGCTCGGGGACTGGGTCTCTGAGCAAATACCAACACAAGTGAAAAGAGGCAGGGTTGTGCAAGCAAATCCTATTTTGTCCTTAATTCTGCGCCACCCCCTCCCCCAATGGCTTACTATGCCCTTCGCAGCAACATCTCACATGACCTCTCCCCAGGGCAAGCAGCCACAGCAGCAGGAAATGCCCAGCGCAGAGTCTTGATCTGCGTGCAGGAGGGGCTGCTGGGGAGGTTTATATTTTCTACTGTCGAAGAACTTAAAAGAAGACGGCAGCCAATTTGCTCAGCCCAGGGGTGCTGGCGGCTCCACAAAGGAGCATCCCCTGTCATTATTTCTCATCCTGTGCAGAAGAGTTATTGGAAAACAGAGGCCCCAATCCAGCCACGTGTTGTGCACCTTCACTTCCACTGAGCCCTGCAGGAGCCAAGGGTGCTCAGTGCCCAGCAGACGCTTCCCAGAGCTCTTTAGGATTGGGCCCAGCGTTTGTAGTGGAAACAAAGCATTTCTGAGCAGTGCCCTCCAGCTGGGGTTACCAGCCTGCTGGAAAGGCGCCTCATTGATGGCAAGCTAATTAAAAGTCACAATGTGCCCCATCCCCGCAGCTGGCTTGTAACTCCAGAGACCTAGTCAGAAGCACAGGGAAGGCATTATAATGGGACAGCCTTGTGATTAAGGCCCTGGGATTCTCAGCTTTGCCACGGACTCCCAGTGTCATTTGGGGTGACACGCATGGAGCCAGGTTGTCAAAAAATGAAGCCTTCAGAGTCTGAGCATCTTATGCAGCTCTGGTCCCTTGTTTTGGGGCCTACGTGGGCACTGAGCTCTTGAAACTCTAGCCCCAGTGGTGGGTGCGGAGCTGTTTGAAAAACCACGCGCCTCATTTCAGCACTTCAGGGCTCAGTTTGTAAAACGGGGATGGCGCTTCCCTCGCTCAAAGGGGTACTGTGACCTGCTCAGATACCACGGTGATGGGCATCATGTATGAACCTGACCAGAACAGAATGGAAGTCTGGGAGAGGTCGTGGAGCTAGGGACCATGTAATGAAAGGGGTGGCTAGCATTACATGTGGTGCCAGTGAGAGCTCTAGCCAGCAGGCAGGCCCCAGATTCCTCTGCATCCAAATAGTCAGGGTATTTGGCTGCAAAGACAGACCTGTCTGAGGCACCCCCTTTAGCACAGGTGCTGGCCAGGTGCAGAACCTGGCTCCTCACTCTGCAAAGTTCCCCAGCGCTGCACCGAGCCCACCAGAGGCCACTTGCAATCACGGACCAGCTCCCCAAAGAATTCCCTGCCTCTCAGCCGCCTCTGAGTGACACGTTACAGGGGACTGAGGCACAGAGACTTAAGCCCACATCATCACAGGTGTTAAGGCTCTTAATCAATGGGAGTTAGGCACTTAAGTGCCTTTGAGGATCTGGGCTAAATGACTTGCCCAAGGTCACACAGGGAACCTGTGGCCAAGCAGGGAATTGAATCCAGGTCTGCAGCTAGTACCTTACCCACTGGACCAGCCTTCCTCTCTTCCTGGGGCAGTGTTTCACCCACAATCTCCCCTGGGAGAGCAGGGACCTCTGCCGACAGCACAATCCCCACACAGGGACAGAGCTGACCAGGGAGGGGGTTGATTCAGTGCAGCCCCCTGGCGATCTGTCTCCATGGCCCCTGTGGAGCTGTGACCACACCAGCAGCCGCACAGACCCCAGGATGCTAAACCGCACTGTTCTTCCAGGAACGAATCCCCTTTGGGGTGCAGTTAGCCACCTGCTGGCACACTGAAGTACAGCAAGACAGGACTGCTCCGTTCCTTCCCTCTGCAGACTCTGCAGCGCAGAGCCGTTCCCACGGCACAGCCCCTTCCCTGGCAAGAGGCCTCTCCAGTTAGAGACAGGAGTATTATGAACACTGAGCTGAGAGGCTGGATGCCCTGTTGTCCTGTCTAAAATCAAGGCCAGTATGTCAGTGACCCAGCCTAGGCAGGAGAACAGCAAATGCAGAAAAGAAATGATTTTCCTGTATTCAAAAACAAGGATGCAGAATATCAGAGGCACTGAAAAGACCACCCTCCCTTCCAGCCCCCCAGGATCTGGGACTCTTTTGACATGGCATCTTGTCCTCCAAGACACATTCTCAGATCATGGATCTCTGGGAGAAGCAAACAATTCCCAGTTGGCCTAGAGACAGCAGAAACCCCAGGTGAACCCCCAGGCCCTAGTTGCTGTTGGAGTTCGTGTGCCGTATGCTGTGCTTTTCATTTTCCAATCCCTCCGCAGGAGTTACAGCCTGGGCCAGGCCGCTCAACTCAAGGCTGACGTCACCCTAATGTGGCACCTGAAATCTAATCATCTTTCCCTGGGGTCTGTGCCAACTTTGTGGGCAGGTGGCAGCAAAGCTGAGGCCTTGTCAGACTTGTGACATGGGTGACACATCACCGGTGTCTAGGTGAAGAGAGAACAAATAAGGCTAATGGGCTTTTCTTGACTGTGCCCCCTGGTCCTCCAGTGTTCAGGGCCATCAGTCACCATGGCCAGGGTTTGTTCACAGCCGCTGTGGGCCCCACGGCAAATATTAATTTATTTGGGCAGAGGAGAAAGGTTAATGGCTGGTGATATGGAAAACAGCCGGCAAGTCATGTTAATGTCAAGGGCTGTGCTGTCAACAGAGCTCTGAAAGTGCTGGAACAGACTGGAAGGCTCTCCCTGACCCTCTGCAAAACATGCAGGAAACAATGACACACAAGCAATCAGTATCTCTCTCCAGCCCTCTGAAATGCAAACTCATGTACAGCAGCTACAATTACTCTGTCACTGGACCATACATGCTATTACTTTGTACTATTCATGCCATTACTTTCGACCAGACATGCTATTATTCTCTCTACTTATGCTGCCAATATCTGCTCGTAATAACCACACTCTGACTTGAGTGTCATTAGGACTCAGTTGAGTGCACTGTAGCCAGTGGTTTGACAGATATTGGGATCAAGTCCCAAGCTACTGGGGAGCCTGCCCAGGGCTGACACTGGTGAGTGGGTGTGCTGGTAGGAGTCCCTGGGGGATGTGCACTGAGAACTGCTGATGAAAATCAAGACTCAATATTTCATAGATTGGATTTTTTCCCCCTAAAAGATACATTCTAGAAGTCATTTTGGGGAAATTCTCTGGCCTGGGTTACACGGGAGGTCAGACTAGATCAGGGGTGGGCAAACTATGGCCTGGGGGCCGCCTCCAGCCCTTCAGATATTTTAATCTGGCCCTTGAACTCCTGCCCGGTAGCTGGGTCTGGGGCTTGCTCTGCTCCGGCACTGCAGCCAGAGAGCGGGGTCGGGGGCTTGCCACGCTCCATGTGTGCTGTGTCTCTGTGCAGCTCCCGGAACCAGCAGCATATCCCCCCTCTGGCTCCTACACATAGGGGAAGCCAGGGGGCTTCGCACGTTGCCCCTCCCCCAAGCACCGTCCCCACAGCTCCCATTGGCTGGGAACCACAGCCAATGGGAGCTGCAGGGGAGGCGCTTGCGGATGGTGCATCACGCACAGCCACCTGGATGCACCTCCACATAGGAGCCAGAAGGGAGACAAGTTGCTGCTTCTGGGATCTGCTTGAGGTAAGCGCCACCCAGAGCATGCACCCCTGATTCCTGACTTAAGATCCCCTGACTTAACCTATGAAGCCCCAATCTCCTGCCCCAGCTCTGATCCCTCTCCAACCCTCTGAACCCTTCGGTCCCAACCCGGAGCACTCTCCTGTACCCCCAACCCCTCATCCTCACCCCCACCCCAGAGCCTGACCCCCAGCCAGAGCCCTCACCCCTCCCGGTCCCCAACCCCCAATTTTGTGAGCATTCATGGCCCACCATACAATTTCCATACCCAGATGTGGCCCTCGGGCCAAAAAAATTTTCTGCCCCTGAACTAGATGATCATAGATTCCCTTCTGGTCTTGGAATCTATGAATATGAATTATATCAAAACAGCAAACATATAAAACAATTGCCCACTAGAACATTAGGAATCACCAGCCAGGATCAGGTCCATCTAGTCCAATATCTTGGGTCTGACAGTGCTCAGAACCAGATGCTTCAGAGAATGGGGCAAAAACTTTGCCTTAGGAAGATGTGGGATAATTTGTCCCCACAGCAGGTCTCATTCTAATATCCCAACAGTTAGAGACTGATTTAACCCATGAAGCACAAGGATTAATAGCTCTTCCAAGATGTATATTAGCATTAAGTCTTCTAACTCTGGAGAGTATTGTTACAGAATCACAGAACTGTAGGGCTGGAAGGGACCTTGAGAGGTCATCCTATCCAATCCCCTGCGTTGAAGCAGGACCAAGTAAACCTAGAGCATCCCTGATAGGTGTTTGTCTCCAGGGTCTAATTATCCTTATGGTGAGAAAGTTTTTCCTAATGTCTGACCTAAATCTCCCTTACGGCAGATTAAGCCAAATGTCTAGTTCTTTTTTAGCCTTAGGAGATGGACAACCTGCATCATTTGCCACTCAAATTGCTGTAAATATGAGATTATAATTTCTACTAAAGAAGAATGTTGGGCCCAAAATTATTACGATCCTTTAAAACCCACTGGAAACGTTTCCATGTATGGTTTATAAATATTCCACTGCAAGCCTTTGTGTAGAGAATAGGCATCTGGCCAGGACCCTTGTCTGCAGCCCGAACACTGCAGCTTTGCACTGAGGAAGGAGGCAGAAAATGACTATCCACCTCTGTCCAGGTTCCTCAGTAACAAGAGTGTGCAGCCCATGTTCAAACCAATGGTGCAAACACTATGCCCTCAAACTGCAAGGATCTATCTGCAAAGTGGGCACCAGTTCTGCTTTTCACCAGGAGAAAATAATCAGAGACTGGCTGGCCTGACAAGGCACCAAGGGGTTAAAGTAAAAGTCATGTGACACCCTGTTTACCTGGCGGAAACGTCTAAACGTTAATGATTAATAGGCAGGGGGGTGGCGGGGAAAGTGCCCTGGGAGCTGTTTGTGTGGGTGTTGTGCTGGGGAGATAATAAATCATAATTAGGCAGGGAGGACTGATAGATTAGACAGGGGAGATTCAGAACCATGCAAGGCTAAGCACCCAAATGAGCTTGGAAAGGGGACAGTGGCGGGTGCAAGGAGAAGCAGGCAGCTGCATTCACGCCTCCCCCACTTCCAACCTGCACACAAAGGCTCGATTCACCTCTCATTTCCACACAGAATCCACCAGAGTCTCTCTGGATTAGGGTTACCGTACGTCCGGTTTTTCCCGAACATGTCCAGCTTTTTGGTAATCAAACCCCCGTCCGGGGGGAATTTCCAAAAAGCCGAACATGTCTGGGAAAAATACTCCCTGGCTTACCTTAGAGCGGGCGCCAGGGGCTGCTGTGCTCCCCGACTCCTGGGCTCTGTAATCGCCGAGCTACCCGAGCGCTACCGGCTTCGGGCGACCCCCATGCCTCTGGACTCTGCGCCCCTGGCCGGGCACTTCCCTCCCAGGCTCCGGGAGCGCAGGGTCGAGAGGCATGGGGGCTGCCCGAAGCCAGTAGCGCTCGGGCAGCTCGGCGCTTACAGAGCCCAGGACTTCAGGGAGCACAGCAGGCTCCGGGGGTGCAGGGTCCGGAGGCAAGGGGGCTGCCCAAAGCCGGAGCGCTACCGGCTTCACGGTTTGCCGGGCAGCCTCCAGACCCTGCGCAACGGCTGGGCGCTTCCCCTCCCGGGCTCCAACTGCGCTGGGTAAGCGCCGGCCGGGGGCACAGGGTCTGGGGGCTGCCCGGCAAACCGTGAAGCCGGTAGCGCTTGGGCAGCCCATTTCGCATGGCTGGGAGGGAGGAGGGGGAATGCGGGGCGTTCAGGGGAGGGAGCGGAGTTAGGGCGGAGACTTTGGAGAAGGGGCGGGGAAGGGGCGGGGTTGGGGAGGGGCGGGGTTGGGAAAGGGGCGGGGCCAGGGCCCCGTGGAGTGTCCTCTTTTTTTATTTTTTAAATATGGTAACCCTGCTCTGGATTGTTCCCAGCAGGAGGTCAGAATCAGGCCCTGGTGTCTGGTGGTCACAGACTGCTGATGGAGCCTAATGAAATCAGCTGTTTTAAAAAACGGTGGCTAGGTTTCTTCCATGAAATGGGATGATCGTTACCCCTGCCTCTTCATCGGGGGTGTGGTGGGAGTGTGAATGCAGGAGCTGAAGAACCCAGCCAGAGGATGCCACTCCTCTGTATTACAGACAGTCTCGGGGGATAACACAATCAGCTGACTGTTCTGTGATTCCACACCGGGCCTTATAACACTGGGGACTTAGCACAGGAGGGGGAGGAGAAGGAGAAGCTCCGTGGTCCCTGGATGGCCTGTTTGTCTTCAGCAATCAAACCCCAGTGCTTCCAAAAAACACGTTCACATCTGCGCCACTTGGCCTGGTGCAGGAAAATCCATTTGTAATAAGCATGATTAGTCCCCACGGCTAGGCACCATTGCGGAGAAAGGCTTCATTAGGAGAAGTGGTTCTAATTGCTGCATGTGCCATGACACCGGGATGTCTGGCTCAGAGGGCCCCTGGGCTCATTGAGCTGAGGATGACAAGCTCCTTGGGTATTGGGCTTGGCTATGCTAGGGGAATTCACACCAGGGTAGCTACAGTGAGGTAACTACAGTGCACAGCCATAATGTAGACACAAAGTGGGGGTCTCTGGATCAGGTAATTTACCCAGGTATGTGACAGAAGTGCAATCCCCATCTTACTCCAGTGCGCAGTGCATCTACACCGGGGAGCTGTCCCTAGTGTAACTACATCGGGGTAGCCACGTCAGTGCAAGAAAACCCCCCGTCTTGGCCAGGCTGCTCCAGCAGGTCCAGTACTGAAATGAATGCCCAGTTAGAGGAGCGACAGGCCCAGAGCGACACAACAGTGAACGGGAGATGGAAACTGACCTGAGGATGACATGTTTTCCTACAGCTCCACCATGCTGCAGCTGGCACTGGGGGGCACTGTGTTTGCAGATGCCCTAAAGCAGGGGACAAGGGCATGCGCTAGCCAGGGTTGGGTGCTGGAATGCTCACACCTGTCTAAGGAATGGGGGTGAGGCCTTCGGAGGCAGCCATAGGGGACTAGCTCAGAGTTAAAAGGCTGATGAGATTTGTTGATGAGGTCAGTAGGGAAGCACGGGTAGGAGGCAGGAGGCAGGGGAATGTGGGAAACAGGCTGTTAATTATTGTCACA
The DNA here is from genome assembly GCF_013100865.1 of Trachemys scripta elegans. Taxonomy (NCBI): domain Eukaryota; kingdom Metazoa; phylum Chordata; order Testudines; family Emydidae; genus Trachemys; species Trachemys scripta. Next base: position 24,841,811 of record NC_048309.1, on the reverse strand, counting down.
ATTACACACATTTATCAGGTTCCCAGCAGCAGGTTATGTGGGGGCACTTTACAGGACTTAAATTGGGTTGTTAACACTTCAGATAAAACCAGCAAGTCCCGTCCCCCCTCAGTCACCTGTGTGACAGTGGTGGGAGGGAGACAGAAACAGTAAGCAAGGAAGGGGGCTGAGTAGTTAAGTGTGAGTTATGGAATAGGTGGGGTCTCTACAGAGGAGAGCTTGGTTAGGTGCTGGGTAGTATGGGTAGGTGTAGTAGGCATAGGAAGCCTTATCAGCGTCTTTTTGTTCTATGTTTGTCCAGTGCCTTGCCCAATGGGGTCCTGGTCTGTGACGGGCTTGCCAGTGCTCCTGCAATACAAATAAAAGTGATATTCCACATTAAAAATATCAGCCAGAGGCTTGAGGCTTCACAGCCTGACAAGACGACACTGGGCTGAGAACCACAAAAGGGCCCAGGATGGGATGTGCTATGACAGGGTGAATGAGAACCTCCACATACAGACTCTGGGCTGCCCAAGCAGACAGGCCGCTTTAGTCGATATTTTAGTAGCCACCTGCAAGTCAGGGCAACCCATGAGGCTGCTCTAACTTGCTCTGGCCTCAGGAAGGTGTATTACCCACCCATGGCCCCACTAAAATTTCCCTGGAGGTGTTCACAAGCCAAATACTGCAGCAATGTGCTGAGATGACTAGTCCAGCCAACTTCACTGAAGTGCTAGCAGCAGGGGAGTAAACCAACATTTGAAAACTCTCGCAGTTTTACCATTCTCAGATGCCAGTAGGATCCTGGCTCAAATAAGGACATTTTGTTTTAAATGTATGATTTGTAACTGGATATTATCCCTTTCAATCTGTCCCTCCAGTGGGGCTGGATGTTAAATAGCTCAGGGCAGTTAGTGATAGGGTATGGAGCTCACTTCTAAGGTACTGGCCTCAAGCCAGGGTAGGTGGGCAGTGACTGAACGTTGTGACTATCCCGTAGCACACATGCAATGAGTTTATTTGTTGTTTTGGGCACAGTTTTGGGCTCATGTCCATCCATTTTGTTCTCAGCACATAAGAAAAAGCAGGAACTGAGCAAAAGGCAGCCAAAAAGCTCTCCCTCTCCATCCAGCCTGCAACTCAAACTCTACCCAACCGAACCCCCAGCCTGAGAGAAGGGATAAGCCTTGCAACGTCCCCTAGGCTTAGCAAGCTAGGGCGTTCGACTGTTGTGGGATATGAATTCACCCAGGGTTCCCCATAAAGAACACCCTGTTCTGCTGTCGGCTATGGCATTGTAAATACAGGCAGGCAGTGGGTAAGTATCAGCTGGGTTTGCAACCACCGGGAATGAGCTCAGACCCTTCCCTCTAGCCCACTAACATTCAGATTTAGGGTGTGCTAGGGTTGAGCTCAGCTGCCAGGAGAGCAGGGAGGGAGGTGATTTCTAACAGAGCCAAGATCCAAACCACATTCCAAAGACCAGTGCCCTTAACCAGCACTTATCACAAGCCACAGGCCAAATTGGCATGCTGGTTACCGGTCTCAGCAGAGAGATCAAGGGTTGAAGGGACCAAGCAGGTTGAAGTGACCTCTGCCGTTAGGGATCTAGCTATCTAAGGTAGTTATATGGCCCCCATCACAATAGTATCTGAGCACCTCACCATCTTTAATGCCTTCATCCTCACACTGCTCCCAGGAGGCAGGGCAGTGCTATGATCCCCATTGTACAGATGGGGAAGTGAGTCACAGAGAGGCTAAGTGACTTGCCCAAGCTCACACCAGTAGAGAATGGCAAAGCAGGGACTAGAACCCCGTCTCCCAAGTCCTTGGCTAGTGCCCTAGCCACTGGACCATGCTTCCTCTCTGAGACAGCCCTGCCAGCTCATTGGCTGGGCAGCACATGGGGCAAGGCTGCAGTATCACCACTCATGCTGTACCTGTGCTGTGGATAAAATGGGGGCAGGCCTCAGTTTCCCAGGCTGTCACTGGGCACCATTCGCTGGCACTAAACGTACTCTGAAGAATAAAACCCAGCACGGAGAGCAGGGAGGGCGGAGCGCAAAGGTCCCTACGTCACGTTCTTGGGATCCAAACGGGAAGGGCCTGATCATCGTCTCCAGGGCAAGAGTCACAGTCACTGTCTTTCTGAGAAGGGAGGTCAGGCGTGCTGTATTCTCCATGTAACTCATGCTTAGCAAAGGCTAAACAGCAGCAGAGGGGGCTGGGGGCATGCTGCCATGAACACTGAATGGGCGCATTGGAACTGCAGGTGCTGCTTATGCAATTTGAATGAATGCAGGGTCCTGATGGGGGTGCACCAGGAAAGGTGACTCAGAAACCCCAGCTCAGCTCCCAGCCTGAAGGGAGGCAGTACAACAACTCAAATGGAAATGTCTCTCCATTGTACTATGGAGAGAAGGGATGGGGTGGGAAGAGACTGAGAAAAAGAGAGGGGAAAGGAAAGGAGGGTGGAGATGGAGCCTGGGGGGGGGGAGGGCAGCAGATCAAAAATGGAGAGAGAAAGTGAGAGAGGAAGAGTGGAGGCTAGGGAGAGAGACAAAGAGGTGGTAGTGAAGGAGCAGGACTAGAGAAAAAGATAAGGGGAGGGATACATAGAGAGATGGGCAGGAAAAGAAGAGTGTGTGATGAAGGGACAGAGAAAAGAGACTGGAAGAGGGAAGGAAGTAGCTGGAAACAGTGGGAGGACTGAAACGGCTGTAGGGCTTGGTTTAATAGTGGAGTTCATTGTGCCAGCTGAAAAGGCTTTGCCCATTAATCACTGGGCAAAATCCCCCCTTTTTAATGGCAAATCGGGCAGGCATTTCCTTTGCAAATGTGTGGCCATGGGAAGCGCAGTATTGTGGGCCTCAGATGGAAAGGGGCTGCTACCACCTGCCCCTCTCGAGGAAAAGCCATCTCTGCCTCTCACCTGCAAAATCTGTCTTACCTTCACTGTGCATCATGCATCCAGGGCACAGAATGAGGGATAGGTGCCACAATGCTACAAACACAGACACAATGCTCTGGGTGGGTACATTGCACTGCTCTACCGAAGCCAGGCTAGCTAGCATGGGGAAACTGAACCACTGCAGGGAACCTTTCACAGCAGCCCTTATCCCTGACACTGCACTCCGCTCTGGGGTAGACAGATCCCGGACAGGAACTGCCCTAATATCTCACATCTACATTCTGCCCAACCAAAAATCCTCCTGCAGTCTGCAATGGACACACTAGTGTTCCTACATGTCACAGATTAAGTCCAGAAGGGACCACTATGATCATCTAGTCTGGCCTCCTGCAGAAGACAGCCCTGAGACCCTGCCGAGTACTCTGGTGCTGAGAGGGGAGACTACATTGCATCATGGAAGATGTAGTCCAGCCAGAGAGCCTGGCCCATTGGGGAGAGTGGAGGCCTAAACTACACCTCCCAGGGAGCAATGCGTCACAATGGAGAAATGCAGGTTAATGTTGAACTGACCCAGAATGAAAATATTTTAATTTTGATTTTCCTGATGGAAAAATGGAAAGATTTTTGGTAACATTGAAATGTACCCACCATCTTTGCAGAAATGGCATTTTCTGTCACAAAGTCACTTGGATGGAAAATTGCCAGCTAGCTCTAGTCAGGGTTTGGCGTGACACTCTCAATAAGGCAACATCCCAGGGAAGGTTTGGGGAGGCAATGCCGGCTGGGTCCCAAACTTCTGCCATGAGAGAGGCTGGGGGATTAATAGTCAGTGGGACACTCACCAGTGATCCCCTAGCAAGTAGCACCAAAGCTGAGCGGACGGGAAGAGCCATTAAAAAGCTTCTCTGTGGGGGTAAGAGATTTTGGCAGGAGTCACTCACACAGACCATTCCTGCTGTCACCAGGCCTTTGCTGGTAGCTGAGGATAACCATCCTCTTTGCTCTGTGCACTGAGCAGATCCTGCTGCTGCAGGAGAAGGGAAGCAGGGCACTTGCAAGCACCTCTTCGGCTGCTGTTGAGTTAATGCTGGACTAGAATGGAGCAGACCCCTCTACTGGCCAAGCTTGTGCATCTGAGATGCTGGTTCCCTCTCCAGGCATGTGGTGGAGCAGCTGAGAGGCACTGAATGGTCCATTTTTAGAGATGATGGGGGAGTGGCTAGTGACTGGAGCAGGGGACTGGGAAACAAGATTCCTGGTTTTTTCACTAACTCAGCTGGGCCACCTGGGGCAAGTCACTTCCCAGCTCAATGCCTCAGTTTCTCCATCTGCCAAATAGGAATAATCATCCCTCCTTCCCCGAGCTTCGGAGGAATTGACTGGGAGATGAGCCCATGCAGCAAGAGCTGAATGTCAGTCTGGATGCAGAATACCCCAAAGTTTGGTCAGTCACATAATTCTGTTCAACCAGCCACTGGAATTCAGGTCAGCTGGGAGACACAGGAGTTGCAGGGGTGAGGAGATTCCCCCACCCTATATGGCACTGGAAAGTGAAACGGGACCACGGAAGAATTCCCTTGGTGCAAAAGCAGGGTAAGGTCAAGGCAGTCAGGCCTATGCTGCCCCCCTCACAAGCCCCAGGTGTGGGGGAGGGAACAGGGATGGGAAAAGGGCAGGCCCCCATGGCACAGATTCTGGGCCATGAGGCAGCCCGTAGACCCCAGGAAAGCCGCCATATGCAAAAGCAGCATTCAGCCCTGCTAAAACTTATGGTGGGGCTGCACCAGCCGACATAGAATCTAGGCAGCACCAAGAGTTTAGTGCCACCTTTGCCTCCCCCTCACTCTGCGCGTTTGGTGCTTCTTGGGAGGAGCGGAACAGAACTGGCCCCTACATTCAGAGCCTCACCCCATTGCAGGAGGTGCTAGGATCCAGGGCTGTGTGACTTTGATTTATAGCTATTCTTTAATGAATGGGAGGGAGCGGGGGAAGAAGAGCCTTAAATGCAGGGCAGTGTGGGAGTGCAAAGTACTATTTATCAGCTGTGATCCTGCAGCCCCCACACAGCCAGTTCCCTGACTCACCTTGGTGTGTGACAGCCCTGTAGGACTAGGAGCAGAAACCGCTCCAGGGGGCAGGTGGAGGCTGGAGCTGATTTCTCTATTCCCCCACCCACCCCGACTCACAGGAGAGCTTTCCCCAAGGAGCACTGGACTCCTCAGAACAGCTGCCTGTGAGAATGCACCATCCCCACCACAATAATAGAAAAGAAAACACGGACACTCAAGCTAGCAATACCCACAGCTAGCCGGCAGGGAGGGCAGCCAGCACAGACCAAATAACCTTCTTAAGGCTGCAGTAGCTTGTCCCAACCAGATCTAAAGGACCAGCTACCAGAAGAGCATACTGGGAAAGGCTCCTCTGAGAGTAAAAGCCTTGGTTCTAGGCTAGTGGCTGGCCCCTATGTGCTACTCTGCTAATGTACCCAATCTCCCTCTGCCTTCTGGGTGGATCTCTGGTGCTTTCTGGCTGGGGGGAACGGCTCCATGTCTTCTTGGTGCAGGGATGTTGTGTTGCAGGAAGGAGGATGTATGGTTGCCATGCACTGTATTCTGGCTTCTCTGAGCTGCTGCATGGTCTCTTGGGCCCAGATCCTCAAAGGTATCTCAGGGCACAAGTTTCATTGAAATCAGTGGGAGTTAGGCACCTAAATAAATAATTGTAAGGAGGCTCTGGGCCTTAGAGATTAACTTACACCCTGGCCTAGCTAGAAGCTGGGAGATGCACTGTTGGGCTGCCCCAGGCTAAGTGGCTGCAGCCCAGAGGCAGGGCCAGGGCATTGGCATTCAGTGGTCACAGCCCTTGGGTGCGGTGCCTGGGTAAGGAGCTCTGACTGCCTCTCCCAGGGCTAAGGACGTAGGCGGGAGGTACACGGAGCTAGCACCTGCTCTTTTTGAGATGGTGATGCCCTTTGTTTGCCCAATGCGATTACACTTCCATAACACTCCAGATGCTTTTTTGATAGCACTTGCTGCTTGTGCTTGAGACTGCCGCCCCCTCCTCGCAGATGGGTGTCAGCTGCAAGGACTTGAGGCCATGGCTTAGGAGGAAGCCCCAGCAGACCTGCACACCCCTTAGTGGAATCACTGTAAGCCTCAGGACGTGGGTCTGGGCTGCTTAGGAGACTGCTCATGCCATGTCTGCCCCACTGCTGGGCCCAGCACTTCTCTTCAGACGCTCTAGAGGCAGCGCCGGGATCTCCTGAGGCAGTTGCAGTCTCTTTAATAATGGCAATTAGCTCTTTTCTTCCATCCATTTCAAAGCACTTTACAAAGGAGGCCAGGGTCTTTATCCCCATCCTACACATCAGGAAACTGAGGCACATACAGGGGAGCAGGTCATCCACAGTCGCTCAGCAGGCCAGCGGCTGGGAATAGAACCCAGGTCTCCTGTATTTTAGCCCCACACTCTAGTCACGAGACTGCCTTGAATTTCCCCACCTCTCCCCATGGCATTCTCAGGAGGATCCTGCTGTGCCTTTTCTTGGCACAAGGTCTTCGGGCTCCCTTCACTCTTTTGCCTCCTTGCTGATCCCAGGCCCTATGGGAGGCAGAGCCCTCGTGGGCTGCTAGCTGTGCCCTTCCTCAGGACTAGAACTAGCTCTGACCATTGGGGAGTAGCTGTGCCTTGGGCAGCTGTGGGTGAAGAAAGCATTCCAGGCTACACTGCCAGCCTTTGCCCTCTCCCTGGCCAGCAGCCTCTCATAGCTAACACTCTCCCACTCTCAGCACGGAATTTATTATGGACAGCACCACACAGCAACTCCAGCCACTAGGGAGCAAGCATGATTAAAGGGCCTGGGAAAGCATGGTGCTCCCACAGCTGCTGGCATTTCTACAGGAAGTTGCAGGGAAATCGCTATTTATATTGCTAGCCTGGTGGTGGGTCCTCTGCTTAGTGCACTGGGCCCAGCAGAGCAGCTCTCAGGGTCTGATCTCCTACTGCTTGGCACCCTCCACGGTTGCAACAGGGGTGTGAAAATGCTGCCGGTTTGTAAGAGTGTCTTCTGCCCATCCTGTACGTGCTCAGGTGAGAGGTGCAGGGTCAGCTGTGTCACTCAGAGAATACATGCAGTCTGGGTGGGGAGATGGGGGTACAGGGTGCCTCCCTGACTGCTCTCCCGAGAAGCGTGGATAGCAGCCTCTGCCATGCGTAGTGCATGCCCTTCCTGGCTGGAGGAATGGTTGCCATGGTAGCAGTGGATGCTAGGAATGGGAGAGATGGGGGGGGAAGGCTGCATGGGGGAGGGGAGAGTCCATTGCTTTAGAGAGAAGCCCCTGTGGAAAGCTCAGAAGCAATGGCGACTCCTTACCCCTGTGGTACGGGCGTCCCAGGGCAGGCGCCTTTGGTAGCAAGAGCCTTAATCCTGTTACTCCCTGGCAGAGCCTGGTCCAGCTCTAACCACTCTGTGCAGTGGGGACGCGCTGGTTTGGATCTGAATCTGCACCTGAACACCACAGCTCAGGCCTGTCTTCCGGCCTTGTGAATCACAGCTAGAAACAATTAGTTCCTTGGCACAATCAGATGAGTCATCCCCCCTCTCTCCCCCCCCCCCCCCCCGGCTCCTCTCACTAATTGTTGCTGCAAGCAGCTGAGTGGCATAAAGAAACAGCTCTGTCTAGTGGCAGGGCACTAGGCTGCCTGCATTCAACCCCAGCCCTGTCAGCCCATAGGGATGGGGCCTCGTGTGTGTCCCCTTCAGACAGATCCCCCCCCCCCAAACATTCACCAAGGCTGGGATTCTGCCATCTGTAGACTAGTGGGCTCACTCAGTAGTATTGGGGGGGAACAACAGGCCCCCCAGTGCAGTTCATAGCCCTTGATCAGGACTCCATTTATTGTCCCACCCAAGAGACAAGGACATGGAGTGATGCTGAGGTCAGGGGTCCCTGGGGTCTGACAATCTAGGGGTTAGGGTATCCCCTCAGCCTAGGCTCACCTATAAGGCCATTGTGACAGTGTACCCCATAAGGCTTTATGGGGAGGGGGTGCTTATAAATGTGTGTATGACATAACTGGAATATGTTTTGTGCTGCCTGTGCCATGTAACATATCTCCGTAAGGGTTATGATCTACTATATCTATTCATCCTATTTGTACATATATATCATTTCCTACTCGAGCTTAAGAATATGGGCTGTATGCTTGCCTGATTTCTAAGTAAGCTGTGTGAGGCATTTGGTCAGCTTCTTTAGGAAGGAATTTGCCAGGTTAAGTACCTGATCAGGAGACACTTAGGGAACAATGCATCTTGGAATGCTCCAATCCACATGAGAAGTCTTCCTGGAGACATGCAAGATGCCATGTGGACAATGGCGTCGGCCTGCAAAGACTGAGTCATGCAGGGGCATGTGACTTGCCCAGGTGACTCCAAAACTCCATCTTGGAGCTGGGCTTTGCACAGGAGGGAGGAGGGGGGTCTCCACCCACAAGAGAGAGTCTACTTAAACCTGTGGGAGACCCCTCCAGGTTGTCTTCAGCTGGCTAAAGAAGGAGCCTCTCCACCCCCCCCCGGATACTTGAAGGAGACTGAAACAAAGGACAGTAACTACAGGGGGTGTGAGTGATTGCTGGACCCAGGCTAAAAGGAGATTAGCCTGTAAAAGGGAGCACTCTGGAACTGGTGAGGAAATTATCTGTATTCAGTTTGATTAGGCATAGATTTGCGCATTTTATTTCATTTTGCTTGGTGACTTACTTTGTTCTGTCTGTTACTACTTTGAACCACTTAAATCCTACTGTCTGTATTTAATAAAATCACTTTTTATTTAGTAATTTACTCAGAGTATGTATTAATACCTGGGGGCGCAAACAGCTGTGCATATCTCTCTATCAGTGTTATAGAGGGCGAACAATTTATGAGTTTGCCCTGCATAAGCTTTATGCAGGGTAAAACGGATTTATCTGGGTTCAGACCCCATTGGGAGTTGGGCATCTGAGTGCTAAAGACAAGCCCACTACTGCGAGCTGTTTTCAGGTAAACTTGCAGCTTTGGGACAAGTGATTCAGACCCTGGGTCTGTGTCTGGAGCCAGACAGGAGTGTCTGGCTCAGCAAGACAGGGTGCTGGAGTCCTGAGCTGGCAGGGAAAACAGGAGCAGGGGTAGTCTTTGCACATCTGGTGGCAGCTCCCAAGGGGGTTTCTGTGATCCAACCCGTCACAGCCATCCTCCACTGCACTAACTGTAGTGCAGGCTGCAGTGTTCTCCAAGCCCTTTGCTGGTCCCAGACTGCCTCATGGCACTCCCCTAGCTAGTAATCACCAGACCCACTCACCTGATGCTGGGCCTGCTACCTGCCAGCTGGGCTCCTTCCCAGCCCTTCGAGGGTCAGGCCACCCTATTACACCTCCCTTGTTCAAGCTGGACAGTTTTCTACTCTGCCTGTTGCACCATCCAAGTCAGAGCTCCTGGAGGAGAAAGTGCTACTCGCAGGAGTAAAAGAGGCAGAATCTGGCCCTCAGTTTATGTGCCTCACTGTATGGTGCCCAGTATGAGACACCTTGGGCCAGAGTTTCAAGAGTGTTCAGTGCTGGTGCTAGCCCACCGGAGGCTCTAAGCAGGAGTATTTTTGGCTCTCTCCTCCCCAGTACTCAAACAGGCAGGTTCCGATAATAAGCAAATACAGGGTCCCATGAGCTGCACAGGACCCTAAGCAATCGCTCAGTCTGTTTATGCCTAGTGCCAGCTCTGCTCAGTACCCACACCTGGGCCAGATTGTCCAAGGAGTCCGGCACCCACCATGCTGCACCCTTTGGAAAGCCTGGCCCCAACATGGCATGGAGCCCTCTTGAAAATTCCAACCCATAAGCCTGGTTTCTTGAGAACCTGCAGCTCTCAGAGACGTGATATTACTACCACCAGCAGCGTTTTCCCACTGAACCACATAAATTCCATGGCACAGAGCTAGCGTTTGACCTTATCCTAATCCTAGCTCTTCCACAATATTGTACAACTAAATCCTCTACCTTCAAACAGCAACCGTCAGTGTCAAACTCTCACACAGCCTGTAGAACTGCAAATGCAATGCTCTGCAAACCATATTTTCAGTTGGAAAACCTAGAAAGATCTTTCCAGGTCCAAATCCATAACATGTAAATGGCAGAGAGGATCAGAATTAAGCCTGTCTGTGTAATGGTCAGTAAGAGGGTGTCTTTGTGACTTGGCTGTCAGGGTTGGTATTGGAATTCTTTATGCAGCATTAGTTTGTTTTTCTGTAGATCTGATGTTTGGGTGACAGGTTAGTTATGGGAGGGATGGTATGTCTTGTTTAGGCCTGTATTTACCAACCTTTGCTATAAAGTTTTTTTTGCATGGGAATTTCCCAGCTATAAAACCCCATAAACATAAGAATCTGTGAAACTCAAACCTAGTTAGGCAGCTGGTAGCGCTGCATGGGTCTTCATGCCAAGCGCCACCCTCTGCCCCATATGGAATATCCTCTGTGACAACTCAAGAGAACAGCTCTACCTTTGGAAGGTATGCAGGTATCTAATTCAAGAGAAGGGCTCATTGGACAGGGAGTCAAGTGTGCTGGGAATTCTGTTCCTGGCTTTGTCACTGACATAGGGTGTGAGAAATATGCATAGAGCAGTGAAATGTCTGTTTCCCCTCCCACCCTTTCTGTTGTGTCTGCAGCACTTTAATGGGCAGGGCTTGCCTCTTACTCGGTGCTTGTAGGGCACCTAGCCCAATGGGGCCCTGATCTCAGCTCGAGCTTCTAGGAAGCCACTGTAATACACATACTTAATAATAAAGTCAGACTTATAACAAGGAGCCCACTGCAACCTTAACTATGGGAGAACTCAAAAATATTCACAAGGACATAAATGGGGTGGGAGTGAGGGAGGATTTCCTTCAGCTCAGTCTGAGTGGTGAAAATCAGTAGATTAAGGTGTGTGTGTGCGGGGGGGGGGGCTATGAGGTCATTGGAAGAAGGGACAGAATCCATCCCACCCCCATGTTTCTTGAACGTATGACAGCTGAGCTCAGCTCCATTCAAACGGCCTGCGGTGAAAGAATAGGCCTGACTCCCACTCATTGCAAGAGGAGCTGCCCCCACTTATACCAGGGTTACACAAGGCCCAGCTGATTTTCTGAAGAGGTCACCCAGCCCCAGCGTTAACACTTCCCACGTATGGAGCATCTCCTAGCCAGGGATCTCCAGTTGCTGAACAAACTTTGATTAATGATATCGCACGAGCGCTCTGTGAAGCAGGGAAGTGCTGTTACTGAGGAAACAAGCACAGAGAGGTTATATGATGTGCCCAAAGCCACAGTGCAGGTCAGTTGCAGAGGGGATGGAACCCCACTGTCTTTGTCTCAGGCCTCAGCTTCCTTCTCTAGCCCCTGTATAAGGCCCCTTGTATGCTGCTGCAGGAGAGGTGGTGGTGAACTGGCCTGGCAATGCCCTCTCTGCACATAGCTGGTTAATTAAAGATATGGGCTGTGTGACAGCAGCCCCATTTGCGCTGAGTACTAGTGACATTTGAGAATGAGGGATAGGCCATTCAAGGATCAGACTAGCCTTGAAATGGGATTTCCCCCTCCCCGCCCCCCGCTCTGGTCCTAGCTTTCCTCTTTAGTTTCCATTACTGGGCTCTGAAGGGACAGAAAGAGATGGTGGTTATGTTTAGGGCTGATCTCATCTCTGATATGCCAAGGGCCCAATCCTGCTCTCACTGACACTGGGGCAAACAAAAACAAAATTTGATCCCTCATAATCCACACTGTGGCAAGGAAGTAGCAGTCTGTATTATTCTGCCACCTATTCCAGTAGCAGGAAGAGGTCTCCCTGTACGGTACAGAATCAGTGAGGGACAATCCCTGCTCCAAAAAGTTTACAACCTAAATAGACAAGGCAGAGAGGCACAAGGACTCACTCACTGTCATACAGCAAGTCAATGGTAGAGCCATGACTGGAACCCAGGTGTCCTGACACACAAGTCTAGCCCTCCCCCTCCCCCACTAAAACATGCTACTTCTATACTACAGCTCTCCATAGTCCTATATGAGTGTCCTTTTGCAAAGCAAAGGCAACTGGTCCATGAGTTCTCTAAGAGTAACTGTGATCCTGGGGGTGAGTTTATTAGTTTGCTTACCATTGTGTGCCTGCTTGATTGACATTAATAATGTGGTCTGTTGTGGGGCTGTGGGCTAAGGTGACAAATCTGAGGAACTGTCCCAAATTGAAGTGTCAATAGAAGAGGTTTGGAACAAGTCAATAAACACTAATAAGTCACCAGGACCAGAAGGCATTCATCCAAGAATTCTGAAGGAACTCATATGAAATTGCAGAGTCACTAACTTTGGTACAGAGAAGGGAAATAAAAATGATTAGTGATATGGAATACTTTCCCTATGAAAAGTTTTAAAAGACTGTTCAGCTTAGAAAAGAGAGGAGTGAGAGGGGACATAATGGTCTTCAAATCATGACTGGTGTGGAGAAAATGAAGTGTTATTTACCCCTTCACGTAACACAAGAATCTGGGTGTCACCTAAGGAAATTAATAGGCAGCAGGTTTATAAAACAAACATAAGGAAGTACTTTTTCACACAACACTGTCAACCAGTGGACCTCATTGCTGGGGGATGTTGTGAAGGCCAAAAGTATAACTGCTTAAAAAAAAGAACTAGGTAAGTTCATGGAGGATGAGTCTTTCAGTGACTATTAGCCAAGATGGTCAGGGACGCAATCCCATGCTCTGGGTGTCCCTAAACCTCTGACAGAAGAGTCTTCTTTCATATGGCCTGGATAGGTGGCAAGGACTACATATTGATATCTACGTTTGATAGCCAGCACATTCACCAGCTCACTGCTGCAGCGATGTCCTTCAGCCCCCTGACAAAAGAACGAAGGGGACACTCAGATACGATGTGCTCCATTGTTTGTGCCTGGTGACCACAGCCGCATACAGGTGTTTGCCTCATTTTCCATTTAAAGAGGATTTGCCCACATCTCCCATGAAACATCCTGATGCGATTCAATTTCCGACATAAATCAAAACCTGGTGGTTCCTCGGCAGGGTCAGTGATGAGCTCTGTGTTTGGAGTGGTCAAAATGCTCCACGTGGCTCTCCATTTAGCCTTAGCATCGAAGTCGGGTGCGAGGGTCTTTATGTGGTTCCATAAACGATTGTGGGATTTTAATCTGGTCTTTGGCGGGTTTTTCAGGTCATCATGTACTGGGAGCCTCACGTTTGCAAAGATATGATTGAGAAAGCGAGATGTCTGAGCAGCTCTAATCTGTGGCAGCTGTATGTGTGATAGGACCAGGAGCCAATTGACTGAAGTCGATTTAAGCGTCCTTGACACTATGCACATAGCGTTATTGAGTTGAGTGTCAAGGAGTGTTAGTCTGACTGCTGGGAGACCACACTGGCACACAATATTCAGCTGCAGTATATGTCAAGGCAATTGTTGCGGTTCGTAAGGTCCGTGGACTGGAGCCCCATGGAGTTCTGGCCAATTTTTTATATATATATATATATAGCGCGTGACATGAGATCTGATCTTATTGCAGGTGTTAGAGGTCAAGACTCCCGTCCACTGCAACTCCACTGACAGAAGCCAGGACTGGATCACAGAATAATTGCCCTGGTCTATTCATTCCCTCTGAAGCACCTGGCACCAGCCACTGTTGGAAGACAGGATACAGGGCTAGAAGGACCATTGGTCTCACCCAGCATGGTGAATCTTACATTCTTATGAACGCCTAAATGGTTAAATCTATAGGGTTTATAATTTAATAGAATTGGTTCCCTTTCCAAGGCTTTAGTTAGGTCAGATTTCCCAAAACATATAAGATGTCATTACTACAAGGATGAGGCATATTGCCCTTTGCCCCATTGCAGCCGTGTGAATGGTTACGGTACTAATGTCCATGGGTCTATAGAACCCTTGGCAAACAAGCTTGCTGTGTATTTCACAAGGCTTAGGTTCTTACCTCTAGTGATCTGGGTTCCAACATCAGTTGGGGCATAGCTGATGTGTTTGCTGTCAATTTATACCTAGTTCTCAACCTATTTATCCTTGTAGGCTGCATATATTATCTGGGCCGCAGGTTGAGAATCACAGTGTCCCGTCGTCGTCGTCCCCCCCCCCCCCCCCACACACACACCCCTATGCCCAGAGACCCCTCCACAGAGTGGGGCCAGGAGTAGAGTGCCAGGCAGGGACCCCAAACTGGACCCTGCTGGGGGGAGCATGCAGGTGGCATCCAGGACCCTGCCTTGCAGGGCCAGGCAGCAGCTGGAGGCCCGTAGCCCTGCCACGTGGGGGCTAGAGAGCAGCCTGGACCCTGACTCTCAACTCCTGCACAACCCCAGACCCTGCCCTGCAGGACTAGGTGGCAGCTGGGACCCCAAGTCCGGACCCCAGCATAAACCCAGACCCTGTTGTGTGGCATTGGGCAGCAGCTGGGACCCCGTCCCCTGGCCCTGCTGCATGGCAGCTGGTAGCCCAACTCCTGACCCTGTCCTATGGGGCCAGGCGGCAGCCCAAAGCCCAAGCCTGCCGCGCAACAGCGGGGACCCCCGAGCAGGTAAGCCAGTCCCGGTCCATGGCCTTTAGCACACAGCTGACCTGGGCTGCATCTGTGTGCTAATTGGGCTGCATGCTGCCCACAGGCCGCAGGTTGAGAGCCACCGATTTAGACCCTATTGGATAGCTGTCTACATCTACATCTCACACCATGGCCCAAAGCAATCTGGCGTAATTGCCTGTCTGTCCAAGCTTTAGATAGGAATAGCAGGGCAGAGGAGAGATGTAGTTCAGAGCTGAGGTGTCTTGGCGGAGTTGAATGGCAAGGTCCCAGCACTAGAATATCAGGGATGAGGAGAAGGGGTCAGTTTAGGGCAGAGCTGTGTGGGAGCCTAGGACTGCATGTAGTAGTAGTATGGGGTTCTGGAGGTCAGGCTAGAGGGACAGTGACAGAAGCTTGCAGAAGAGGACAAATGCATGCAAACCCATTGCACCCCTAAGACTGCATTTGTGCACGCAAAGTGGGTAACTGAACATGCAAGAGGCGGAATGGGGTCATTGTCAGTTTGTGTACTCACTCATTTCGGAGTGCTTTCCTCTGAAAATTGGGGAGCCTGCCTCTGCTGAGCTCCAGCATGTCCTGTCCATCATTCGAACATGTGCCACACTTCAAGAGGGGTGAATAAGACAGTGCAGATGGCATGGGGAAAACTGCTAAGCACACAAGCTGGCTTTGGAGAAAGGATATTAAGCGGGATCCTCAGGAGAAGGCAGTAGAACCCAAGGTATAGGGCTCTTATGCTGATTATTTCATTC
This sequence comes from Trachemys scripta elegans, assembly GCF_013100865.1. NCBI lineage: Eukaryota > Metazoa > Chordata > Testudines > Emydidae > Trachemys > Trachemys scripta. Next base: position 24,826,563 of record NC_048309.1, on the reverse strand, counting down.
CCCCCCCCGAAAAATAGTTTTAGGACAGAGGTGAGGGATAATCATGCCTAATTCTCCACTCCTCTCCAACCTCAGACACCAGTAAGGTTTTGGTGTGTGGTGGGAATGCAGGATCAGTTTACAGGTTTTTAAACACTGGAGACTGTGCAAACTAGCACCTGACCAGGGTTGTGTTATGTACATGGCACCCTGCAGAACTAAAACCCTGAGAACCTCTGTCCCTCCAGTGGGCTTAAGTAAAGAAGATATTTCACATATTACCTGCTTTAGCTTGGGAGCTTTCAAAGCTGTCACCAAGCAAAGGCAGAGTTAGATTATAAGAGGTGCGTGACAGGCTGGAGTGAGGCAGAGGAGAAGAGATCAGAGAGAGAACACAAACTATCTGATGGCTGGTATCCCCATTATTCCTTTACAACATGTAACCAGATTATACACAAGACCATTAAGATTGCAAAGCCAAGTATTCAAAAGGTAGAAAACACCAGAATTTAGATTGCCCGTGCAACCTTAATTTGGCCCCCTTGTGCATATGCAGTATGATATAACCCTTAATTGCATGATCACATACTATTTTTTCCACAGGACCCCTGTCTCATTCACTGCACTGAATGCAGCTGCTCAGGGAATGAATCAAGTCACTTCTCTCTAGCCTGGAGTAATAGAGCCAGTCAAAAAAAAAAAGCGCCAGATTTTTTTTTCAAAGGCAAAAAAAAAAAAAAAATTCCACCAGTCTCATTCTCGGAAACAGCTGAACAGTTTTGGCATCTTCACCAGCAGTAGCTATGGTGCAAATTCTGCTGTAAACAGGATTCGTGTGCTACCTGCCAGGGGCTGCAGAAGCTTCCTAAAAGTGAGGCCTTGCCCTCATGCCACCCTTCCCCCCCCCCCCCCCCCCCCCGCCTCTTTATGGGTGGTAAAAAGTGGGGGGGGCCTGGCCCCCACTCCCCACCATCACATACCCCTGCTAAGAACAGGCCTAGACAGCACGGGAGTGCAAAAAACCAGTGTCCTGCTTGCATTACAGGCTCCACTATTTGCTGTGACACTGGTGCAATTGCCTAGGCTTTGTCTCCACTAGAGAAACTGGAGGTGCTTGCACCACTAGGTCTCCTGCACACTTAACATACCACCTGTCCACACAAGAAATTTAGCTGTGGGGAAATAATGTGGATCAGGGGCTCAGATGGGTTGTGCCCCACCAGGGATAGCAAATGGGTGTCATCAGGGGGCATAAGGTTTGGGGTGGAATCCCAGGGTCCCAAGGGGGAGAGCCCCCCCATCATAGAAGAGGTTAAGAACCACAGCTTAAGTGAAAGCTCTCGGGGGCGGGGGGAAGGCAGGGGACCAGATTCTGATCTGAATTATTTATTTAGACTTGAATCTAAAACATTCAAGAATCTCTTCCTGAGGCTCTGGGCATTTGTGCTGCCACTTCAAAACATCTCACTCCTTATTACAAGATCACAACAGCATTGCATCCTCCCTCACACACTTACCCCATGAGTCAGCAATAGCACATCAAAAAAATCTTCTCAACCCCACAAGTTTCCAGACAGACAGCCCCTGCCTCAGCCCTTCCCAACTCCCTGCTCAAGGAAGGTATGCCCTGAAGGGATCAATCCAGAGTAGCTCGACTGAAGACAATGGAATCACGTTGCACCATAGCGGACATCAGATTCTGGCCCAGATAGTCCTGAAGATGAGATAGGCAGCTTGGGTGCTGGCATGAGGTTGGGTAGATGGAAATACCTGGATGGTATTCCCAGAGGCATCATGGGTATCATTAGCATTAGCACTCGGATGGTGCTTTTCATCTTCAAAGCACTTTTTGAACATTGATTTATTACACCAAGCACAAGTGAGGAAGGGTCCTCGGCGGAGATCACAGTTCTGAAGTGACCCTGGGTTAGAGCAGCTTGTGATCCCTTTTGCAGTGGGGTACGTCATGCCCTTGACGTCACTGGCGTTATTCCAGTGTCACTGAGAATCTGGCTCCACAGCTACAGCGTTAGCTTCATTACCCCCCTTACATGCTATACATTTCATCTCTCTCTCTCTCCCAGCGCGCTCCAGTATCCCAGGCCCAACAAGATTGCAAACAACGTATTTTCACTGATCATTGGATGCCGTGCTTTCATTTCCACCAGACTCCTAGGGTATGTCTACACTGCAGTTAAACACCCAGCTGACTTGAGCCAAGAGGCTTGGGCTAAGGAGCTGTTTAATTGCGGTGTAGTTGTTCAGACTCAGGCTGCAGCCAGAGCTCTGGGACCCTCTGACCTTGCACAGTCCTAGAGCCTGGGCTCCAGCCCAAACATCTACATCACAACTAAACAACCCATAGCCTGAGCCCTGTGAGTCAGACTCAGCTGGCATGGGCCAGCCATAGATTTTTAACTGCAGTGTAGACATAATCTTAGGGTCCAATATACTGGCCGTGTCTACACTAGCCGTGTTTCCTAGGTTATGATTATATAAATTCTTTGTGACCATAGCACCCAGGAGTCCCAGACTGGGACCAGAACCCCACTGTGCTAGGTGCTGTACACAGAACAAAGACAGTCCCTGCCTCACAGACTTTATAATCTAAGTCTGTCTGAGTCAGAATGTTGTACTAAATGAGTTGCACAAGGTCATGCAGTCTGTGGAAGAGCAAGGAATTGAACGTGGGTCTCCAGCCAGCACCCTCACCACTAGACCATCTTTCACCTTATCGTCTCCTACCGGCTGCCACCACTTGTGTAACTCTGCTGTAGGAGCACAAGTGTAGGTCAACCACTATGATGGTGTTAACAGCTGACAGGTTGTTCTCCCTCAAGGTTTAGCCTATATCCCCTCTCAAGCCAGCCAGCTTGCATTAAAAGCACCACCACGCCCCAGATAAGGGGTTTTGTGTATGGACAGGACTTGAATAAGCAACAACACTGAGTAACTCAAGTTCACTTTGCAGTGAAAACAAACCCTAAGAGTAAGGTTACCATACATCTGGATTTTCCCGGCCATGTCCGGCTTTTTGGTCCTCAAATCCCTGTCTGGGAGGAATTTCCAAAAAGCAGGACATGTCCGTGAAAATAGGGAGGCATGGTAAGGGGACCGCCTCCTCCCCAGGCTCCAACTTTCTGGGGCCAGGTGGCGGCTGTTCGTTCTCCCCATCTGGGCAGCCAGACTCGGGAGCAGCCGCAGCTGCGGCTCCCACTGCCACGAGGGGAAGCGGCCAAGCATGTGGCGCTCGGCGGCTGCGGCTCTGGCGCCCGGGGCATGAACCCTCTGAGCCCGGGCCTGCTACGGGGACCCTGCAGGCGGCCCCGGAGTGGGGGCAGCGGGCCCCAGGCCCCTGTCCCGCTCGGGTCCCGCAGGGGAATGAATGGGGTTGCCGATGCCTCTGCCCCGGGGCCACCTGCGGGATTGCACCAGCTGGGCAGCAAGCCCAGACACGACTGGCCAGGGGCTGGGTGCAGCATGCACACTGCTGGGTCCCCACAGCAGGCCCGGGCTTGGAGGGTTCAGGCCCAGGCGCCAAAGCTGCAGCGCGCCACGTGCTTGGCCGCTTCCTCCCCCTGCAGCAGTGGGAGCTGCAGCAGCAGCTGCTCCTGAGTTCAGCTGCCCAGATGGGGAGAACAAACAGCCACCGCCTGGACCTGCGGGCCACCCTCTACTCTACCTCCAGGTACCGCCCGAGTCCAGCCTGGCCCTGAGTGCAGGCAGGACTCACTCACCCCAGCCCCGCGCTCCCCCTGCGTCTCCCAGGCCTCCCTCCTGCGCTTGCAGAGGGAGGAGGAATGTTGGGGGGGGGTTGGGTTTTTTTGCTCTGCTGCCAGGTTGTTTTTTTGGGGGGGGGCGCACTCTGCCCCCCGCCTCCCGATATTTGACTTGGATGATCTGGTCACCCTAGGGGGAGCTGGGTGGGGACTTTGGGGAAGGGGCGGAGTTGGGGCAGGGCCAGTGGCAGGGAAGGGGCAGAGTTGAGGCAGGGCTGGGGCCCTGTGGAGTGTCCTCTTTTTGCAGTATTGAAATATGGTAACCCTACCCAAGAGATGACCTAGGAAGATAACTGGGCATGGGGATTTGCATGGGATAAGATCTCAGGAAACAATTTAACTGGGGGGGGGGGGGGTGGGGGAGGAAGTAGGAGGAGGAATGGTACAGCAGGAGGTGTCTGGGTAGAGAGAAAGTGGCTCACTTACTCCTCTCTACCTCCCTCCCAGGAGACAGAATTTCCTGAAGTCCATAAACTGTCTAGCAAAAGCCAGGGTCAGGTGCCAGGGACCTGCTTTGCACTTCAATGAGCAGCTGTCAACGAGAGAGGATAGGAGTCTGCAGGGAAATGGATTTAAAGGGCGATTTTTGGCTGACTCCACAAAGACAGCTTGGCAAGAAGTTAAGAACAATGAAAGTGAGTCAAGTGCTTCCAAACCTCCGGGCTGGAGAACAGGAAATTGACAGATAACTAAGGCCTGTAAAAGAACAGCCACACAGCCAGAACTGTATTAAGTGAGGTGTAAAGAGGGATAATTATGCAGTTATTATATGGGATAACAAAAGGAAAACTTGGGAAGATATGCTAATGTAAATGAGATCAAAAGGCTTAAGCCTCTTGTATAGCCCTTTTCACCCATGGATCTCAAAGCACTTTACAACACAGGGACAAGCTCATTCTCTTTTACAGATGGGGAAACTGAGGCACAGAGCAAGGCTACACCAGGCTCTGCAACTGCAGGGAGATGAACATGGGCCAATCTCTAGCCTTCCCCTGTGAATCCGAACCAATGAGCATGGCTACGGGGCTTCAGTACGCAAGGATTAAGTAGTACTAGTCACAAATGCCCGAGGCTTTCCTCACTCAACAACTCTAGCTGGCATTTCTAGACCTGCTGACGGCAGCACCCACCCCCCCCCCAATGTGAGGATGGCAGAGTCTTTGAACAGACCATCCCAGCTCACAAAAGGCCTATCCACTAGTCACAGCCAAGCTAGCTTAGTCTGCATGGGCGCTATAACGGCCAATCTCATTTTGCAGGATTTAGGGCAACTGCGTCTTGAAAAACCACCTCATCAGCCTCCTCTCGACACAGGCCTGAGTAGGCCCAACACCTCCTGCAGCTCACATAGGAAGTGCGGCTGCTGCACCATGCCATAGCGGGGGTCTGCTGACACCCCCACTTGTGGGGAGAGTGCAGGGCTGGGCCATCACCTTCTGATTGTCCCATCTGGGGCAGCTAACGCCAGAAGGGGTGCTACCAAGAGAGCACACAGGGAGTACAATTGTGTCTGGCCAGGTGTGAGCACCACACATGAAGGGGGATGTTAGAGAGGTGTTACTCTCAAGTCAAAGATTTTAAGGGCAGAAGGAGCCAACATTTAAATACATCTCCTTGGAGAGAAAGCACTTACCTGGGATTTTAATCCAGGATCTCATACGTCTGTATAGTAGTAACAAGTCACCCCACAGCTTGCCTCTTGTCTTACACAGGAGGGAGGGTCCCAGACTACTCTACTCACCACTGGGTGGCACCTCCTTCTGGCAATTCTGGGGAAAAGCACCCCGTTTCTTTTCTGTCCCCATTCCAACTCTCCTCCCACTCACAAAGTCACAGTACAGCTTTTCCCTTCCTGGAGAACCTTTCACTTATTTAATAAGCATTTAAGCAGCACCAGCAGCCTCAGGCAGGCTCACGCATGCCACCCTATGTCATTCCCCCAGTTACTCTCAGGCAGTCTTCCCCTTCACTGCCCCAAGCAACAGCACTCAGCAGCAGCTTGCAGGGGGACCCAGGCCCACCCTCTACTCTGGGTTCCAATCCAGGGCCCTAGGGTCAGGGCCGGCTCTAACTTTTTTGCTGACCCAAGCAAATAAATAAATAAATAAATAAATAAATACAAGAGAGAGCACCGCCCGCCAACTCCCCCCCGCTGAGCACCGCGCCATCGAAACAACCATAAAAAAAACCTGAGAGAACCCCCCCGCAAGATTAGCTGCCCCTTACCAGGTGCCGCCCCAAGCACGTGCTTGGTCAGCTGGTGCCTGGAGCCAGCCCTGCCTAGAGTGAGCAGGTAAAATCTAGGTCTGGGTCTTCACCAACCCTACTGCTCTCTTCCCTCCCCTACTTCCTACCATGCTTTAAGAGTCTCCTTCAGCCTTCCCAGTCAGACCCCTCTCTCTTGGGATTACTAGGTAAACCCTCCTCCCTGGGTTCCTTCTCCTTTACCTCAGGAAGAGAGAGACTGCAAGTTTTAACACTTCCCTGTGTGGGCCTCCTAACTTTATAGCTGACCTGTTCTTCATAGGTGAGCTTCTCTCTAATGAGCATCCTCCCAGTTTGCAGCTTAATTGGCTGATTGGGCCCACCTGGCCTAATTCAACTTTCTCAGGGCCTGTGTGGGGAATAAAGCCACCACAGGGAGCATATAAATTAGTCCAGGGGGCTAGCTACAAAATGGAACAGTGTCATTGATTTTGCAAGTGCTGCTAGGGTGCATACCCATTCTCTTATATACAAGACAGACTCCTGCTCCCACCCCAAGACAGCACATGCTTTAGTGGGTTTTGAATGGAATCTGGACACCCAGCATTGGCAGCAGATTCTCCTTTTCAGCACCAGCGCAAGAATCTGAACAGCAACCTTCCCCCCACAAAGCCAGAAACAGCCCCCTAAGCCAATGGCTGCCATGTGACTTTTTTTTCCCTGTCAGGAATTTGTAAATTCCTACTTTTTACCATCACTTCCTGTAAACTCTATTTTTTTCCCCCACATACTCATTCAATTCATCATGACCCATCCCAACTCTGCATGGCATCTGACCATCACAGGGCTGTGGCAGACCAATCCATTGGTTTAGTTCTTGTGTGTGGTTTTTAGCCTGGCTTCCACGGTTTACTAAAGAAACAGAGTGCGGTATGATGTAGCGAGTGGAGGGCATAGGCCTGGGGAAAGGCCAGATGGATTGCAAATTGTGGCTCAGGCATTTAAAATTGTTGATGGTTAATAATTGATAATTAATAATTTTCCAATAATCAATAACTAAATAATTGATACAAATGTTCACTGTGATTATATATTTAGTGAGAGGAGTTCTCTCGAGTCTGGATTAATTCAATAATAATAAACCTTGGCTAAGTCAGCTTTGATTGGATTTATTGATTTAACAGTTAGTAAAGACAGCATATACGCAGAGAGACATAGAGTTACCAGCAGCTGTGAAAGACCTTTCCCTGTAGTTCGCTGACAGCCTGAGTGGTTAGTCATAGTTTATTCCTTTTTTGGCGGTAATGTTATTCGTTATCCCTCTTGCACACATTTAGTAGTTAATATTACTAAAATATCTGTTGCAGCAATTTGTAAAGATTATCGATTAGGTCCTTTCTTTAGCCTGTTTAAAGTGTCAACAAAATAAATAACCTTCCCAGACCTCTGAGAAGTCTCAGGGTTTGGGTCCAACTTGAAATCTGGTTGAAGCTTCAGGCTGAGTCTTACAGATTCATAGATTTTAAAGGCCAGAAGGGACCATCATGAACCTCTATTCTGACCTCCTGCGGTATTGCCAACCTCATGGGATTGGTTTAAAAGTCATGCGGGTTTTTAAAAAATAAACATTAGGTTCTTTTTATTTCCCTGGCTGGTCTTTGAGCCTTTATGCTGTACTCACGTCATGTTTTCAAGTTTTTCTCTACCATGAGAGCTAGAAACTTGAACTTTGGAAAGAAAAGAAAGAAAGAAAGAAAGAAAGAGCTGAGATTCTCATATAATCTCTTCAAACCAGCTTTAAGAAACATACAAGATTTCCCCCATTGGCACCACTGCTCGGGCACCACACAGCCATAGAATTACAGCCACTTACGTTACTGACCCACTTTACCCATCTGTAATGTTGAGTGAGGTGCAGCAATGATCCACCTGTCGGTGGACGGACAGCAGGATTTGACACTCCCGCTTCCCATGTTCATCAAATTCTTCAGATAAGCACTTTGAGGTGGGACAGTTTGTCAAGATAGGTTTCAGAGTAGCAGCCGTGTTAGTCTGTATTCGCAAAAAGAATAGGAGTACTTGTGGCACCTTAGAGACTAACAGATTTATTAGAGCATAAGGTTTCGTGGACTACAGCCCACGAAAGCTTATGCTCTAATAAATTTGTTAGTCTCTAAGGTGCCACAAGTACTCCTGTTCTTTTTGTCAAGATAGGTAGGGCAAGCTTTAAAACTAAGTTCTTTTGGCAGTGTTCCATCAATCTAAATAACAGATCAGAATTTGCCCCTAATTACCTCCATTAGGGATGACTGTGAATTTCTCAGTCAATCACGAGGTAGTTCTATGGAGTGTGAGGAGTCGCTCCTTTGTCAAGAGCACTGTGGGCACCAAGGGACCTGAACAGACAGCCCAAAGATTGCTGTCTTTGCTTTGCTTTCTTGGGGCCCGCCGAGCTCATGGCAAAATGGTGCATCTCGCCCCTCTGCTGGGAGGGACTATTACAAAGGATGGATGCGGAGTGCAGTTTGCATGGAGAGCTGTAGTGTGAGCATTGGGCTGGCAACTAGGGACTCTTATGTTCTAATCTTGGCTCAGATCAGTGGCCCTGGAGAAACACCCTCCCCTTTCTATGCCTCACTTTCCCTTTACATCACACTTCCCAGGAGGGGTGTTAGGTGATATTCAAAAGCCACTTTTTAAGTGAAAATGTTCCTTAAAGGTGTTACTAACCCTTGGCCCCTCTTCTTTGACTGACAACCAGCTTGTTTTTTGGGAGGTGGTAGAAGAGTGACTTACCAGCCCCTGGGAAAGGTGTGGGGTAGCAGGTCTCCTCCCATGGTGCCTCCTGCCACTCTGGCTCTGCAATGGTCCCTTGAAAGTCTCACACCTTGCGGGGTATCAATGTCCATAGAGTGTCCGACACAACTCTAATTATCAACGCGGCATACCGGATTCCTCTGGGCTCCCACTCTTCTCTCAGAACAGCTGGTTCCCAGGCTTCCCTTCTGGCGTCCTCCAGCACACCAGAAAACTCCAGACAAACCAAACCCAACTAAACAACCTCTGCCCATCCAGGCTTGAGCCTTTTGTCCCACCAGGTTCTCCCTGGTCCTGTTGAGATGGGACCCCAACCCCAGGGCTACCTCCCTGCAGCCTTGCCCCTTTCCACCAGGGCAGGCTAGCTTCTCTCCTGCAGCTTCCTTGGGGGTCCTTTCCCAGCATGAGGACACTCTAATCCTCTCCCTCCTGGGTCTCCCTGGCTGGCTCCCTCTCCTGGATCTACCTTGTAGCTGTCACTTTCTTCTGTTATCAAGACAACCCAGCTGGGTCTGACAACAAATCATGCCTGACACCCTCCAGGTGCAGCCAGGTGGGATAACTGAGCTCCTCACCTTCTGTTAACCCTTTGTGCACCTATGTGGGGTTCATGCCCCATCACAGAGATGGACATTTGTCCACTAGTAATGGGCTGGGATCCCCATCCTGGCCATCTGACATTGTTAGACAGGACTGAGTTTCAGTCCTTGCTAGCACAGGCCAGACAGAGCTGGTTCTAGGGGTGGGCGAGTAGGGCGGTTATCCCAGGTGGCAACTTCCAAATGGAACATACCAGGTTCACTTGACCTTTTTTTTTTTTTTTTTTTTTCCTCCACTCTGATTGGCCAGCTGTGGGGTTTGGTTTTGTTGGTTTTGGAATTTTTTGCATGGCTGCTCCAGGAGCGGGTGGGCTACGAACATCTTCCACCCTGTCCGGCAAAATGGCTCGGGCTGCTCTTGGAATCAGCATTGAACCTAGCAGCAAGAGTCTCTCTGGCTAATCTTAAACGGTGTCCCCAGTAGCAAATACTGGACTCTGATCACGGAGGAACTGAAGAATGGCATGCCATGTGATGCGCTATAGAGTCCCCATATAGAAGTGGCAGAGAAGAGGTTAATTTTAACTTAATCCCAGTCTCTAAGTATCTACATGGAGAAGAGATTTCCAATGGTAGACAGCTCTTCAGTCTAGCAGAAAAAGGCATGGTGAGATCCAGTGTTGGAACCTGAAGCTAGACAAATTCAAACTGGAAATAAAGCTCACATTTTCCATGAGGAGGTTAATTAATCATTAAAACGACTTACCGAGGGTCATGATGGATTCTCCATCACTGGCAATCTTTAAATGAAGACTGGATGTCTTTCTGAAAGGTAATTAATGGTGAGATATTTTGAAGGGATATTAAACCTTGTGCTTCAGGGCTTAAACCAGTCCCAGAGATCAGGATGAAACCGTCATGGGGCAAATTATCCTACATCCATCTACTGTGGGGTTCTTGCCTCCTCTGAAGCATCAGCTGCTGCCAATGTGAGAGCCTAGAGACTGGCCTATATGGCTCAGAGGGTCTGATCCAGGCTGGCAATTCCTATGTTCCTAGGAGCTGCTCTAGTTCAAAGAGAATTTAGGATTTGCTGCAGGAATCACCGGGGGAGGTTCTCTGACCTGTGTGCTGCAGGAGCTCAGACCAGAGGATCATAAGGGTGCTTTCTGGCCTTAAAACCTACCAACTGTCTCCCTCTAGCCAGGGAAAGGAGTACAGCTGCTTAGCCCGAGTGCAGTGATTTGCAAGGAAGCTGGACTGGGCTAGTGAACGGGAGTGAATTCCCTCCCTCTGAAAGGGACGTGCAGGGGGCAGCTTGGAGCTGAATCTGATGGGGAGGGTCAGGAGCTGAGGGGAGCAAGCAAGCCCCATGTCAGTGCTCAGCCAAAGCAAAGGGGAGCCCTGTTGTATCTGTGCTTGGCCCAGGACAAAAGTGTGGGAAATTCCCCACAGTGCTGAGATCCCTCCTCTGCTCCATCAGACTATCCGGGCTTTGACACGATGCCAGAGCTGGTTTAGATCCACTGCGAGAAGGGAGATGTGTATATGTGTGGCTACTCGGTGGTGATGATTACAGGCACAAGGGAGTAGCTTTCCCACTCAAGAGGCCTTCTGGAAAAGGCAGCAAGGTTAAAACAACTCTCCATCTTCATGTCCCCAGCTGCTCAGCAGTACAACTCTGTAACCCCTGCCTGGGCGGCTGGCAGGCAATTTTCAACACAGCTCCATTAATCTGCAAGTAGCAGGTAGCGCCGCACAGAAGTACCAGCACTTCACAGAGAACAGCCACCTAAAAAACAGAGAGGGAGAGGGAGCGGGAGCGAGCTAATCATTGCCACATTCATCATCCATTGGATTCCAGCCCTCGGCACAAGAAGGCCTGATCTCCAGCGTTTCCGCCATGGGCTATAATTAGCAAGCGGAGGCAGCAGGCCGTGACTTTCACAAGCCCCGTTTGCACTGTACTCCAGTCTTGTTCTTCATGTCGCTGACGTCAGTCCAGGGGAAGAGTGTCAAGCACACAACTCCACTGCACACAAGTCATTTTGTTTCTTAGACAGAAGGTGGATTGGGTAGCTCTGGTGCTGATGGGAAGTGCTGTTTGCTACAGGGATGTTAAAGTGCAGTAACCCAGGTGTCGTGCCACATGATCGGGGGCCTTTTGGGGTGACTGATGACCAGTGCCATCCCAAGAAGCGATCCGATTAAATTTCAGGACAAAATGTAATGCTGGTTATAGTCACTTTCCTTATTGATTTTGTCATTCCAGGGCTGAAGGAAACATGTCACAGTATCCAGAGCATGGACAGGATACTGCAAAAAGAGAGTGGGGTACGGTTCTGCCATGAAAAGCGGTTGTGTATAAATGGCAACGTCTTGCCCTACAAGTTCTATGTCACTGCGTCTACTCCCATTAGCTCGACAAAGCCAGCACAGTGATGGGAGAGTCAGCGGGATGCTGCTCCTCCTTGTGTAGCATCAGCCAAAATGTTTCCAAAATTCCAGTCCTCTGCAAGCCCACTGATGGCAAAGCAGTTTACAGGTGTCAGTGAGGGCACAATTTGAGCTACAGAGACATTACCTCTGGGGAAGGAGGCATGAGGAAGAACAAGTTGGCTTGACTTTCCCCTTTGCGGAAGAAGACACTTAGACAAAACACATTGTGACTTGTCATTGGGGCCATTTGATGTGGAATCAGTGAGACATAAGCTGATGCTGTTTTTACAATCACTGGCAGGAATAAAACCAGGAAGCCTTCATTAGATATATTACAGTAGCACTGAAAGGCCCCAAACAAAGATTGCAACCCCATTGTGCTAGGTGCTGTACAAACACATAATGAGAGTGTCTCTGCCACAAAGAGTTTACAATCTACAGAGACAAGACAGACAGGAAGGATTGTCTTTGTTCTACAGAGGGTAACTGAGCACAGAGAGATGAAGGGACTGGATTAAGGTCACACAACAAGTCTCTGGGACACCTGGCATTGGTCGCTGTCGGTAGACAGGCTACTGGGCTGGATGGACCTTTGGTCTGACCCAATATGGCCATTCTTATGTTCTTAAGTCTGTAGCAGAGCTGGGAGCTGACCCAAGCTTTGCTGACTCAGGCCTTGGCTACACTTGCAGCTGTACAGTGCTGTGAGGTAAACCTGTCTTCGTACAGCTGAGTAGGGAAAGCGCTGCAGTCTGTCCACACTGACAGCTGCCAGCGCAGTGGTGTGGCCACACTTGTAACATTTGCAGCTGTGTTGGGAGTGGTGCATTATGAGCAGCTATCCCAGCATTCATGTGGCTGCAACGTGCTTTTCAAAACGGGGGGGGTGGGATGGATTGTGACAGGGAGTGTGGGGTAGGGTTACCATATGTCCTCTTTTTCCCGGACATGTCCGGCTTTTCGGCACTCAAACCCCCGTCCGGGGGGAATTGCCAAAAAAACGAACATGTCCAGGAAAATGGCAGCTCTGCTCCTCCCCTGACTCTTCGGCTCTGTTTAAGAGACGGGCTGCTCGAGCGCTATCGGCTTCGGGCAGCC